>NW_028324238.1:0-305833 GCF_054372755.1 Phalangium opilio | reverse complement strand
CTTGTGGGTGCTTGTAGGTACTTGTTGGTACTTGTGGGTGCTTGTGGGTACTTGTAGGTACTTGTGGGTGCTTGTGAGTGCTTGTAGGTACTTGTGGGTGCTTCTAGGTACTTGTGGGTGCTTCTAGGTACTTGTGGGTGCTTCTAGGTACTTGTGGGTGCTTGTAGGTACTTGTGGGTACTTGTGGGTGCTTGTAGGTACTTGTGGGTGCTTGTAGGTACTTGTTGGTACTTGTGGGTGCTTGTGGGTACTTGTGGGTGCTTATGGGTACTTGTGGGTGCTTGTGGGTACTTGTGAGTGCTTTTAGGTACTTGTGGGTGCTTGTAGGTACGTTTGGGTGCTTGTGGGTACTTGTGAGTGCTTTTAGGTACTTGTGGGTGCTTGTAGGTACGTTTGGGTGCTTGTGGGTACTTGTGGGTTCTTGTGGGCACTTGTGGGTGCTTGTGGGTACTTGTGAGTGCTTGTAGGTACTTGTGGGTGCTTGTAGGTACGTTTGGGTGCTTGTGGGTGCTTGAAGGTACTTGTGGGTGCTTGTGGGTGCTTGTAGGTACTTGTGGGTGCTTGTGGGTGCTTGTGGGTACTTGTGGGTGCTTGTGGGTACTTGTGGGTGCTTGTGGGTACTTGTGGGTGCTTGTGGGTACTTGTGGTTGCTTGTGGGTACTTGTGGTTGCTTGTGGGTACTTGTGGGTGCTTGTAGGTGCTTGTGGGTGCTTGTAGGTGCTTGTGGGTGCTTGTAGGGACTTGCCCCGGTTGCTTGTAGGTACTTGTGGGTGCTTGTAGGTACTTGCCCCGGGTGCTTTTAGGTATTGCTCCGGGTGCTTGTAGGTACTTTTGCTACATAAAAGTTTGAAATTGACAATCTCGGATCGTCTTTGTGAAGTTTTAAGGATATCCGAATTTCATATTGGCCTTATGACAATTTTGAGCTAAATGTTAAACGGACATAAATCAGCATTTTTAAAAATTTTGTAAAATTGTCCATTTGGTCCTATTTCTGGGGTAAAAAAATGTATTATGTTAATTACAATAAGAATACTAACTTTTATTGATTTACGTTTTTTAAAAGTATCATTATAAATAATTATCTGATTGAGCTAAATTTATGGTCCCCTTTATATATGATTCTGCTTAGTGCAGATTTTGAAAATGTAAAACAGTTTCTTAACATTCTTAATTAAAATGAAGACTGAAGGAACAGATATTAATCAAAAATGTCTTGATTAGAATCAAGACCTAAAAAGTATCGATAAGACTGAGGTTATCACTTGTCTGAAGGATCAGATATTAATTTTTCTTTTTAATTAAACTTAAATGCATGCTTAAGAAAAAACAACGTTCCATTACCGTTTTCCGTTGAAATAAATTATTTTACTGGTAATCAATTTCAAAAATTTACTTATCTCGGCTTTTCGACCACAATTCCATTCCCCGAAAACATTTTATCATTACATTAATTACTTTTGGGAGATAACGTGTCAAAATAACCTATAAAACAATAAAAAGAACTGTAATAGCGGTCTGTTTAGCCATGACAAGAACCTTTTAAAAGTTTCAAGCACTATATAACCCTTTCGAAACTAACAGGACCTGAGCAAACTATAGCTTAACCTGCTACTAGTACGACCAGGGAGAATTGATGTAAACTGGAGTTGAAATTTCATCATGTGCGACCTCGGCCTTGAAACACTCCCATAGTCCCAGTTTGTGTAAAACATAATTTTTTCGCTGTTATCTGCCAAAACCAATCTTTCTTGGTAGTGCCGCCTCCTCACTTGAATTTTTCATGATATATTAAGGTTTGAACGAACAAAATTCTAGATTATCATTTTCACTACCATGTCCCTCTGCTAACTTGAAGCAAACTTTCCTCTCTTTTTGCTGCTCATTACCGGTGCCATTCCCTTGACTTTCTGTTCGTTATAACTACAAACCAAAATATAAAAAATTGGATTTTTTTCCTTTTGTGCTACTTAGAATTTACAAATGTATATAACGTTGTCCGTGCCATATCAAATAGTCTCTAACCATTGCTAGAAACTAGAGAGAAAAATTGGGCAGTAACACTGATCATGCCCTGAACTATGAGAAAGAACAATACGACGGTTGACTAAAGTACACTTGATATTACACCATTTTGCAAAACCGCGAGTAAAAATCTTACTGTCCCTATTGAATTTGGCGCCATTGGTTTTAGAATAATTAAAATGTTCCACTGCGAAGCGTGCCGGTCACGAATGGGGATGTAACGTCTTTAGGAACCTTTTAAAATGCAAAACCATACACGTACTCTCCCAAAAGTAATTAATGTAATGATAAAATGTTTTCGGGGAATGGAATTGTGGTCGAAAAGCCGAGATAAGTAAATTTTTGAAATTGATTACCAGTAAAATAATTTATTTCAACGGAAAACGGTAATGGAACGTTGTTTTTTCTTAAGCATGCATTTAAGTTTAATTAAAAAGAAAAATTAATATCTGATCCTTCAGACAAGTGATAACCTCAGTCTTATCGATACTTTTTAGGTCTTGATTCTAATCAAGACATTTATGATTAATAAGGCTTAGACCTAATATTATTCGTAATGTTATTGCTAAGCCTAGTTTAAACTGCGTAATTATGACGCGCAAGAGGAAAGGCAACAATTCCCGCTTTTAAATTAATTCAAAAAATTGTATCTCGGTGCGATATTTACCGATTTTAAGGAAACTTGTCTCATTTTAAAAAGAAAAATCCACCTACCTTATTAAATTGGATTTAGAAACTACATTTTAAATAACACTTGCACTTAAATAAAATGAGACGCCCCAAGTCAGCGGATCATACCAAAGAGGGAATAAAGATGGGAGCAGAAAGCTAGGCTAGAAAGTTTGTAAGAAAATTAAAGAAATCAATGAAAAAGAAAAGCAAGAACTCCTAAAATCTTTCGCCAAACCCCATCTACGGTTACAACTGACCAACCCCTTTCTAAAATCTTCGCTTAAAGTAGCAGGACCGGAAATAAGCGCTGGACACTGGACATTGTCCAAATTTTAAAATGACCCATAATTGTTTTTAAAAACTAAGGAGGTCACTGGACATTTTGACCAATAGATTTTTCCGAAGACTTGATAGCGCGACTATGAAGTTGCGACAATATTTTTGCACACTCGAGTGGACAATGTTCTATAAATGTTCCAGTTAAAGGGGGATATGTAACTGGACACATGTCCTACAAGAAATTTTTCTTATTTCCGGCCCTGAACGGTCATCTTTCCTTCAAGACGTAAAATAGGGGCAATTTCATTTTCATGTTAATAAAAATCATCAGATCCTGGAACCAAATTAGAGTGTATTCTTCACTGCGAAAGAGGGAATTGCATTTTCATCGAATTTTTCCCTGTTGATTCTTCTTGCTATGACCGTCTAGATTAATTGACCATGGTTCTATTTTAAATATTCTGAATATTGAATCTGGTTTCTATAACAGGGACAGTTTCAAACACGCAAAATGAAATTGACAATTTAACATTTAAAGATGTCTCAGACAAATTAAAGTTCGAGGATAGCTTAGAATTGAGCAACAAAAATTTTCTCAACGACCTCAAAACTAAAACACCAAAAGAAACAAGGACTAAAGAAGAACAGCTGCGGAGCGTATTGCCTTTCCTGGATCGTTACATGCTTGCGCTATTCGCTAACAGTGCTTACGAAGACCGAAAAAAAGAGGATACTGATGAGGACTACGAGGAACGTTTGCAACTACCTCAAGGTTGGGAACTTCTTACAACAGCTAGAAGTCCCGCGTTCTGGAATTTAAGATGGGGATATTTTGGTGCTGCATTTTGGCATCCAGAGCATCGCAGAATTGTCATAGCGCATAGAGGAACAAATAACTTGGATACCATACGAGCCGATAATGGAATCGTAGAGAATCAATATGTTAGACAGATGAACGCCGCTTGCACGTTTACGCACCAACTTTACGAAGCCGTTTGTTCAGTTGAGAAAGACTACAACGTCAAATTCGAAATATATTTCACCGGACATTCCTTGGGTGGTTGGTTAGCCCAAGTAACGACATTTTCCCTCAAATACTTGAAGTTGGAAAAAGGAATTTTTATCAACATTCGAAACCAAGAAGATGCAGGCGCGGCTTACAAAGGTTACCACGCACACACTGAAGTTTTTGATAGCCCAGGTTGCAAGAATATGCTGGCAAAGATGGAAGACGATTTTGACGTTCGATATGCTGATAGAAAGATCCAACTGCATCGCCTGCCCTTACAAAAATCTTCTTAAGAACTCTTAAGAAAATTCCTTGGGAAATTGCTTTGGAAATCCTTAAGGCGTTCTTTTGGAAATTGGGGAATATTGGCCTCTTTTTCTTTGGAAATTACTTTGGAAACATCTTTGGAATTTTCTTGGGAAATATCTTTGGAATTTTCTTGAGAAATATCTTTGGAATTTTCTTGGGAAATATCTTTGGAATTTTCTTGGGAAATATCTTTGCAATTTTCATGGGAAATATCTTTGGAATTTTCTTGGGAAACCTCTTTGGAATTTCCTTGGGAAATGTCTTTGGAATTTCCTTGGGAAATGTCTTAGGAATTTCCTTGGGAAATGTCTTTGGAATTTCTTTGGGAAATGTCTTAGGAATTTCTTTGGGAAATGTCTTAGGAATTTCCTTGGGAAATATCTTTGGAATTTCCTTGGGAAATATCTTTGGAATTTTCTTGAGAAATATCTTCGGAATTTACTTGGGAAATGTGTTGGGAATTTACTTGGGAAATGTCTTGGGAATTTACTTGGAAATGTCTTTGGAAATATCTATGTTATTTTCTTGGGGAACATATAGAGAAGGTTATGGGGTAAATTAATTTAGTCCCTAGAAACGAGGATAGCTCTCACATGCAGAACCATATCCCAATACTGGGAGTGCAGTTCTTATATGGTGAATTACACCCCTTACAGCGAGGGAAATTCTCGCATGCAGTGTGAAATTGCTTATAAAGTCAGACTTTTAAACATCCGTAAACGGCGGAAAGTTTAAACCTTGTGCAATTGTATAGGGTACTAAGTGGGTTTTGGAGGCTTTAATGGCCAAGCAGTAGATCCATACGTTGTTGTTAAATTTAATGATGCATATTCATTGAGAGTTTTTTGAGTACCAGAAACGCGTTTAACCTAATTATCTCTACAATATTTCTAAAAAAATATTTATTTTGGACTCTAATTACGCTCGAAATAAAGATAAAACATGCCATAAGAGAATTA
The DNA here is from genome assembly GCF_054372755.1 of Phalangium opilio. NCBI lineage: Eukaryota > Metazoa > Arthropoda > Arachnida > Opiliones > Phalangiidae > Phalangium > Phalangium opilio. Next base: position 300,580 of record NW_028324238.1, on the reverse strand, counting down.
AGCAACAATTCCGACTGCCAGCTTAGATTCCATGTAAATCTAAACAACGATTTTAATTACTCTTACTTTACTTTTAATCTATTTTATCCTTTAAATAAACACCTCACGGATTATTAAAGGCAAAAAAAAAAGAAAAAATATGTAAATATAACATTTCATTTCAGCACATGCTGAGCCTTAGCTACGGAACAAGCCTTCGTTAAACGTTTTTAATAGGGGTGTGCGAATACCACTTTTTGGGTATCGAACCGGTTATCGAATACCAAAAAATTTTCCTTATCAAATACCGAATCGAATAGTTTATTCCAAATCGAATACCGAATAGTTGGGCCTTGGTAATTTTTTTCCTTCCCGATTAATCGCGAATAGTTAAGCCTAGTAACCGCGAATATTTAACCCTAATATTCGCGAATACTAGGCCCAACTATTCGCGGTTAATCGGGTAGTAACCCTAATATTCGCCAATAGTCAATACAAAGTAAGGAGAAGAACATTAGAAGCTCCTAAATTTCAAAATACCCCTCCTCATTGGTGGTCAAGTATTTCTTAAAATTTTCCTATGCACTTGCTGGTAGTTTTTGATGGGAGACAAATAAAATTGGATGAAATTTTTTTAAATAAGGTGGGTCTCTCTAGAGCCAAGGACCTAAATTTATGGTAGTCGAACTTTAACCGAATAGTCAGTTCGGTATTCGATATTCGAATCGAATAGTGAAAATGGGCTTATCGAATACCGAATCGAATTATTCGGTTCGGTATTCGATCGAATTATTCAATTGAAACGGTTAACCGCACACCTCTAGTTTTTAAATTTTTTAACCATTAAGTTAAGGAAAACTTTAGCTAAACAATTTGGGTAAAAATATTTTGAGATAATTATACGTAAAGCATAATTGCAATATATCTGGCCCTTTGAAATTCATCTCTAAAATTCTTAACTAATTTCGTTGGAAAATAAACCCTAGACCTTCTTTGGAAATATATCTCTTGAATTCCAAACGAATTTCTTTGGAAAATAAACCTTAGATCTTCTTTGGAAATTTAGCTCTAGAGTTCCTAAAGAATTCCTTTAGAAAATAATCCCTAGACATTCTTAGGAAATTTATCTCTAAAATTCCTTAAGAATTTCTTTGGAAAAATAATCCCAAGACATTCTTAGGAAATTTATCTCTAGAATTACTTAGGAATTTCTTTAGAAAATAAACCTTATACATTCTTTGGAGATTTATCTTTAGAATTTCTAAAGAATTTCTTTAGAAAATAATCCCAAGACATTCTTAAGAAATATATCTCTAGAATTCCTAAAGATTTCTTTAGAAAATAATCCCAAGACATTCTTTGGAAATTTATCTCTAGAATTCCTAAAGAATTTCTTTAGAAAATAAACCTTATACATTCTTTGGAAATTTATCTTTAGAATTCCTAAAGAATTTCTTTGGAAAATAAACCCAAGACATTCTTTGGAAATTTATCTTTAGAATTCCTAAAGAATGTCTTTGGAAAATAATCCCAAGACATTCTTTGGAAATTTAACTTTAGAATTCTTAAAAAATTTCTTTGGAAAATAATCCCAAGACATTCTTTGGAAATTTATTTCAAGAATTCTTTAGGAAATTCCAAGGAAGTCTTTGGAAATAGTTTCTTTAGAAAATGATCCCAAGGGCTCCGTAGGGTTCCAAAGAAATTCCTTTAGAACTCTTAAGAAGATTTTTGTAAGGGTGGACATAACCAACCATATCTCGTCACCGAATATCGTCAACTGTTGCAATAAACATGTTGGAAAATTGTACCGAATTTTTCCAGAAATTAACATCGTCGAGGATACTGTTGAATACACAAAACAGTCTCACTCCCTCGATGGTCTTTTAGCAAAATTGAAAAGTCCATCATCGGATGAAATAGAAGTAGTCGATTGGCCCGAAATTCAAGTCACTTTCTGGAAAAGTACGAAAGCTATTGCAACAAAAGTAGTCTTTACAGGCATAGAATTTGCTACAAGAAAAAAATTTCCGACAAGGCAAAACCACTCTTTCGGTAAAGAATATCAAAATTTTTGGCAATTTGCCGAAGCAGTCAATAAATTAGAAACGCAAGGTACGCCGGCATATTTAACATACACCGATGGACCTAACTCAAAAGCGCAAAAAGATTTGAAAGTTCGGTATCAACCGAAACTCGATCAGAAAAATCAATGCCACGTCAACGCTTTCACCGATTCGGAATTAAAGTTTTTGCAACTTTTCCAGCAATTGAAAATAATCCCGAATAGAATTTTTGACTACAATCAATTTTTTTATCGATTACAAGACGTGATAAAACGAAAATTGCAACAATTATGTCTTCAAGGTGATATCGTTACCTGCGACTCTGATTCGGATATCCGTCAACTTGTGCCATACGTTAAATGCTTGCTTCGACTTTATCCCGAATTAAATGAGAAAACCGAAGATGCCTTAGCCAATTATGAAGTTAGAAAAACGACTTACAGCAACATCTGCGAAAAATACCGAAAAACAATCAACGATTTAATCAAATTAAAGATCGAAGACACCAAAGATCCTTGGCATGCTTTGATAAACTTTTTCGAAAATAAATCTGACAAAGTTTGTCAAATTCAGGCTCAGTGTGGAACCGATATCGCTAAGGCGAAGGCTCTGACGACAATTACAAGTTCACAAGGAAATTGTTTAATTTTGGCCTTTGAATTGCAAAGTTTATTAATAACGGAAACTTTCTTCACTTTGAAGGAATTTTTAAAACACGAAAATTTGGGAGAAACCATAATATTAATCGAATGTGCTGGCGAACTTGGCTCGAATACCGAACGTGGGAAATATCTACATGATTTGCGAGACGAAATTAAATCTATTAAGACTAATATCAAATTAGTTTTAATAACGGATGGGAATAACCAAGATTTAAAGATAGGTCATGTGATAAAACATGACGGAATCACTTGGGACGAGTTGACCACTGAAGCTCAGGAAGATCTAATCGAGGGGCTGCTATCTCTCTCTAGAAGATGTACACCTGATTTCAGATTCATGAATTCCTTCATTTTCAACCCTGTGAATTCATGATTCTCTACTGAATACAGAATTCTTAGAAAGAATTCAAAGAATTCAAGAAATTTTTCAATGTTTTAGATGACATCACGCAAGTAAAAATGAATTCACATCCGAATTTATAGATTTTTTTTGTTAATTCACGGAATTCGAGTATGAATTCGTAAATGTTTAAGTGAATTCAGGGAATTTTCTGAATTCATCAATGCTTTAGATGAATTCACTAAATTAAAAAGAGATCTCACTGAATTTATCTGCGATTTCGTAAATTTTGAAGCGAATTGACGAAATTCATCAGTGAATTTGTTGATTTTGAAGTGAGTTCACGGAATTCAACGAATTTCTCTGTGACATTCCAGTACTCAAATGTTTTAAGAGAATTTTCCGTAAATAATTTAGCGATGGACTTGTCAAGTTACGAGTCCCTGTATACCAATTACGGGTAAAAGCTTTAGAAATGAAATGTGTGTACACGGCTGTACCTTTGACTGTACTAAAAGGATTACACGTAAAAGTGAAATCCCTGCCCTTTGCAGTGGCATGAGTTAATAATATGTTAGCTCCCTAAATTATGTTAGGGAGCTAACATATTATTAACTCATGGCAGTGGTTAATTAAATGATGACTTTACTAGTCATCGGTGTATAGGGACTGGTCCCTCGATAAGTTATTTAAGAATACTTTTACTGTAAGGTCTGGTTAATATCACAAACATATTTTTATGAGGAAGGGCTCCTGATAGAACTTGTTTGTGAGCTTTCTACATTGCGACCGTTTGAAAAAATTTTATCTGGAGTGGTAACCATGTTAACAGAAAGGATTATTTTTTTGTTTTTGCTACCCGTTTTATTTATATGCTTACCAATAAATGCTATATTTTTTAAGACCCTTGAACAATATATGTTATATTTATTAAGACCCTGGAACAAGGTCCTTCTCTAATATATTGATTTTATTACAGGTTAGGTTAGCTTAGCTTCTGCTCGGTTCGATTACAATAGAGACTTGCTAGTAAACTTGTAATTTGACCATCGGAGTGTCAATATTTATATTGGAAAGTGTATTGATAGACTAAGCATTAGAACAAGGATGTTTAAAAAAACCAAAAGACAAAATCTTTAATTCCGCCTGTAAAAACGGCATTAAAAATATATCGTTAAATAGCATTTAAAATTTTTAGATCATAAAATCGCCACATTTTGGCTATATTCTGTTCAACAGTATTCAGTTGTATGGGACATACGGTCCAATGGGCCAGGAGCGGTGTTTCCACCTAGTAAACTTTATTGTGTTAAAGCAATTTTAGTTCAAAACTGTATTTCAAAAAAAAACCCATAGAAAAATCATGATTAAGAAACAAACTGAAAAAGGTTGGATGAAAGTGTCATATGACCAATAAGACACACAGCAAGAAGGTATAGGCATAATACTAAATTGGAAGAAAGTGCTTTTAAAATTAGTTCTATCCCTTAATACTAACCTGTTTGGTAAATGAAGACCGAAAAAAATTAAAAGTCGCGAACAACAAGTAAGAACAACATTTAACAAGACGACCCAAGGGCTCGATATAGTAGCCACATCGTACCGTACTTAACAGGCGTACAGAAAATTTGACTAAATAGCCCCTCGATGAGCTACTGTTTTAAAATTATTACTGATTTTTTTTCACTTCAGTTATAATTATAGTGTGATACGAACGGAAAACGTGAGTGAGTACCCCCACGATGTGCATCCATTAACAGTAATGGTAAAACGATTTACCCGAAAAAAAGGCTGAAGTACTGAAGATCAGAGTGAATAGCCCCTCGATGCCCTAACAAAAAATCATAACCCTTAATCCTCACTTCAATAAATTTAGTCATGTTATACTTGTAATATCTGGGGCTCCAAGCTAGTACCTTCTTTTAAAACTCTTCTCGATTTATAGAAAATACACGTAACTTCTAATAGTAAACACCACCTTAAAACCGTTCTAAATATAACGTAGGTATATACTTCCTTTTGATTTATAAATATTCCTCTTGATTTCTTTGAATTTTGAAATAGAGGAGCAGGATAAAAAGCGTGAAACCCTTATTGTCGACGGGTGACATGAATTTTAAAGGGAGTATTAAACCTCCAAATTAAATTAAGGCAATACCATAATGCTCTCTCTCGCTTTAAATTTATCGAGCAAAAAAAAACAAGTTGGGAAAGCCAAAATATTACCTCTCCGAGTGGAGATGACTATCACTACCCCTTAAACAACCTAAATATATGCATCTTTCGCTTTTTTTTAATTCTTTGCAAGTGCAGGAATTCAATTTTAAAATAGTCAATTGTTCAAGCCTTTTCAATATCTCTCAATTGCTGTGGAAACTACTCTCTCGCTTTACCTCAACCGTATTCTTAGTCTACCAGTATGATTTGTAACATTTGTCCATATCAAAGCTGAATCATACCTCGCCACACAAAAAGCAAATCTCCCCAAAACATGGAAGCCACAACCCAATCACACATAAGCTAGGCTCCCACTTAAACAAAATAATTATTAAACAGTTAAATACTCACAAAGATTGGCAAAATCAATCTCCTTCAGTAATACGTAGCGCTTAAATATATTATTTTCCGAACAAAATTTATCGAGCAAATTTAACGCTTAACTTCTTCTCTTGAAATTCTATCAAAGAGTGATTCAACTGTTTAAAAAAAGGTTTTTTTCGCAAATAGGGCGCTATCATATCAACCGCAATTCCGTCATATTTAAAAAATATACATTGCCAACACTTTTTTAGACACAATAGTGGAAGTTTTAGTCTCATTTAAAACATGGAAAACAATTATCTCATCTACAAATAGCTTACACATGTCTTTTTTACCAATACCTAGCCGTTTGGATTTTTCTAAAGCAAACTTAGCACCAAAATATTTTTTGATACAAAATAAATGTTCTATATTCTTCATTTTTACCTCTCCGTGTGACGTAGTCCAGGAGAGGTTCTGTAACGGCCGTGTCTGTCTGTGTGTGTGTGTGTGTGTGTGTGGGTGTGTCTGTCTGTGTGTCTGTCTGTCCGTTGTTACACCCACGTGACCGCGTTCGCAGTTTGCGTATCGGAGCAAACGTGTTCCCAATTTCCGGACCGCATTGACAGTTCACAGAAATTTGGAAAATTGTATTTCTCTCTTTGGCTAATCTATACTTGAGTTCTCACACCACCATGTTTGGTCTTCGTCCATCCCATAGGAACACCAGTCTGGTACTTTTCTGGCTTCCACCACCATGGTACCATCTTCTATTCTTTGTCAATCCCACATTGACACCAGTCTGCACTTACACTGGCTTCTAACACCACCATCCACAAAGTCTATTCCACATAGACACCAATCTATATCATTGGCTTCTACTCCATTATCATCGTTTGGTTTTAGGATATACGCGGCGATCAGCTAGGGTTACGAGAAACGTCTAGCCTCCCTAAGGTGGGATCTCCACCAAAGGTTTTCGCAATTGCGCTTTTTCCTTACTATTATAATGGAAACGAATCGTATATATACCCCAAATTTGAAAAAAGCGGGCAAGAGGGGTACCCTTCACTTTAAACGTCAATATTAGCAAAGTTTGAGATGATAATAGGTATAACTTTATTTTAAACGATTTAACTATTATTAATGTTAATTATTGAAGATTAAAATAATTAAAAATAATTATATTTATTTAAATATTAAAGATAAACCTCTCGTGCAAAGAGAGAGATTATCATTGCCTCCTACATCTACCAAGGCCCGTGCATGCGATATATTTCATTCATTTCCTCCTATATCTATTAAGGCCCGTGCATTGCGATATATTTTTCAAAACAACAACAAAAATGGGAAGCTCCTCTCAGAAACATAATAATTTCTTTTCTCTGTATATGAAATGAAAATATGGATAATATTGCTCTCCTTCTTTAATGGTATGAATCCTTGCCTGTCTATTAATATTTTACGTAAGAGAAATACGTATTTAGCGAAGCCTAGAGAGGATAAACATAAGCGAGATTGTTTCGGAAAAAAAATACTGCTTCCACTAATGGGTTTATACTCCTTGTTACTGTTGTATAGAGTAATCATGACAAAAGCTTAAAAAATTACGAGAGGACAGATCTTTTTTATCCTCTTGTTTTATTCTTAATAAGAATATAAAACATTTATTTTGTATCAAAAAATATTTTTTGGTGCTGAGATTGTTTTAGAAAAATCCAAACGGTTAGGCATTGGTAAAAAAGACATGTGTAAGCTATTTGCAGAGATGATAATTGTTTTACATGTTTTAAATAAAACTGAAGCTTCCATTATTATGTTTATGCTCCTTGTTTGTTTCACTGAAAACCATCTAGGTGTAGATAACAGTTAGACCAAAAATTTCAAAAAAACCTAGTTGAAAATAGACCTTTTAAATTTGCGGGAGCCATTCTTGAGAATTTTTCTTTGCTTGTAGGTTGTCAATTTATCTACCAGTAAATATTTGTGTTTGGAAGTTGGATATTAAGTCAAATTAAGTGGTTGTAAAGAGCCAGCAGGTTTTTGCCGCTTCTTTTTGTGAGTATTCGATTTTTGTATGTAAAATGGAGGAAGATAATGTTGAGAGTAAGGATGAAATGTGGAAGCGCAAAGCGCGGGAAAAGATGAGGGCAAAAAGGTCGACGTTTTCATTGGATACTTAAGTTTATATAATCTTCTCGACACGGAGAGGTAATATTTTGGTTTTCCCGACTTGTTGAAAATATATTTTAAGCGTTTATAATGATTACTCTCTACACCTACACTAATCTTACACAAACAAGGAGTATAAATCCACTAGTGGAAGCGGTGTTTTTATTGAAAATATATATTTTTAAGCGTTTATCATGATTACGCTCTACAGCTACACTAATCTTACACAAACAAGGAGTACTATAAACCCACTACTGGAAGCGGTATTTTTATTCAAACGTAAAACAATTTCGCTTAAGTTTATCATCTCTAGACATCGGTAAAAATGTCTCTATCACTCCTAGGTAACTGTATGCAGAGGATTTTACGGCATTGTAACTCAAATTCATCTGATTATGTTTTAACAAGGTTAAATCTAACTGGGAGTAAGATGAAAGGAGTAGAAGCTTATCTGTCTTAGGAAATATGAAATTTTATCTTCTCAGTTCGTTAAATCATAAGTTTATAACGAAAAAACGCGGAAGGGGAAACCGAGCAGACAAATACGATTTTTGGGGGTAGAAGGTTAAGAGCGCCATCTGTCGTCCGTGCCAAAGTTGAACTTCCTCTCGAAACGCAATGAGAAAGTTCATAAAATAATGCCATCAGCTATTTAACTGCGTCGATATATTTAACGACTTGACCCATGACATGCCCTTAACACTGGCTTCTATGAATCCTATTTATTCTTGGATGCTAGGAAACTTGGTACACGTAACAGTCTGTACCAAGTACCCAAGCATCCTTCAATAAACGCCTGGCAACATTGTGGTACGCATGGTACAACTAAAATATAGGATGTGTATTTATCTTTCGACTCACTCAATCGCTTCAACACTTACAGAAAGACGAAGTATTGAAATCCATATTATGTAGTGAAATTAAAGGTTGCGTTTACGCTATATATAAATGTAGTAAAGCTGAATTAAAAAGTAAACACCAAATTTGAAATGTTAATATCAAAAGATGTTCTTGGAATATTGAGATGAAACAGAGCTTTATAGCTACACAACTACTAAAAGAATCGTAATGCCGAAAATTATTTAAAATATTTCCATTTAATATTCTGCAAAAAGGAAATGTTATCGTTTTGTAAGACATCTTATCATCCTACTCGCTTTATATTAACTTTGATATGCGTGTAGTGTTTCGATTCAGATGTAATCTTCATTACTCGTTCTATATAAACTCTCACTTGTGTCACTTCAAAGAAATAAGTTTATCTTAAATAATTAATTAAATATAAATGATATTAATTATTTTAATCGCCAGTAAATAACTTTAAAAATAGTTAAATCGTTTAAAATAAAGTTGTTCCTATTATCTTTCGAAACTTTGCTAATATTGACGCTCAAAGTGAAGGGTACCCCTCTTTCCCGCTTTCTTCAAATTTCGGGTTATATATACGATTCGTTTCCATTATAAAAATAGATAAAAACGCATTCGCGTGAACCGATGGTGGAAGCCCTGCCATTGGGAGGCTAGACGTTTCTCGTAACCCTAGCCGATCGCCGCGTATATCTTGAAACCAATAATAGATAAAAACGCATTCGCGTGAACCGATGGTGGAAGCCCTGCCATTGGGAGGCTAGACGTTTCTCGTAACCCTAGCCGATCGCCGCGTATATCTTGAAACCAAACGATGACGAAGGAAAAGAAGCCAGAATGGACTGACTGGCGTCCATGTGGAATGGACAAAGACCTGAAGATGGTGGTGCATAGAAGCTGGTGTCAATGTGGAATTGACGAAGAACAGAAGATGGTGGTGCATAGAAGCTGGTGTCAATGTGGAATTGACGAAGAACAGAATATGGTGGTGCATAGAAGCTGGTGTCAAGGTGAAATTGACGAAGAACAGAAGATGGTTGTGCTTGGAAGCTAGCAAGTACAGACTAGTGTCCATGTGGGATGGACAAAGACTAGCAGATTGTGGTCCTTAGAAGGCTTAGTTAGTAAAGACTGGTGTTGGCAGATGAATGGCCAAATTTCCGTGAACCGCGAACGCGTTCCGGAAATCGGGTATTTGTTTGCTCCGATTTGTAAACTGCGAACGCGGTCACGTGGGGTCTGACAGACAGACAGACACACAGACACACAGACAGACACACAGACACACAGACAGACAGACACGGCCGGTGTAATACCTCTCCGTGACATACGTCACTCGGAGAGGTAAAAACACAATTCTCAATGTTTAACTTTACTAGTACAAATAAATCTAATTCTTAAACTTGCTGTTAAAATACACTAACGAAAAATATCACCTCACCACAATTTTCTCCCATTCATTCTCCCTTCAATGACGAACGAAAAATTTTATACTACCAAAGGCATTTACCGTGGGACACTACAATGCCGCCAGGGCAGGCCAAACTAAGAGCCTCATCGTAGATGTACATCATAAGATGTGGCTAAGAAATCGCGAATGACTGGGCATCACCCCAATGGCTTTCGAGACATCTGCACGTCTACAAATATTAGAAAATAAGGTCTTCCAAAAGCAGGTTCGAGTATTTATCGAACCTTAATCTGATACTCGAAACTTCTTCGAGTCTCAGAAAATATCTTATGGAGTACTCGAGTCTTATTGAGTACTCGCACAGCACTAAATAAAACACGTCGAAACACGCGTCTCGTTAAAATATCAGGTCATTTGGATCAATAGGACCAAGGATCTGACCAAAAATCTACCTCCTCCCTTAGAAACTTGCTTTAATTTTCGGTTCCTTTGATTTTTTTCAAAAGTCGGGCTTATACTTGTAAATCGAATCTTTGAACGGGCTTCTATAGCGTGAGCAGCTTGCGTCGTCGAGTGCGTGATCGAGTGAGCTATTGTCAAAATAAAAACACTGAACAATACTTTTAATGATTTAAACTGGGCCCAGTGGTATTTATACTCTATCGTTTGAAAAAATATCTCATCGAAAAGATGAATACACGAAAAAAATAATGAATACCAAAGAATTCATTGCGGAATTCAGTGAATTCGTGCGCATTCTTAAAGAATTCGAGCTCATTTTTCTGAATTCAAATGAATTCATGCTAATTGTCGCGAATACAATTGAATTCATTGACACTGTTGGGAATACGCTGGAATTCATATGAATTCACAAAATTATTTCGGAGAATTCAGTAAATTTGCCAAAGATTTTTTTGAATTCATAAAGTTTGATCAGGAATTTCGCATGAATTCATGAAATGTTTTGGGAATTCACTTGAATTCAAAGGGCAATTCTTGATTCGTTTGAATTCACTTGAATACATGGAATATTTCGTGGAATTCAGAAGTTTGTTTTTGGAATTCACATGGAATTCAGCCAGTGATGTACACCGAATTCACGAGTTAGAAGCCCCTCGGATCTAATGAAGAGAAAAGTAATCAAATTTCAAGGAAAAGAAAACTTTAGTTTAAAAGATCTCTTTTTCGAAGATGATTTTATTCAATTTGAAGAAGTTCTGAAAGTTGAAATTCTATTTAATTTGATTAAAAATAAAGTCATAACTGTCGGAAAGGAGCTCCAGAGTCTGGGTGACGTCGAGGACTATTATATTCCACGAAAGTTCCAACTAAAAGAAGTTCTTGATGAAGAATGTTTAAACCAAATGGACTATTCCGAATTAATAGCTCTAAACGATCCGCTTTTCGCAAATCAAGAAAACTGCGTCACAAATAACGAAGGAAGAGGATTTTCAACGTTTATGCGAACAAAATCCAAAGAAGAACATTCATTGGTTAAAGTTTGATTCAAATTCAAACTTAGTTTGGTACAAGTCACGTGGTAAACTGGATTATTTACGAAAGTACTTGGTCAAAAATCAGAGCTCTTCCTATTCTGAAGAAACATTGATAGAAAAATCTGGCAAATCATTGATAATTTCTGACATTCGTGGGATGGGAAAATCAACCGTGCTTTCTTTATTGGGCCAAGAAATGAAACTTAAATATCCAAATTATTGGGTAATTAGAGTCAACATAAACACGTGCACCATGACTTTAGAAACGGCAAAGAAAAATAAAATTTCCATCACAAATCCAAAAGAGTTATCGGAATTTATGCTGAAATATATCTTACCTTGCAGCGAAAATACGAAATTAGAAACTCCGTTGGAAGAAACGTTGTTCAAAAATTCCTTAACCAATTACGGGAGATTGGTTTTACTTTTTGACGGATTTGACGAAATTAGTCCGATTTATGATCGCCAGGTTATAAAAATGGTAGAAGCGTTGATGAAAACTCGTGTCGACAAAATTATAATATCAACTAGGCCATATATCAAGGATCAGTTGGAAAATTGTTTGAGCACTTGGGCCCATACTATGGTACCATTTTCGAAAGAAGCTCAAGTGGAGTTCATTGTTAAATATTTGCAAAAACATTTCAATATCCTGTATATAAAATTCCCGGGAACGCTTGAAGATTTGAAGAAATACGTCTCAACATCAATTGACAATTTATCCAAGTCTATAAAAGATAACGAAAGACAGTTTATGGGAGTTCCATTACAATTGGAGTCGTATATGCTCCGTAACATTTCAAATGGCCAATTCGCAATGATTGATCGTATCGTTAATGGATTTATACGAAAATTTCACTCACGGTAAAATAGAAATTTACTATACCGAAAAATGTTCACCCACGGGCGGTAACTTAGCTACGAACAATGCGCTAAAAAGTAACGAAACACTAATACTTCAGAAACACAGACAATACGCCCTTCAACTTTTACTGCCTGAAAACGTGTATGAAGAATTGAATTACCCCGAACTTGAGGACGACGAAGGCCTACTTGAGGATTCACTTTTAAAAGCGGGAGTTTATATCGGAAACCTGACGTTTATAGATCGAACCTTTGCTGAATATTTCGTAGTGGATTACCTTTTGTATCTAGCTAAAAATAGGAAGAGAAACGCCTGGAATAAGCTGTCAATTTCGACTCGAGAAATAATGTTAAAAGAGGAATTTACAGCGATTCGAACCTTCCTTGAGGTGCTCATTCGAAATGACAAAAATTCCAAGGAAACTGAGAGGATTTTACGAAGTTACGTCGAATTCTTACGCAAGAATTATCCTCAAAAGAAGTGCTACAATGCCTCTAAAGAAACCGTTCTACACGTACTAATCCGCGAAGGTCAACTTGATACTCTCAGCAACTTGATCAACATTTTATCCAAAGATAACCAAAGTCTGTTAGAGTCTTTTTAGTTCAGTATCGGGAAAGACAAAACGAAAACGTTGAACTGTGGATTTCTGATGGTTCCCGTGGATTCTTTTCGCCTTTGTACTTGGCTTGCCGGTTTGGTTATACTGAAATCGTCGAGAAGCTATTAGAAGCCGGAAGTGACGTCAATCCACTAAAGTTTGACAGATTTAATCCATTGTATGTAGCATGCGAATTTAGTCGTACGCAGAAGGATGCCGATGTTGAACCAAGGCCTGATATAGGTAAGATCCAATGATTTTATTTGTTTCTGCATTCATTAAAATGCATTGTTTTTTTTTCATCGATAATTTATTTCTTGCCAAAATTAATAATACAGAAATTCTCTCTTACATAGTTGGTTATAAGACTAAACTATTTTATCTACTGATTGTTTTTACTGAATTTTATATCCTTATATTTAAAGACACCAATATTTTTATCAGGGATATTAAAAACTGCCATATTTAACTGAAACCCGTTTTTCAAATCCGGAACACCGCCATTTTCGGTTTTTTAATTCTTTGGTTAAAATCGAAACTTTTATTTTGAGTTTATGAAATTGGAAAAAGGCCCGTTTTCCGTTGTTCTCGCATCACTATATTCACGTTTCATTAACTTGAATTTTATGCCCAGCACTTTGTAGTGATGCAGGGAGTCAGCGACTTCATTTTGTTTGCATGATTTCTGAAGGGTAAAAAAAGGGTGGTCGCCCGTTAATTTTCACACCTTGGAAACCTATAGCCCTTTTCCGCACAATTTTTACCTCTCCGTGTGACGTAGTCCAGGAGAGGTTCTGTAACGGCCGTGTCTGTCTGTGTGTCTGTCAGTCCGTTGTTACACCCACGTAACCGCGTTCGCAGTTTGCGTATCGCAGCAAACGTGTTCGCCATTTCCGAACTGCTTTCACAGTCACGGAAATGGCTCCTCTACTTGAGTTCACACACCACCATCTTCTGGTCTTTGTCCATCCCACACGGACACTAGTCTGTACATACTGGCTTCTAATCACCACCATCTTCTGTTCTTTGTCAATCCCACATTGACACCCGTCTGCACTTACACTGGCTTCTAACACCACCATCCACTGGTCTTCCGTCTATTCCACATAGGCACCAATCTGCATCATTGGCTTCTACTCCATTATCATCGTTTGGTTTTAGGATATACGCAGCGATCAGCTAGGGTTACGAGAAACGTCTAGCCTCCCTAAGGTGGGATCGACCACCGAAGGTTTTCGCAATTGCGCTTTTTCCTTACTATTATAATGGAAACGAATCGTATATATACCCCAAAATTTGAAGAAAGCGGGACGAGGGGTACCCTTCACTTTAAACATCAATATTAGCAAAGTTTGAGAAGATAATAGGTATAACTTAATTTTAAACGATTTAACTATTATTAATGTTAATTATTGAAGATTAAAATAATTCAAAATAATTATATTTATTTAAATATTAAAGATAAACCTCTCGTGCAAAGAGAGAGATTATCATTGCCTCCTATATCTACCAAGGCCCGTGCTTGCGATATATTTCCTTCATTGCCTCCTATATCTATCAAGGCCCGTGCATTGTGATATATTTCATTCATTGCCTCCTATATCTATCAAGGCACGTGCATTGTGATATATTTCATTCATTGCCTCCTATATCTATCAAGGCCCGTGCATTGCGATTTATTTTTCAAAACAACAACAAAAATGGGAAGCTCCTCACAGAAACATAATAATTTCTTTTCTCTGTATATGAAATGAAAATATGGATAATATTGCGCTCCTTTAATGGTATGAATCCTTGCCTGTCTATTAATATTTTACGTAGGAGTAATACGTTTTTAGCGAAGTCTAGAGAGGATAAACATAAGCGAGATTGTTTCGGAAAAAAAATACTGCTTCCACTAATGGGTTTATACTCCTTGTTACTGTTGTATAGAGTAATCATGATAAAAGCTTAAAAAATTACGAGAGGACAGAACTTTTTTATCCTCTTTTTATTCTTAATAAGAATATAAAACATTTATTTTGTATCAAAAAATATTTTTTGGTGTTAAGATTGCTTTAAAAAAATCCAAACGGTTAGGCATTGGTAAAAAAGACAAATGATATTTTTCAAATCTAATGAGATAACGCCCACCTAGTTGAAAATTGCCCTTTTTTATCCGCGGGAGCCATTTTTAATGAGAATTTAGATGCTAGTAGGTTGTCAATTAAACTACTGGTATATTATTGTTTTTGGAAATTGGATATTAAGTCAAATTAGGTGGTTGTAAGAGCCAGCAGGTTTTTGCCAATTCTTTTTGTGAGTATTTGATTTTTGTATGTAAAATGGAGGAAGATTATGTTGAGAGTAATGATGAAATGCGGAAGCGCAAAGCGCGGGAAAGGATGAGGGCAAAAAGGTCGACGTTTTTATTGGATACTTGAGGTTATATAATCTTTTCGACACGGAGAGGTAATATTTTGGTTTTCCCAACTTGTTTACCTCTCCGAGTGACGTATGTCACGGAGAGGTTCTAATTTCGACGTGTCTGTGTGTGTGTGTCTGTCTGTTGTTATTGACTTACACCCCAGGGGACCGCGTTCGCAGTTTGAAAATCGGAGCAAACGTGTTCTCAATTTCCGGAAATTGTATTACACTTACAGGTTATTACTACATTGCCTGTCTAACACCAACAGCCTCTGGTCTATGCCCATCCCACCTGGACACCAGTCTGTACACACTGGCTGCTAATCACCACCCTCTTATGGTCTTTGTCCATCCTACATGGACACCAGTCTGTACACACTGGCTTATAATCACCACCGTCATCTGCTCTATGTCCATCCCACATGGACACCAGTCTGTACTTACTGGCTTCTAACACCACCATCTTCTGGTCTTTGTTTTTGTGCATCCCACATGGACACCAGTCTGTACACCTGGCTTCTAATCACCACCGTCATCTACTCTATGTCCATCCCACATGGACACCAGTCTGTACTTACTGGCTTCTAACAACACCATCTTCTGCTGTTTGTTTTTGTCCATCCCACATGGACACCAGTCTGTACACCTGGCTTCTACTCCATCATCATTCTTATGGTTAAGACATACGCGGCGATCGGCCAGGGATACGAGAAACGTCTGGCCTCCCAATGGTGGGGCTTCCACCAAAGGTTCACGCAATTGCGCTGTTCTTATCTATAGCTGCGATTCGAAACCCTTATATACTACCTATTTGAATAAGGCGAAGCAACCGGCGTATGCTTCATTTCAAACGCCAATATTAGTCAAGTCTCTCAAGAATGTTTAATTGTTCTTTATCAAAACGATGTAACGCTCAATAAGGCGAACAACTAACGAAGAAAATAATTAATATTAATTATATTTATTTTAATATTTAAGATAATCTTGTTTCTCAACTCAAAATTAATACGGAACGAGTTAAAAAGCAGTCTATGCTTTTGTCTCTGTGTGTCCGGCCATTGTTACACTAGTGCGTCGCGTTAGCAGTTAGCCTTGTGTTGATGTGTTAAGAAATCATACAGAACCTTAATATTCCCTTTTTCCATAATATAAAGTGAATATGTGGAAGTATTTTTCGTAATTATGATGCATTTAGTACTTTTGTAGCTTTAATGCTCTGTTTCATTTTGATTTTCCAAAGATTGTTTTTAATATTGTTATTTGAAATGGCTGTTTATATATTACTTAAGCTATACTACATCTGTATATAGAATAATCCTTGGTTTAGTGATTTCATGAAGAAAATTAAGACTGAGACTCCGGCGGGTATATCAAGTATTATCCGCAATAGGCTTAGTGAAACAAAGAGGAAATAATTGAGGCCTGAGGTGAAGTAAACTTTGGGCTTTGATTTTCGTGTCTGAAATGAAGAGACATCAACGGTTCAGAGTGAGCCGAAAGTTAAATACACTCTTAAATAATCAGGTTAAGATTTTATAATAGAAGAAAAGATCATGGTGGCAATTAAAATGGTAAAAGGGCTAATGGTAAACGGGTAGTAGCTACAGACTTTATATTCTCTTTATGGTGCGCATTGACTATTAGTGCGTCTAGCTACAATATAGCTTTGGTGTTATTTAACGTTAACATTCATGTTGGCAAACTAAGAATATTGTTGAATTGAGACGAGACGATAGTGTTTACACTGCAAACTAGTTGTGAATGTAGCTATCAGAATATACGGTAAAGAGCTGAAGCGTAGACTTCATTTCCTGTTCTTTCCCCATTGACTGATTTCCATATGTCCAAGATTTATACTTATTGGATGTAAAATGTCGTCTGCTTTAATGTATATTCGCTATGCTTGGAATACTGCTTCAATATTTCGTAAATATTTACTTCAAAAAAGAGAAATAATTCCATATCTAGGTAAATAAGTTTGTAGTAGTAGACCTCTAGACTCGGAGAGGTAATATTTTGGTTTTCCCAACTTGTCGTAACTCATTTCCCCACAGTTTGCAAATAAATAATTTTTATTTTCTTGTTGATTACATTTTAAAACCCTCAAACTTATGCTGCCGGTCCATTGGACGGAATAAAACTAAAATGTGATGTTTTATGATCATAAATATTTGATGCTATTTAACGATAGATTTATTTTTAATGCAGTTTTTACAAACGGAATTAAAAAATGCATCTTTAAATTCTATTTTTTAAAAAACATTCTTGGTTTAATCCTTAATTACGTTTATCAATACACTTTTATATATCGATAGTGTTATTGCAATGATCAAATCACAAGATTAATACAGAGAGAATTTATAATAGGGAGTGGAAGCTCTTGCCCTTGACAGTGCTAAATACAATGTAGCTCAAACAAGTAGACTGCGTCGCTAAAACTGGCCAGGTAAATTTCCGGTCTATTGACTCTCCTTTAATTTTAAAGTTTGCCCTCAATCCCTGTTGGTTGTACAATTACCCAATAAGGGTTCGCGATTTCGAGTGCGACTGGCGCCATTTTTAGTTATTTTAAGTCAGACGTTTCCCTCTCCCAAAAAAGGTAGTGCGCATCTCCCCTAGACCCTCCCGCAACATTCTAGACCCACCCTAGAGGGAGGGCCACAAAAAATTATACCGGAAATAGACCTGGCCAGTTTTGTTGATTTTTGAGCTACATAATAATCCTCAGTTTCCACTCCCTATGATAAATTCTCTCTGACGTAATATAGGCGGCGTTGCTTCAAAGGCCTAAGCTAGCATGAAAAACCCGCTATTTTTTTGAATTGGATTTGCGTGGTCACGTGTTGCGCGTAACCAATGTAACTAGGTGCGCCTGCACGAATCTCCCATCGGAGAGGCCGAAACCCTGAGCTCTAAGAACGGGCAGTCGAAGACTCCTTCACCCCTATGTCCTCCTAGAAAGTGTCACCGTAAAGCTCATGGCCAACTTAGATAACCTTCTTTCGGCTGTAGAAGGCCTACCAGAGAGAGTAGAGGCCAGTTGACCGAATTAATTCGGTCAACTGGCCTCCTTTACGTAGCCCCATTTGTTGCCCCCCCCTTTTCTATCTATCTCTTTCCTCTGGATGGTACAGGACCTGAAGGGGGAAAATATTGTTAAGGGGGGGGGGTTGATGACGTCACGTATCACGTGATTTTGTTGGCGGGAAATTTGAATTTATAGAGGATTTTTGGTGTATCGGTATGACGTCACGTAATTTATTGGTGTTGAAGGTATTCAGTGTCACTTAACTCTAGTGGTATTTTAGGATATTGTGTACATTTAGGGGATGATTTATTGGTAATTCTATAGGTTCTGTAGGCCCTTTCTACACCCACCTTTCCCGTAATGCTATTCTCTGTATGATTTTAAGGTATCTCCATGGATGCTTATGTTATTAGTATATTACAAGAACTAGATTTAATTGAGATAAGGTTTACACTGCAAAAGGTACCCATTAAGCTACGACTAGGTTCTAGGTGTACTCATGTTTTGTATTGTTATTATTTGATATATCTTTATGATATTGTATACATTTATGGTGTGATTTATATAGATTCAGTAGGCCCTTTCTACACCTACCCTTCCCTTGTTGTTATTATTTGTATGATTTTGAGGTCTCTCCATGTATGCTTATGTTATACTAAAGAACTAGTTTTAATTGAGATAGGGTTTACATAGTTTATTGAAGAAGGTTCGAATACGACGCGGTTCTAGGTGTACTCCTTTTGTGTATTGGTTATTGAGTTACAGGGTTAAAACAATAGCGCATTTTAATATCATAAAAGGGGAATTACGGCAGTTTTTACACAACTTGGTAGCTGGCAATCAGTTAAAATGAACAAATATTACTATAAAACATCATAAAATGCTGATCCTAACTAAAGTATACACGAATATAGCTAGACTGCTTCATATATTTTCTAATTAGCACACATTTTAAGCGACATTTTAATCAAAAAAGAATTACATATACCGCAACACATGATTTCCTACTAACCTTGTCAACAACCTTTCTCTCCAGAGTTCGGAAGTGAAATGACTCTCTATAGTTTACAAAATCCCCTTTTGGCCACCCAGGTGTGTGTTATATGACATTAACGGGGATGAGGGGGTCGAACATGGTTCATAACAAAAGAATTTATCCCAATCTGTTTTTTTTTACTTATAGGTAAACACGTTCAGACGTGTTGTAATGGCTTTGAGGGGGGGGTGGCAGTGCCACTAGATTCCTTGCATTGCTATCAATGGAATTTATATTTAGAGTGATTTATGAATCACTACCAACGTGTTAAGACATTCCATCTGTTTTTTAGTTATACGTAAACATGTCCAAGCGTGTCTTAATGGCTTTTGGGGGGAGGGGGTTGAACCATTTGTATTGAATCAATGGAATTTATATTTAGAGTGATCTATTGCTTTATTAATAGGGGCTGGTGATTCATCCTACGAGTGGGGTTTCAAGCATTTAATTGATTACAGGTGTTTGCCCCGAGGGCATTATTAGGACGAGTCTCAACAAGTTTGAGATGTTTCCGTTGCGTCAACAGAAAGGCAATATATCATTAGACCGAAGCATTGACCTAAACGTACTATATTTATCAAAATTATCGGCAGCGTAAATCAAAAATTTGTGGAAAACGTAAAAACGGTATTGAAAGAAGCATCATTCACAACGCATTTCGTGTTAAAAGTAAAAAACAATCGAAACGTTTTTGATCAACCACGTTACATTTTTTCGCAACGAAATTGAGCATTTAAAATTCTTAAAAACCCATAGGAATACATGGTAAATTGAATAGACCACCGACACGAAATCAGTCATGCACGTGACAATTGACTGACACGGAACGAGTCATTTGAAAAACATTTCAAATTAATTAAAACGTTTCGATAAATTTTAGCAAAATTTATCAAAATTACTCTATGTTTCACCATAAACACTTTTGATTTAGCAAAATTTCACCAATTTTTTTCTATTTAAATAAAAATTTAATACCTCTTAACCCCCCCCCCCTCTTCGCAGTAAATAGTATAGCAATGTTTTACTATAAAGAGACTAAGTTAATTAAACAAAGTATTTCTTAGGAAACGTCCATCCATTCGAGCACGAGTATTAAAATACCCAAAGTATATGTTTACAATGTCGAATCATCTACATAGTTTCACACTAGAATATCACTGTTATTTACACTGTTCTAGGGAAAAACACAGATTTTAACTAACACCTTTAGAAAAAACATACTTCCCTATTTACTAAAGCAGAATATAGCACCAGCGAAAAGTTCAAAGTACAACACAGAGTGTCATTTAGCTAATGTCAGTGCATGAATCGTGGATCTCTAGCAATAGAAGGAAAAATTGTTCGCAACATTTTTCTATAAAAAATGCTTATTTGGGTTTCCTAAATTCCCCAAAGAAGTGCATACAAAGTTTGAAAAAGTACTGACTTCAGTTAATCCAACTCACTTCGTTTCTTTAGTTGCCTTAAAATGACGAAACGAGTCATTTGAAAAAGAGTTCACATGACTAAAAACGTTGCGATGATTTTCGCAATATATTTATCAAAATGATTCGATGAAAAGCATATTTTCATTAATTTCAGAATCATTAATTTCAATACATAACGCGATGGTGTTGCAGACTTAAGGAATTTAATTTTCTATACCTCAAAACTAACTTTACTCTTATCGTTGCAATTTATTTATTTATTTAAGAAGGCTCGAGGGATAGGGTCGTGAAGCCTGCAGGGCTTGGGTACGACCCCCCTCCATGGCACAAGAGTCTAGATACAATACGAGAGTATACAAACGGGGGAATATTACAAACCGAAACGTACAAACGGATTAACAAAAGAGAGAAATCTTACGAAATGGTTAAGTTTAAACATTCAGTTATGGCATTAAAATTGTTCCTTACTAGTAAATTTGAATATCATGAAAAATACGGGTTTTTACACCAATAGTTACAAAATTTGACGACTGCTTTGATTAAATTTAAGATGATAACACTAGTATTAGTGGTTAGGGTCGCTCATTCTTGATATGTTCAGACTTTAGGGTGGTGCTTCCCTCGATTGTTGTCTGATGCTCATAGCTTTTTTTAGATACATTGGAATTTATTGTCCTTTCTTTAATTGGACCACCCACCTGGTTTTATGACATTAAAGGGGGAGGGGGAAGAGGTCGAACTTGATCCATAACAAAAGGATTTATCCCCATCAGTTTTTTATTTATACGTAACCTCGTTCAGACGTGATGGCTTTTAGGGGCATGGTCGAACCATTTGTATTGTTAGGAATGGAATTTATTTTTTGATTTATTGTTTTGTTAGTTGATGACTCTTCCTACCACGAAACATTTAATTCAAGGGGTTTGCCCCGCAGTCATTATCCTGACAAGTTTAAAAGGCCTTTTTGGTGCGTTAACCGAAACCATGAAAATATATGAGTATTTTTCCAGAACTATAGACTAGGAGACTAATTTCGTTCTTTTTTTAAAGATGCCCGAAATAACGCTCTTTTATCATCTTTAACATAGCAAATAATGTAACAAAGCTATCCTAAATACCCCATTTTACCTTCAATCTGTCAGCTAAATCAAAAACTTTCAGTGCTTACATCTCAAGTAAATGATGTATCAATCTAGGATTAATCAAAACATTTGTTAAAAAACAGTACATTTTTTAACCTTTTTATCGCAAACCATACAATATATTGTGATTTTCCCGCTCGACGAAGTCTCTTAATCCGATATTAAATAATTGGGGGTTCAACATTGTTAACAAGTTGGGTCGAGTAAAACATTTCTTGTCAGATATTTACGCCTATACAGAACTTTGATGAGATTAAGATTGATTTTGCAGAAAAATCATGCTCAAATCCTTTTGTTTCTCACAAAGTCTTTAATCTTTTTAGTGGGATTAACAGGTGTATTCAATTAGGGTTTACAAATAAACGTTAGAAGAAGAAACATTGTTCTGTGCTGTTTTTATTACAGAATGATAAACTATACGTCCACATGATACGAATGCGTTAACATTTTTAAAATTTGGTGTTCCAAAGTCTTAACCCCTTTTCAGGGTTAATTAACAACTAGAATTCTTTGTACATATAGGACCAAATTGCTCTGGGTTTAGCTTTCTTTATTTACAAACCTTTCACAATCAATTGTGTCCCTTTTAAAGGTACTACAGTCTATCACTACACTAGCCAGTAGCTAAAATTATCTTTGTACTCTGAAATCATCCCAATCAACCTCAATTATTATACACATTTACGCCTTTTGTTATACGAGTTTTGTATACACATCGGTGGAGAAAGGAAAGGTCTTTTGTTCTAATCCATGCGAAAGACGCCTAATGTTTGCTATTCGACTTGTTTTGAGAATTTCATTCCTTTGATAAACCTTTTCATAACGAATACTAGCTCAGTGGCCACTGTCTCTTCTTAAAAAGTTTAGAAATTTAGCCTCTTAAGGAATTAAATACGTTATATTTAAATGTCTAGTTGCTAGCTGGTTAATGAAATATTTTATTACCTATTCCGTAAACACGTTCAGGCAATGTCTTTAGGAGGTGGTTGACCCGTGCTATTGCATT
The DNA here is from genome assembly GCF_054372755.1 of Phalangium opilio. Classification (NCBI taxonomy): domain Eukaryota; kingdom Metazoa; phylum Arthropoda; class Arachnida; order Opiliones; family Phalangiidae; genus Phalangium; species Phalangium opilio. Next base: position 277,556 of record NW_028324238.1, on the reverse strand, counting down.
GTTATGAACGGAATTTATTTTGGGGATTTAATGCTTTTTTTAATTGTGTAGGCTGACTTCTCTCCTCCACATTCATAGTGTTATTCATGACCGTGGGAAACTATAGGGTCATAGGTTAGCTTAAGGTAGAGTTGAAAGTAACATTTTGAAATATGTACAATGGTTTTATGACCTGTTAGAGAAATTCGGAATGTTGTTATTTAACAGACTTGAAGATAACAAAGGATATTATCAGATTTGAGAATCTCTAGACACACCATGTTTTTTAATTGATTTATTACAAGTATTGTCCCTTATTTGCGGTGTTTGTAAGAAAAATCTATTTATATCCCACTCTTTTGTTGACATTTTATTTGACATAAAGCAAATCCATCGTTCTTTTGTTATAAAAATGGTAAACTGTTGACAGTTGTGTGTCAAAAATGCACAGTTAGAAAACATCTGGTGACTGATAAGATCAAGCAATAAATCATGCTATTGTTAAATGATTGAGGAATGTGGGCGTGTCTATTAAGAAATTTCGTTAGCTTAAGGTAGCATTTTTTTTGAAAAATGTACAATGGTTTTTATGACCTGTTAGAGAAATTCGGAACGTTATTATTATTTATCAGACGTGAAGATGCCAAAGGATATTTTCACAATTGAGAATCACTAGAAACTTTTTTACACACCATGTTTTTTATTTATTACCCCAATAAAATCGTCCCTTATTTGCAGTGTTTATAACAAAATTCTATTTAGAGGCCACTCTTTTGTTGTTAATTTATTTGACAAAAAAGCAAATCCAGCGTTTTATTTTATTATAAAATCGGTAAAATATTAACAGGCTTGTGTCAGAAATGCATTGTGAGAAAACATCTGGTGTCTGCTAAGCAATAAATCAGGCTATTGTTAAACGATTGAGGAATGTGGGCTTGTCTATTAAGAAATTTAGTATAAAAGGGGCCGAGGAAATGATCAAAATACACAGTCGATCTTCAAACACCGAAAGCTAAACATGGATCCTGAAACTCTTCGTAGAACGTTGAACGAACTGACTATAAATAGACCCTGGCCGTTACGTTTAATATATGAGTTTTATTTCTACCTATGCGCTTATCTGCGAATAGATCCGTTGTACGGACCGCAGACTCCACCACAACTCGTAGTACAGGATGACTTAAATGCTATTGAAGCTTGCCTCGACTTACTCGAGTATATGAAAACAGTTGCTCGAGTACCAGAGGACTGTAATACTATAGATGAATTGGAAAACCTAAGGAATCTGATTCCGAGTCCCTTAAGAACAGAATACGTAGATCGCATGGCTAAACGACAAGAAGAAATTGAGCTTGGTATACAAGAAGCTCAAATCGTCGACTTCAACAACTCGCAACATGATAGAGATATAGCCGCATTTTTAGACGGAAAAGATCAAGGACCACCCGCAAAGGAGATAGTATTGAACGATACCTTACCGAGGGAGCACGGATCTGAAGAGACGCTTTCTGACGATGATATCGACGTACAATGGGGAGGAGGAGAAACGGACCAGCCCATACCTATTGACAACGTGCCCTCTTGCGAGATAATGGGACAAAGTGAGAAATTTTACAAGCATTTTAACATGTATGGTCGGGAGGTAGTTCTTAGAATTACTGAAGACCCCGTAGCTAGTGTATGTACCGTAACCAAATGCATCCTTAGTAAGTACCTACCCACCGATTACGTTCAAATTACTTTAAAGAGTGCGGCAAATATTTGTAGGTCCGAACTAGAATTATCTTTTAGAAGAGCAGATCAAGTCGACCCTAATATTCTTTTTGACCAGCTTAGTGTTATGCTCTATGATGACGAAATGGAATCATTTTTCCTTGGTCCCGTTAAAATGTTTTTTAGCATTGTAAGATTGCCTGAGGGCCAAGGGCGCTCTGTAGCCCGAGGGATTAAACCCTTCAATCTATTCTGCAAAGATAGACGTGGTATTGTACGCATAGTCAGTTCTGATAACCTGTGTTTAGCCAAATCCCTTTGTGTAGCTATAGCGCATAGAGCTTACGCCGACGATACATCGGGTGACAAGACGCTAAAAACGCGATATGCAACTATATCTAAAATAGACCCAAAAGGCACACTACAAAGAAATGAGGCTTTAGATTTATGTTATAAGGCCGACGTAAGGGTTAGTGAGTGTGGGACTGTCGAATCGTTTGAAAGGTTCAAGTCTTATTTAAATCAATATTCGATTTTCGTATACAAATTCGAAAATAGCGTCCCTGTTTTGATTTTAGGCGAAAATGATCCTGATGATACTAGGCCCCGCCTCTTTTTATTGAATGAAAATAACCATTATAATGTTATTACAAATTTAAAGCCCCTTTTTAATCACGATCGATTCTGCGAAAAATGCCTCATCCCCTATAGGCGAATACAATCGCATAAATGTAACGACTTTTGTTTTAGATGCATGAGACCCACTATCTGCCAAGGCCCCAAGATAGCTTGTAGATTTTGTTTACGAAAATTCTTAGGCGATGACTGCTATCAAAGCCACTTAGCATCTTCCAGCAGTAAAAAGCCGCTATGTGAGCGCCTTTTTCACTGTAAAGACTGTTTAAAAATTATTGATTTTTCCCGAAGAACTGAGTTGCATACGTGTGATGAGATATATTGCCATGTCTGTAAGAAATATCAGCCGAGCAATCACTTATGTTTTACTCAAATTATCACAGACAAACCTCTGAAAGTGCCATCCGTTAAAAAGCCTAGACCTAATCAGCCAAACCTTATGTATATTTTCTTTGACGTAGAATGTATACAAACGAAGGCATGTCAGGAAAAGTTAGGAGCCTATGAACACCAGGCTATCCTGTTAGTCAGTATAACCGTGTGTGAGTTTTGTATAGATGAAACATCCCTAAATTTTAACTGTATTATGTGCGGGCAATTCGGACCTCGTAAACAACATTTCTCGTTGCATGCCGTTAAGAACGTCATCATACTGTCACATTTTGGCAGTAATTATGATAATCAGTTACTAATTAGGGAAATCATTAATAGAGATGAAAAATTCGTTCCGTCTTTGAAAATTAATGGAACTCGAATTTTAGAAATGAAATTGTTTAACTTGCTATTTCTGGATTCTTATAATTTCATCCCTGTAGCTTTAGCAAAGTTTCCCGCTACTTTTGGTATATCAGACGCCGCTAAAGGGTATTTTCCACATTTTTTATTCAACGTAATAGAACATAATTTTGATGTTAATAGACAAAACGAAACCAATTATGTTATAGAAACTAATCTCCCCCCTATCGAAGCTTATGGTTGTCAATATTTCACAAGGAAAAATCTAGATGCCTTCTTAAAATGGCATAGCTCCGAAGATAGTAAAGGTAAAGGTTTCGACTTCGTGAAGGAACTCAATTATTATTGTGAGAACGACACGGTTTTACTATTCCTAGGATGTTTAACTTTTCGTACACTACTCTTTAAAGTAACAGGCGTAGATCCATTTAATTGTGGCGCAATTACTTTTCCTGGCGTTTGCTCTTACGTATTTCGCAGGAATTATCTTAAACCCGATACTATAGGTATCATACCCGCTAATTATTATAGACTTAGCGAAAATCAGTCAATAGGAGCTATAGAATGGCTAGAGTGGACCGCACACAAACGAAATATATCTATCCAATCTTCCTTTAGAGGGAGAGAAACCAGAATACAAAAACTCAAAGTAGACGGTTTTTGTGAAACCAACAAGGAAATATTCGAGTACTGGGGGTGTTTCTATCATGGGTGTAAAATACACTTTCCTTTAAACAGAAACAAGGCTTTGCATGGAGACCCTGCTCAAACTCTGAATTCCAGATATTTTAGTAGTATGAACGTGTTAGCCAAATTTGAATCCCTCAATTATAGAGTAAATGTCAAGTGGGAGTGTGAATGGCAGCAAGAAAAAGCAAATAAACCAGAAGTAATAGAGTTTTTAAAATGTAATGACATTATGCCTAAAATAGCGAAAAGGTTGGACCCTCGTGATGCATTCTTCGGAGGAAGATGTTGCGCCACAAAACTATACCATAAAACAACAGGATCAGAGCGAATTCATTACGTCGATTTCACAAGTTTATACCCTTTCATTAACAAAACATCCAAGATACCTATAGGACATCCTGAAATCATATTAGATAACTTTCCTGACATATCTTCGTTTGATGGACTTCTTAAATGTGACGTCTTACCGGCGCAAAACCTAATTCATCCTGTTTTGCCTGCTCGTATTAATGGAAAATTAACGTTTCCATTATGTTACACATGTTGTAAAACCCAGTTTCAAGGCGATTGCGAACATACTACAGAACAAAGAGAATTGCGTGGTACATGGGTAGTAGACGAGTTACGTCATGCAGTAGAGAATGGCTACAAAATCACACGAATGTACGAGGCTTGGTCCTACAAAGTTACACAGTACGACCCCAAAACAAAACAGGGAGGGCTGTTTAAAGATTATGTTAATACCTTTTTAGAGTATAAAACCCTAGCTAGCGGCTTTCCAGCAGATTGCCAGGCTCAAGAAGATAAAGAGAAATACGTTAAAAGCTTCAAAGACGAAGAGGGCGTCGAACTAGATATCACGAAAGTAGAGAAAAATGAAGGCCTGAGGTGCCTTAGCAAACTCATGCTTAACTCTTTTTGGGGTAAATTCGGCCAAAAAACAAGACACACCTCCACCGAACTAATCAAAGATGCCTACAAATTATACGCACTAATATTAAATCCGGATATAGAGGTTAAAAGTCTATTAACAATTAACGAAAGCACAGTACTTGTAAAGTACGAACACATTATCGAAAACGAGATTGTGCACAAACACACAAACGTAGTTATCGCTTGTTTCACAACAGCTATGGCCCGATTACATTTATTAAAACATCTTGAAAAGGTCGGAGAGCTTTGTTTTTATTATGACACGGATAGTCTAGTGTACCTCTCGCCAGACGGCGCTCATTTGCTACCGACAGGCGATTATTTAGGGGAGCTCAAAAATGAATTAGAGTCCTATGGACCGGATGCCTATATTTGTGAATGGGGGAGTGGTGGACCCAAGAACTATTCTATGGACATTCTAGACCCTAAAACCGGCAAAATAACTAACATTATCAAAGTTAAAGGATTTTATTTAAACGCCTCTACAGAAAATTATATAAATTTTGAAACAATGAAGAAACTACTGGGGGTAAACAATGAAAGTGAGCCTCTAATGAACTCGGTTCAAGTCCCTATTGGCCCTCAAATCAGACGTCTGCAAGATCACACTCTGATCACGATCAACCAGACCAAAACATATCAGGTCGTAGTGGATAAAGTTAGAATAATATCTGATTATAAAACTGCCCCATACGGTTATATTAAATAGAATCATTGACATTTTCAACATAAGTTACTTGTATATATTTTAGATACCCAGTATCAGTATTTTAATTAGTATCTCAAGTATTATTTATAGTAATATTAACGTATTTCAACTAGTAACATGTAACAATATTTTAACGAATACGCAACGTTTTTGGTCCTATTTTTTTGCATTTAGTAAGCTTTTTTAATTAATATATATTAGCACTTTAGTCAATAAGTATTGAATTGTTTTGTATACGTGTAATTTTTATTTTTCGATGATAATTATAGTAACGTTTTTAGCCATATCGTAGTATTCTAAGGGAGCGGTAGCTCCCTTAGATAAGGCCTGATGACGGCTTTAATGTATAAGGAAGGTTTTTGGATTGGTTTTAACTTTTTTCGTATTAAGTTTATTGTTTCGAAATTTTTCTACTGAACTAAAATCCGGGCCCTTATTTTGTGGTAAAAATTTCAAGATGATCCACCTAATAGTTTATTTTATAAAGCATAAAGTTGCTAAGGGTGGTTTTCATTTCCATAAAATTAATCACAGATTTTGGCGAAAAACTAGAGAATCTCCATAGAAATAACATGGGAAATTTTCCAAACTTACCCATTTTGTAACTACCCTTACAAAAATAACTATACGTTTGATAGATTTGAAAACGGTCTTAAATGAAAGCCCCATTTTTAAAGTGGGCGCCAATTTTTGTTTCATTACGAAAAACAAAGTTTAAGTATTGTTTTTAATAGTTTTAAGTACCTGCTCCGAATTACGTGGTTTACCTTTAAACTGTGGAACTTAAGACTATTTTGCTTGGGTTAAGTAATAAAGAAAGTCATTCTAGGACTTACGTCGTTTTACTGCGGATAATCAAATTGGTAGGGCAATTTGCTAGCTTAATTGTCATTAAAACTATTGCGCGTCCAACTAATTTAGTTAATTAAACAAAATAAGCAATTAAAGATAATTAAACAAAATAAGCAATTAAAGATAATTAAACAAAATAAGCAGTTAAAGATAATTGCCAATTATAGGTAATTAAATTTTTACACGAGTCTAAACTATAACATCTGTTTGTGTACAAGTCTACGGAATCTGTTTAAGCGCAGACCTACAGAATATTTTTGTGCAAAGGAGTATAAAATCTCTTTGTGCAGAGGCCTATGCAATCATTTCGTGCACAGGCCTATGGAATATTGTTTTACACAGGCCTCTGGAATATTGTTTTACACAGGCCTATGGAATATTGTTTTACACAGGCCTCTGGAATATTGTTTTACACAGGCCTATGGAATATTGTTTTACACAGGTCTACGGAATGTTTTTGTGCAAATCTGCATGGAATCCTTTTGAGTATAGGAGTATGGAATCTTCTGTGCACAGGTCTATGGAATTTTTTGTTCATGGGTCTATGGTATATTTATGTGCACAAGTTTGAAGAATCTTTATTTGCACAAGTTTGAAGAATCTTTATGTGCACACTAGTCTGAAGAATCTTTATGTGCACACAAGTCTGAAGAATCTTTATGTGCACACAAGTCTGAAGAATCATTATGTGCACACAGTCTGAAGAATCTTTAGTTGCACACAAGTCTGAAGAATCAATATGTGCACACAAGTCTGAAGAATCTTTATGTGCACACAAGTCTGAAGAATCTTTATATGCACATAAGTCTGAAGAATCTTTATGTGCACACAAGTCTGAAGAATCATTATGTGCACACAAAAGTCTGAAGAATTTTTATTTTTCCAAGTGAAAAATCTTTATTTGCACAGGTCTACAACTTCTGTTTGTGCACAGGTCTACGACCTCTGTTTGTGCACAGGTCTATGGAATCTGATTTGCTCATTTCTATGACATCTGATTTGCTCATTTCTATGACATTTCTTTTTGCGCAAGTCAATAACATTTGTTTATGCTCAAGTCTAAAACATCTGTTTGTACACAAGCCTAAAACATCTGTTTGTGCACAAGTCTAAAACATCTGTTTGTACACAAGACTAAAACATCTGTTTGTACACAAGACTAAAACATCTGTTTGTGCACAAGACTAAAACATCTGTTTGTGCACAAGTCTAAAGCATCTGTTTGTGCACAAGTCTAAATCATCTGTTTGTGAACAAGTCTATAACACCTGTTTGTGGTCAATTCTATAACACCTGCTTGTGATCAATTCTATAACACCTGCTTGTGAACAAGTCTATAACATCTCTTTGTGCACAAGTCTATGACATCTGTTTGTGCACACGCGAGTGACTTCTGTCTGAGAAAAGGTCAACGGAATATTTTTGAGCACGGGTCTACGTATCATTTTTGTGCAAATGGGTATGGAATCTTTTTGAGAATAAGGGTTTGAAATCTGTTTGAGCATAAGGGTTTGAAATCTGTTTGAGCATAGGGGCATTGAAAATGTTTGTGCATAACTTTATGGAATCTGATGTGCACATGTCTATAACATCTCTTTTTGCGCGAGTCTCCGACATTTCTTTGTGCACAAGCCTGTGATTCTATTTGTGCACAAGTGTACGAAATATTTTTATGCATTGGTGTACGGAATATTTTTATGCACAATTGTACGGAATATTTTTGTGCACAGGTGTACGGAATATTTTTGTGTATAGGTGTATGGAATATTATGGTGAAAATGGATTTGGAATATTTTTGTGCACAGGTGTACGGAATATTTTTGTGAAAATGGATACCGAATATTTTTGTGCACAGGTGTACGTGATAGTTTTGTGCACAGGTGAACGTGATATTTTTGTGCAAATGGGTAAGGAACATTTTTGAGCATAGGGATATGGAATGTTTTTGTGCAGAGGTCCATGGATTTTTTTGTGTACAAGTATATGGAATGTTTTTGTGCAGAAGTCCGTGGAATATTTTTGTGTACAGGTATATGACTCATGTTTGTGCACAAATCTATAGAATGTTTTGTACACCGGTCTAGGACATATGATTGTGCACAAGTCTATGGCATCAGTTTGTGCAAAAGTGTAAGGTATGTGTTTTTGCACAAATATTTGACATCTATTTTTGCACAAGTCCATGGTATCTGTGTGTACAGGTCTACAAAATATGTTTGTGCACAAGTCTGAAGAATCTTTATGTGCACAAGTCTACGGAATATCTTGTGCAAATGTCGATGACATCTCTTTTTGAGGAAGTCTATGAAATCAGTTTTTTACACAAGCATATGACATCTGTTTGTGCACAAGCCTATAACATCGGATTGTGCAAAACCGTGTGACTTCTGTTTGTGTACAAGTCTGTGGAATCTATTTGTGCACGAGTCTACGTAATATATTTGTGCGCAAATCTATGGAATCTGTTTATGCGCTAGTCTACGGCATCTGTTTGTGCACGGGTCTACGGAAAATGTTTGTGCAATGGGTGTGGAATATTTTTGAGCATATAGGGTATGGAATGTTTCTGAACAGGTCCAAGGCATGTTTTTGTGCACAGGTCCATGGAGTATTTTTGTACACAGGTCTATGTCACATGTTTATACAAAAGCCAATTGAATATTTTGTGCATAGGTCAATGGAATCTTTTTGTGCACAGCACAGTTTTATGAAATGTTTTGTGCGCAGGTCTAGGGAATATTTCTGTGCAAATGGTTATGGAATAGTTTTGTGCTATGGGTATGAAATCTTTATGTACACAGGTCTATGGAATCTTTAGCGCGCAGGTCTATGGAATCTTTATGTGCACAAGCATATATAATGTTTTGTGCACAGTTCCATGAAATATTTTGTCCACATCTTCATGAAATCTTTTGTGTTCAGGTCTATGGAAACTTGATGTGCACAAGTCTATAGAATGTTTTTTGTGCACATGTCTATGACTTCTGTTTGTGCACAAAACTATGGAATCTGGTTTGAACATGTCTATGACATCTGCTGTGCTCAAGCCTGTGACTTCCACAAGTCTACGCAATTTGTTTGTGCACATGGCTACGGAATCTGTGCACAGATCTCCGGAATCTGTTTGTACACAGGCCTACGGCATCTGTTTGTGCACAGGTTTACGGAATCTGTTTCCTTACAGGTCTACGGCATCTGTTTGTGCACAGGCCTACGGCATAATTTTTTGAGCACAGGTCTAGGGAATCTTTTGTGCACAGTTTTATGGAATCTCTTTGGGCCCAGGTCTATGGAATATTTTTGTGCACAGGTCTATGGAATCGTTTTGTGCAAATGGGTATGGAATCGTTTCGTGCAAATGGGTATGAAATTGTTTTGTGCAAATGGGTATGGAATCTTTATGGAAACAGGTCTATGACTTCTGTTTGTAAACAAGTCTAAGACTTCTGTTTGTGCACTAGTCCGTGGAATCTGATGTGCACATATCCTTGACATCTCTTATTGCGCAAGTCTATGATGTATTTTTTGTGCAAGTCTATGACATCTGTTTGTGCACAACCCTGTGACTTCCGTTTGTGTCCAAGTATCCGGAATCTGTTTGTGCACATGTCTACGGTATCTGTTTGTGCACATGTCTACGGTATCTGTTTGTGCACAGGTCTACGGAATATTTTTGTGCACAGGTCTACGGAATATTTTTGTGCACAGGTCTACGGAATATTTTTGTGCACAAGCCTACTGAATCGGTTTGTGCAGAGGTCTAAGGAATCAGTCTTTGCAAAGGCCACTGCATTTGTTTGTGTACAGGTCTAAAGAACATTTTTCTGCAAATGGATACGGGATATTTTTGTGCAAATGGATATGCAGTATTTTTGTGCACTGGTGTACGAGATATTCTTGAGCATATTTTTGAGCATAGGGGTATGGAATGTTTTTGTGCAGAGGTCCATGGAATCTTTTTGTGTACAGGTATATAACATCTCTTTTTGCACAAGTTTATGACATCTGTTTGTGCGTAAGTCTATGACATCATTTTGTGCGCAAGTCTATGACATCAGTTTGTGTTCAATTCTAAGGTATCTGTTTGTGCACAATTCTAAGGGATCTGTTTGTGCACAATTCTAACGGATCTGTTTGTGCACAAGTCTACGGGATCTGTTTGTACACAATTATATGACATGTGTTTTCATAAGTCTATGTTATCTACGAAATATGTTTGTGCACTAAGGGTTACCACAAATAACCTTGTAATAGTTATAGGAAAATAGGAAATTTACAATTGATTTACAGGAAATTATGGGAGACTAGCTGTTACCCGCGGCATCGCTTGAGTGTAGTAAGAACTTCCATCAAGTATGGGTATATTTTACTGAGTCGACTAATATTTTTGTAGCATCCTAGGAGCGAAGGCACTCGGCGTCGCCCATCAGGTCGTTGGGACATTTTTTATTACTTTACACGCAGACATTCTATAAAGAAAGGTTTTTAAATATCTGGCCGCCATTTAAAATGATGGCAACAAATCGATCCCGAAAGACCATATATATATATATATATATATAGGTTAAAGGAATCCAGTGTACTGAATATTTGTGAAATCGGTTGAAACTCACGGACTTTCTTACAAAGAGAAGATTTGTTACATTTCTGTGCGCCATTTATGAAGATGGCGGCGGATTGGAAAAATCTTTCTTAGTACGCGCCTACTACTTACGAGTAACGTTCCTCCAAATTTTCAGCCTTCTGGGGCCAGCGGTTTGGGCTGGGCGATGATTATCAGTCAGTCTGTCAGTCGGTCAGGACTTTGATTTATATAGATATAGATGTATAATTAAAAAACAGGAAAAGACAAGAGAACTACTCTTGAAAAAATAGCAAAATATAGGTTGCAAATGCTTTGAAAGTAATAAGACAAGATTTACAAAGGAGCTTTGGTTTAATTATAACCATAAGTTCGTAAGATATGTTACATAAATTTGTCACTGGAAACTGAGAGCTTGTCTCGAAGTGACGTAAATGAAACGTCATAGCTTCTCGTAAAGCGACGCCTGATGAGGCCCTGTCAAAGGCTTAGTACAGACTAAATAGGAAGATGGAGTAGAAAATCGCGTGTAGTCAATTCTCGCGTCGTTCTCGAACTAGCTCTCATTAAGTCTCTAGCATTTCGAAATATAGGAAGTGTCATACTTATGGAACGTAATCTTAGAAACATATGCTATAACTTTAAAACATCACAGACTTCCCTGACAAATATTTTTAGAGGCTTCCATAGCTTTGGTGATATATAACAAAACCAAAAGTGAGAGCGCACAAAATATCTACAATTTCAAAAAATCGGAAAATATAGGAAAATTATCGAAATTATAGGAACTAATAGGAAGACATCCGAAAATAGGAAAAATTATAAAATTTAGGAAATGTGGTCACCCAGCGCAGATCTACGGAATATGTTTGTGCACAGGTGTATAGATTGTTTTTGTACACAGGTCTACGTAATATTTTTTAGCCTAAGTCTTCGGAATCTATTTGTATTGTTGCATCCACTGTGCTTTGCACGTGAAAACGACGGGAAGGCAATTTGAGTTGGACTGGGCGTTGAAGCAATCAAGATTAATACTTCAATAATAGATGGTTAGGTAACTAATAAAAGCGCAACACCACAAGACTTATATGGAGCACCTGCTTTTCAGTATACGTTTTAAAATACTAGTTTCTAAACAGTTTTAATTCATATTAAGACTGAAGTAACAGATATTTATCAAAACTGTCTTTGTACACAAAGACGCGAAAAAGTAAGAGATAAGTGTAGAAAATTAATTGTTTGAAGTAACAGATATTCAAATTTTCATTTTTGAAGACGTGATTATAAAACATCAATTATTTTAAAAAATTTCTTATCTTAGTTTTTTTCACAAAAATTTCAGAGAAACTACCTTGATACTACTGTTTATTTTCGACAAACATTTGCTTCGAGGAAGTTCAAATACTCGGATATCTGAAAAATACAGCTAGTATTTATTTTTATATTTCAAAATTGAAAATATTGCGAACCGAAAATTACATTCGCCCTTTGACTGTGATGTAGTTATTAGAGTTAAAAGGATCTGTAGCTTTGAGAGATATACAACACGTCAATTTTTGAAACCTCGAAATCTTTAAAATAAACGAACACGTTTTGTTAAGTTTTCATGCTTGTTTTATTTTGTCTGCTATCAACAATTTTCTGCCCATTTTATTCTCCTTATAGGCCCGAATACTCAAACTAACTCTAAATTTTAAAAAGAAAATAAAATGCATACGTTTTCTATTTTTAAAATGATGCACATGTTTAAGGATAAAATATTTTACTTAAGGAATTTTGGTGAAAAAAACTAAGATAAGAAATTTTTTCAAATAATTGATGTTTTATAATCACGTCTTCAAAAATGAAAATTTGAATATCTGTTACTTCAAACAATTAATTTTCTACACTTATCTCTTACTTTTTCGCGTCTTTGTGTACAAAGACAGTTTTGATAAATACGATAGGCTCTTAGTTTGACCCGAGCCGTCGTAGGTTTTTTAGTAATATTTCGTTATTTTTATCAGTAATCGTATATCAATATTTTAGCGTGTATAGAAAAATATATTTTTTCGTCAATCCTGTGAACCTTTTAGTTTAATAACTAGCCTAATATTTGTACTAAAATCGTATAATAACCATTGTAGCCTTTAAATCATATTAAAAGTAGTATTGCTATATTTTCTATGAAGGTACAAGGGTATATATGCACTTAATAATCTCGCATGCAGTAATATTGTTCTATTTTCTATGATTGTATATATGTGCTTAATCAGCTTGTTCTACGATTTTTTGAAGCTGTATAAATTTTGCATTTTAGTGAATTCGTTTGTTATCAAAACCATTGTAATTCGTATTTTCTAATGATGTTTTTCAGTAATGATTGCGTATTTTAACTGTATATCAATATTTTAGCGCGTATGAAAAAAATATAATTTTCAGTCAATCCTATAGAGGATTTTTAGTTTAATAATAATTAGTATTGTGCTTATGCATCATGTATTCTAGGTAATTCGTATTTTCGGATGCTTTTATTAGTAATATTTTGCATTTTAGTAAATTTGTTTGTTATCAAAACTAACGTAAATCGCTTTTTATGATGTTTTATAGTAATATTTGTTCATTTTAACTGATTGCCAGCTACCAAGTTGTGTAAAAACTGCCGTAATTCCCCTTTTATGATATTAAAATGTGCTATTGTTTTAACCCTGTAACTCAATAACCAATACACAAAAGGAGTACACCTAGAACCGCGTCGTATTCGAACCTTCTTCAATAAACTATGTAAACCCTATCTCAATTAAAACTAGTTCTTTAGTATAACATAAGCATACATGGAGAGACCTCAAAATCATACAAATAATAACAACAAGGGAAGGGTAGGTGTAGAAAGGGCCTACTGAACCTATATAAATCACACCATAAATGTATACAATATCATAAAGATATACCAAATAATAACAATACAAAACATGAGTACACCTAGAACCTAGTCGTAGCTTAATGGGTACCTTTTGCAGTGTAAACCTTATCTCAATTAAATCTAGTTCTTGTAATATACTAAAAATATAAGGGAAACATAAACATCCATGGAGAGACCTCAAAATCATACAGAGAATAGCATTACTAGAAGGGTGAGTGTAGAAAGAGCCTACTGAACCTATAGGATTACCAATAAATCATCCCCTAAATGTATACAATATCCTAAAATACCACTAGAGTTAAGTGACAATGAATACCTTCAACACCAATAAATTACGTGACGTCATACCGATACACCAAAAATCCTCTATAAATTCAAATTTCCCGCCAACAAAATCACGTGATACGTGACGTCATCAACCCCCCCCCCCTTAACAATATTTTCCCCCTTCAGGTCCTGTACCATCCAGAGGAAAGAGATAGATAGAAAAGGGGGGGGCAACAAATGGGGCTACGTAAAGGAGGCCAGTTGACCGAATTAATTCGGTCAACTGGCCTCTACTCTCTCTCCTACCATCTTCAGGGCCGGATTAAAGGGGGGGCCGAGGGGGAACAGGCCCCCGGGCGCAAAGCTTTTTGGGGCGCATTGAGTTCCGTTTTTTCCGACTTAAGGGGGCGCACACTATCTCGGCCCCCGGGTGCAAAATTGCTTAATCCGGCCCTGACCATCTTTGCTCGAGCCCCATGTTAAAGAACGACTAGCAAAAGAGCTCCCAGTTCCAACTTTCGCCGTTAGGTGCACTACCAACCTTGCTTTCCTCGTAATGCTTTTTCTATGGGGAAAAAATTCAAAAGTGGACTCAGTTTTAGAGCATTTTTAATATATTTACCGGTTTTTTTCGTGGCCGAATTTTAAATGAGAACATGGGGCTCGAGCAAAGCTGGCAGGCCTTCTACCCCCTCGTAATCTAAGTTGGCCATGGCTCAGCGGATTCATACACCGCGTAACTGCCAAAGAAATAGTTACCCCAGTTTTTAGCGCCCACGCGAAATATCTTACTCACTTCCGGTTTAGCACTATTTTTATCTTGTGATGTTTAGTTGTGATTAGTGTCAGTTAGAATTCCGTGGTTAAATTAAATAATAATAATCTAATCTAAGCTTTTGTCTATAATAACAAGGGGGTTATTATAAACTCCTGACTTAGGCCTAAGACCATTAACAATTAATGGTCTAAGCTTAGGCTATACTTCTGTGCATGATTAGTTACCATGCTCTTTCTTTTAACTAGGCATGACTCGAAAACACCCTGCCTCTTCAAACAACCACGTTAAAATTGCAGAACTTTTAATAAATGCCGGTGCTGACGTGAACTGTGGAAACTCTGAGGATAAAGAGACCCCGTTACACATTGTTTCATACCAGGGTCAAATTGACGTCGTGAAATTCTTACTAGAACTCAGCGCTATTTACGATTTAAAGAATGAGAAGGGTGAATCCCCAATGCACTTAGCCGCTTATGGGGGCCACGTTGATGTCGTGAAATTGTTACTGGAAGGCGGCGCTAATTACGATTTAAAGAATGAGAAGGGTGAATCCCCAATACACTTAGCCGCTTATGGGGGCCACGTTGATGTCGTGAAATTGTTACTGGAAGGCGGCGCTAATAATGATTTAAAGAATGAGAAGGGTGAATCCCCAATACACTTAGCCGCTTATGGGGGCCACGTTGATGTCGTGAAGTTGTTACTGGAAGGCGGCGCTAATTACGATTTAAAGAATGAGAAGGGTGAATCCCCAATACACTTAGCCGCTAAAAAGGGCCACGTTGATGTCGTAAAATTGTTACTGGAACGCGGCGCTAATTTCGTTTTAAAGAGTGGCAGGGGTGAAACGCCAATGCACCTCCTGCTCTTTGGGGCCACGTTGAAGTCGTGAAATTGTTAATAGATCGCGGCGCTAAACACGATTTAGAGAATAGCAGTGGTGAAACGCCAATGCACATTGCCGCTTATTGGGGCTCCGTTGACGTCGTGAAATTGTTACTAGAACGCGGCGCTAATTACGATTTAAAGAGTAAACATGATGAATCGCCAATGCACTTAGCCGCTTTTGGGGGCCGCGTTGATGTCGTGAAATTGTTAGTAGGACGCGGTGCTAATTACGATTTAAAGAATGAGAAGGGTGAATCGCCAATGCACCGTGCCGCTCTTTGGGGCCAAGTTGATGTCGTGAAATTGTTACTGGAACGCGGCGCTAAACACGATTTAGAGAATAACAGTGGTGAAACGCCAATTCACCATGCCGCTTTAGGGGGCTCCGTTGACGTCGTGAAATTGTTACTAGAGCGCGGCGCTAATTACGATTTAAAGAGTAAACATGATGAATCGCCAATGCACTTAGCCGCTTTTGGGGGCCGCGTTGATGTCGTGAAATTGTTAGTAGGACGCGGTGCTAATTACGATTTAAAGAATGAGAAGGGTGAATCGCCAATGCACCGTGCCGCTCTTTGGGGCCAAGTTGATGTCGTGAAATTGTTACTGGAACGCGGCGCTAAACACGATTTAGAGAATAACAGCGGTGAAACGCCAATGCCCCATGCCGCTTTAGAGGGCTCCGTTGATGCCGTGAAATTGTTAATAAAACACGGCGCTAATTACGATTTAAAGAATAAAGACGGTGAAACGCCAATGCACATTGCCGCTTATTGGGGCTTCGTTGATGTCGTGAAATTGTTACTAGAACGCGACGCTAATCCCCAGTTAAAAAATGAAGACGGAGAAACGCCATTAGACATAGCTCATCGACATAAACAAGAAGATGTAGTGGAACTGCTTAGTGGGTATAATGATGGTTTAAAAAATGGAACTAGTGTCGGATTAACACCCTCGGGGGTCCCTGCCGACTCTAGTCAGGAGGAGTAACCTGACTCTAATTAATAATTCAAAATAACTTTAGTTATTTTCAAAATTTCAATTAAAAATATAAATGGGGCAGTGCGAGTATAGTGATTTTTACCTCTCCGAGTGACGATGACGTCACGGAGAGGTATTACACCGGCCGTGTCTGTGTGTCTGTGTGTCTGTCTGTCAGACCCCACGTGACCGCGTTCGCAGTTTGCGTATCGGAGCAAACGTGTTCCCAATTTCCGGACTGCATTGACAGTTCACGGAAATTTGGGTTTGTCGCCTCTGGCTATTCTACTTGAATTCCAACACCACCAGCTTTGGTTTTCGTCCACTCAACATGGACACTAGTCTGTACTTGCTAGTTTCCAAGCACCACCATCTGCTGTTCTTCGTCTTTCGTCTATACCACATAGACACCAATCTGCAACATTGGCTTCAAACACCATCATCTACTGGTCTTTCGTCTATA
The DNA here is from genome assembly GCF_054372755.1 of Phalangium opilio. NCBI lineage: Eukaryota > Metazoa > Arthropoda > Arachnida > Opiliones > Phalangiidae > Phalangium > Phalangium opilio. The sequence continues at coordinate 260,448 of NW_028324238.1, read as the reverse complement.
CCACATAGACACCAATCTGCAACATTGGCTTCTAACACCACCATCTACTGGACTTTCGTCTATACCACATAGACACCAATCTGCAACATTGGCTTCAAACACCACCGTCTACTGGTCTTTCGTCTATACCACATAGACACCAATCTGTAACTTTGGCTTCTACTCCATCATCGTCGTTAGGCTTAAGATGTACGCGGCGAGCGGCTAGGGTTACGAGAAACGTCTAGCCTCCCAATGGCAGGGCTTCCACCATCGTTTCACGCGAATGCGTTTTTATCTATTATTGGTTTCAAGATATACGCGGCGATCGGCTAGGGTTACGAGAAACGTCTAGCCTCGCAATGGCAGGGCTTCCACCATCGGTTCACGCGAATGCGTTTTTATCTATTATTATAATGGAAACGAATCGTATATATATCCCAAAATTTGAAAAAAGCGGGCAAGAGGGGTACCCTTCACTTTAAACGTCAATATTAGCAAAGTTTCGAAAGATAATAGGAACAACTTTATTTTAAACGATTTAACTATTTTTAAAGTTATTTACTGGCGATTAAAATAATTCAAAATAGTTATATTTATTTAAATATTAAAGATAAACCCAAGTACCGAAGTCGTTAAATCATTGCCTCCTATATCTATCAAGGCCCGTGCATTGCGTTATATTTCCTACATTGTCTCTTATATCTATTTAGGCCCGTGCATTGCGTTATATTTCCTACATTGCCTCCTGTATCTATCAAGGCCCACGCATTGTGATATATTTCCTTCATTGTCTCCTATATCCAACAAGGCCAGTGCATTGCGATATATTTTTGAGAACAACAACCAAAATGGGAAGCTCCTCTCAGAACCATAATAATTTGTTTTCTCTGTTATATGAAATGAAAATATGGATAATATTTTCGGCAATTCGATTTGAAGGGCTCTTTCTGATGTATCATTCTCTCAGCACTGTTCATAATGGACAGGAACGTAGAGATTCGAGACACTAGGAATTACGATTGTGTTTCAAATACTCTGTAATGAGGGCTTAAAGGCTTGGAGTGAGTCGAAAGATAAATACACATCCTAGTTTTTAGTTGTACCATGCGTACCACAATGTTGCCAGGCGTTTATTGAAGGATGCTTGGGTACTAGTACAGACTCTTACGTCTACCAAGTTTCCTAGCATCCAACATTAAATAGGATTCATAAAAGCCAGTGTTAAGCGCATGTCAAGGGTCAAGTCGTTAAATATATCGACGCAGTTAAATAGCTGATGGCATTATTTTATCCACTTTCTCATTACGTTTCGAGAGGAAGTTCAACTTTGGCACGGACGACAGATGGCGCTCATAACATTCTACCCCCAAAAATCGCTGTTGTCTGCTCATTTTCCCCTTCCGCGTTTTTTCGTTATAAACTTATGATTTAACGAACTGTTAAGATAAAATTTCATATTTCCTAAGACAGATAAGCTTCTACTCCTTTCATCTTACTCCCAGTTAGATTTAACCTTGTTAAAACATAATCAGATGAATTTGAGCTTCAATGTCGTAAACTCCTGTTCATACAGTTACCTAGGAGTGATAGAGACATTTTTAACGATGCCTAGAGATGATAAACTTAAGCGAAATTGTTTTACGTTTGAATAAAAATACCGCTTCCAGTAGTGGGTTTATAGTACTCCTTGTTTGTGTAAGATTAGTGTAGCTGTAGAGCGTAATCATGGTAAACGCTTAAAAATATATATATTTTCAATAAAAACACCGCTTCCACTAGTGGATTTATACTCCTTGTTTGTGTAAGATTAGTGTAGGTGTAGAGAGTAATCATTATAAACGCTTAAAAATATATTTTCAAAAATGAAGAATATAGAACATTTATTTTGTATCAAAAAATATTTTGGTGCTAAGATAGCTTTAGAAAAATCCAAACGGCTAGGTATTGGTAAAAAAGACATGTGTAAGCTATTTGTAGATGAGATAATGTTTTACATGTTTTAAATGAGGCTAAAACTTCCACTATTGTGTCTAAAAAAGTGTTGGCAATGTATATTTTTTAAATATGACGGAGTTGCGGTTGATATGATAGCACCCTATTTGCGAAAAAAACCTTTTTTTAAACAGTTGAATCACTCTTTGATGATAGAATTTCAAAGGCAGAAGTTAAACGTTAAATTTGATCGATTAATTTTGTTCGGAAAATAATATATTTAAGCGCTACGTATTACTGAAGGAGATTGATTTTGCCAATCTTTGTGAGTATTTAACTGTTTAATAATTATTTTGGTTAAGTGGGAGCCTAGCTTATGTGTTATTGGGTTGTGGCTTCCATGTTTTGGGGACATTTGCTTTTTGTGTGGCGAGGTATGATTCAGCTTTGATATGGACAAATGTTACAAATCATACTGGTAGACTAAGAATACGGTTGAGGTATAGCGAGAGAGTAGAGTTTCCACAGCAATTGAGAGATATTGAAAAGGCCTGAACAATTGACTATTTTAAAATTGAATTCCAGCACTTGCAAAGAATTAAAAAAAGCGATAGATGCATATATTTAGGTTGTTTAAGGGGTAGTGATAGTCATCTCCACTCGGAGAGGTACTATTTTGGCTTTCCCAACTTGTTGTATTTCAAACTGAATTCGGGTACTCATAAACTTTGCCTATCGGGTATCGGGTCGGGTACCCGAATTCTGTTATCGAGTATCCGGGTAATAAAACTTAGCAGATAAATGCTTGTCGGGTACTAAAAATTAGATGTAATACCTATCGGATAAAATGATTATAATTGTCGTCTGTCAAGTAGAGAAAACTGCACGAGATCATAAATTGATCATCGACTATTAAGTTCCTATGTCTGAATGGGATCTTAAAGAGGACTATAGTCTGTCCCCTTGCTGTCTATAATCCGTCTCACCCCAACTTGGTATTAAATTATACGAGACACTACCGCCGTGAAAGCCTTCCCTTTAGTATACTCTTAAGCCCGGTTTTCACGTGACCGAGATTCGAAGCGATTAACTTCGTCGAGAGATCGAGTTTCAGTACTGCAATGTTCCTTCGAGATTTTAGCGAGACCTTGTTAAAGGAAAAGTTCAGGTAACATAACTGATTATACCTTAATTAAAAGAACAGCTGCTTTTTCTAAATATAAAAGGAATTAAATATTAAAATTAAAATAAGTGATCTCTTATTACAATATGATAATTAGTACATTTAATTAGTCATGATTAAAAACTATCAAGGACTACTGCGTCACCCGCCATTGGTTTAGTGCATGGCGTCTGCTAGCCATAACCCCTTACCCCTATGGGATTGGTTGAATTCTCACAGGCTGTGAAAGATTAGGGGTAAGAGGTTCGATTTAGCAGACGTCACTACAGCAATGGCGGGGGAATGGCGCAGTAGTCCTTGATAGTTTTTAAGACTAATTAAATGTACTAATTATCATATTTTAATAAGAGATCATTTATTCTAATTTTTAATATTGAATTCCTTTTATATTCTTAAAGAAGCCGTCCTTTTAAGGTTTAATCTGTTATGTTGTCTGAAATTTCTGTTAAAGTTTTCACTGGTTCGTGTTTTTTATGAGCGGCTAAATGGGCGCCTGTTTTTGATATTATCAACTGAATAAATTTTCTACCTTTTCCAAAATATTACTAAATTGGATATATTTTTCCCCCTAATTATTGCTACTTATTCCAAATTATTGCTAATTATCTTTGTTTATTGACTCTTTTCCACAATATTGTTCTTCTTGTTTCTTTCTTAACTAAGAAGAGGCGCACTTTTAGCCACTCGTGTATTTTTGATTTTCATGAAAACGATTTCTTTATTATAATTCTATTTTAGAATAATAACCCGTAATTAAAACGGCGGTTTGGTCTTAAGCGAAAGAGTATGAGTGCAGTTTACCGGGCACTTAATTAAATTAAAAATTAAGTCAATATTCGTGTTCAGCACCTTCAAATTAAATTAGTCAGAAGCAATGCAATTTGTTTGACTGAAAATGTTTTGGTTAGTAAAAAGAAATTATCAAAACCTTTTGAACTAAGAAGTTTAGAAATCCCAAGTCTTCATTATTAAAGAATGAAAGCGCGTGAGTCTTGGGTTAGGTTTAGATTAGGTTGTTAAGATCGTACTTTATTGAAAAAAATATTTCACTTTAAAAGAACAACTTTTATTTTATTAATTTTTTTTAATGAAATTTTCCGACGCAAGTTCTCAATTGTTTCTAGATATTTTGAATGTTTAAAACACGAATATCCATCAAAACTTGCAGAGGTTAACGGTAATAGTTAGTATAGGGCGCTGTCGGTTAGCTGTGGCATAGGGGCTAGCCACCACCCCTCTATGCATTGTAAAGGCGTTAGATAAGTGGCAATAAGTCGCAAGATGACTTGGTCCAATTAGCTAGCTGAACTTTAATAAAAAAAAAAATATCGACTTTATTTTTTGATTAAGTAATATTCCTTTTGGTATTAAATTCTAAAATTAAAAAATGGAATATGAAATTTAATTTTGTTATTTAATTGGTACTATCTTTTTTTTATTATATACAATGCTTTTTTATTATAATATGGGCTTTAAATATTTCAATTCAAAAATTTAATATTTTTTTCATAATGCTATACTATCTTTTTAAACTAACCTTGTTAACTAATGATACAATCACAAATATAAATTTAAATTTCTTGATATTAATATTTTTATATAAAAAATAATTAATCTTAATATAGTCAAGGTTAATTGAAATTAAATTCAACTTTGATTAAATTCTGGCTTTCAAATATGGTTTACGTAAAACTGTTGGGTGGAAAATGTTCTTTTAGGGTGTATTAAACAATTAATACACAATCGAAACTGTACGCGTCTTTATATCTAGTTTATATTTACTTTTGTACTATTTTTTTTGCTTGAAATCAATATTAACACAAACGAAAATAAATTACGCAAAATGTTTCATTAATAAATTTGTATCAATTTGTATCAATTTGAATCGTTTCTGACATTTATTTTCACGCTTTTTCTTGCAGCACGTGACGTGTTACACCCTTTACGGGATTTTTCCCTGACCTTTGGTAACTTTGAACAAAAGAACCAATATTTGGCATTATTATTCTTCCACCTAATTTCTCCCCACTATTCCATATAACAACGGCGGATTTCCAAAGACTAATTTTAATCCCACCCAATTATTTTTTAACCATTCTAAAAAAATCAAGGCGCTATCTCTCTGAAATGAACTTTAACCCCGGGTGCTAGTGTGGCGTCACAAAGCCACGTGTACTTAATTATCTCGAATTTGTCGGGAGTGTTACGCGCTGCTGTAAGCTAAACTTCTGGGTGACAAAGTTTGGAGGGAATACGACACATGGTGGCAGTGTCTGGAGTGAAAATAGGGTGTTGTAAAATTGAAACGCAAAGATAGTTAAGATTAGTGTTTCTGGGACGTAATGTTACAAGAGATGTTTATAAAAAAGACGCCGCCAACTTAAGGGTTTACATACCCGTTGTATAAATTCAACGAAAAATAGAAAATGTAGACAATATAATAAATTCATGGACAATAAGAAAATTCAAAGTACACATATAGTGTATAATTATTGATCCAAAAAAAAGAATAACAAGTTGGGAAAACCAAAATATTACCTCTCCGTGTCAAGAAGATTATATAAACTTAAGTATCCAATGAAAACGTTATTATGTTTCTGAGTTGGGGTTTCCCATTTTTGTTGTTGTTTTGAAAAATATATCGCAATGCACGGGCCTTGATAGATATAGGAGGCAATGAATGAAATATATCACAATGCACGGGCCTTGATAGATATAGGAGGCAATGAATGAATTATATCACAATGCACGGGCCTTGATAGATATAGGAGGCAATGAAGGAAATATATCGCTTGCACGGGCCTTGGTAGATATAGGAGGCAATCATAATCTCTCTCTTTGCACGAGAGGTTTATCTTTAATATTTAAATAAATGTAATTATTTTTAATTATTTTAATCTTCAATAATTGACATTAATAATAGTTAAATCGTTTAAAATAAAGTTATACCTATTATCTTCTCAAACTTTGCTAATATTGACGTTTAAAGTGAAGGGTACCCCTCTTCCCGCTTTCTTCAAATTTTGGGGTATATATACGATTCGTTTCCATTATAATAGTAAGGAAAAAGCGCAATTGCGAAAACCTTCGGTGGTCGATCCCACCTTAGGGAGGCTAGACGTTTCTCGTAACCCTAGCTGATCGCCGCGTATATCCTAAAACCAAACGATGATAATGGAGTAGAAGCCAATGATACAGATTGGTGTCTATGTGGAATAGACGGAAGACCAGTGGATGGTGGTGTTAGAAGCGAGTATGTACAGACTGGTGTCCAAGTGGAATGGACGAAGACCAGAAGATGGTGGTGATTAGAAGCCAGTAAGAACAGACTAGTGTCCGTGTGGGATGGACAAACACCAGAAGATGGTGGTGTGAGAACTCAAGTAGAGGATAAACAACGACTTTATTTTTAAATACCATGGTGAATTAATATAACAATTTCAACGGAGGAAACACATGGATTAAATCAAATTTTTATTGATGTAAAAGATCAATAAAATTAAAGCATGAGCTTTCGACCCGCGGGTCTTTATCAAACTAACAAAAAAAGAGTATTATACAATATATATATAGTCAGATTAGGTCTACAAAATTTTTTTAACCAACTAGTTTTTTAACCTCTCCCTTTTAGGATACAACAGTTTTTTATCGAACTCACCCCAAAGTTTCGCCGTTTCCTTTCCCTCATCAAGATTTAACTCCCCCCCGTCATTAATATACACCCTTCGATAAATTTTCTTTTAAATAAATCGGATTCTTTATACAATATTTTTGGTTCCTCAAAATTAATGATACAGTTTTTGTATTAATATCCAAGATATGATTAGCCATGCCATTTTTTAAATCACCTGTCTTTATACAATACTAGCTGTTACCCGCGGCATTGCTAGCGTGTAATAAGAACTTCCATTAAAATGATATAAAGAATGGGTAGATTTTACTGATTCGACTAATATTTTTGTAGCACCCTAGGAGCAAGGGCACTCGGCGTTGCCCGTCAGCACATTTCTATTATTTTTCACGCGGACATTATTCTATAAAGAAGGGTTTTAAGTTTTTGACCGCCATTTAAAAAGATGGCAACAAATCGAACCCGAAAGACCATTCAACCCGCCTATAGGTCAAAGAAAACCAGTGTACTAAATATTTTCGAAATCGTTTGAAACGCGCGGACTCTGTTGCATACAGAATATTTTTTACATTTCTGGTCGCCATTTTTTAAGATGGCGGCGGATTGGAAAAATCTTTCTTAGTACGCGCCTACTACTTATGAGTAACGTTCCTGCAAATTTTCAGCCTTCTAGGGCAAGCGGTTTGGGCTGGGCGTTGATTATCAGTCAGTCTGTCAGTCAGGACTTTGATTTATATAGATATATATATGTTCAGAAATTCTTTCTTTTGGAGGACGTTTTGTTTCCCCTACGTATTTTTTGTTACAACTACAATTAAATTGGTATACTACACAACGCTCATTTTTTATGTTACTGTTTTTGGCTATTTTTGAATATCTGTTTTAGGTTTTCTCCCATTTTTGAAACTACTCTAATATTAAATTTACTTTTCAAAATCCTATTTACTAACTCGCTTTTATTTTTCACATACGGTAACACTAGAGTTGGTTCTGTTTTTTTATTCTTATTTTGAGGTCTTAAGTCGTGAGAGCTAAAAATTCCAGAGATCAAAGGCTTAGGGTAACCGGAACTAATTAATTGTTTACCGATAATTTGTTTGTCCCTTCCCGGTGTGTCAGAAATATATTCAATTCTATGTTTTAAACTTTTAACAACCCCAATTTTTATTTTATTACTATGATACGACTGAAAATTTAAAAATCTATGACAATGGGTAGGTTTCTGGTATAACCCACACTTAAAGAGTAAGTAAAGACATTTTGACTACTCCTTAAATTTCTATAGAAATCATACATTTCTATAGATTTCAACGTCCTCATTCAGAATAAAATAAATTTTCACCAAAAATCCACTTCTAAATATTTAAAAATTAACTTCAAATATTGATAAAAAAAGAGGTGCTAAAATTGCCGCCAAATAGAATTGAATTTGTCTCTGCTGTCTGACGTCATAGCTTAGGGATTTAGACCGCTCTGATAGTAGTAAAATTGGTACTTTTCTTTCCATATTTTCCCACCAGTTAGTATCTCGCCTCCTACTGCTTACGAGCGTGTTATACGCGGGGTAACGCGGCGCTTTCGGCCCGGCCGCCCGGCATCGGTGATGTCAACCGATGAAGCGATGATGATCCCATACGGTCGCCGAGGCTTAGTGAGTTTTAACCAACTATTATCATTGCACCGGTTCCATTAGAACTCAAACTCAAACACTGTTTATTTCTTAACGTTCTAAAACACGTCCATCGTAGTTTATTTTACAAGTTAACTCCATAGAAGCGTAAAACTCATGGCGTCAAACATTGCAACTGCTAATGCGCGGCCATAAGGTGTGAAAAGGCTAATATTGAGGTTTAGTAGGAAACCGAAGCGGTGTGGGAGTTTTTCACTAGCCGCGGTAGTATTTGGTAGTATCCAGTCAGAAATATTATCTTAGAGGGACTGAATTAGACACGCCTTCCCATAACAAACCAATGCATTATACCAGCCAATGCATTATACGTCAGATCTAAATTGCACGTGTTCAATGTTTATAAAAGGTGCCTTTTCTAAATCTCGTTTTGTTTTCATCATAATTCAATAACCGCTCGTCAGATTTTTATAAAACTTTAGAAATGAACATTTTACAGTTCATATTTACCAAAAATGAAGGAATTAGCATTTCCAGGAAAATGTCTTTACTTACTCTTTAAGATATTCGTCCGAAGCTAAGCGCTCTACTAAAACATCTAAAAATGGGAGTTTCCCAACCTTTTCTTCCTCTAACGTAAATTTAATCGAATTATCCAATGAATTAACAAAATCGAGTAGTCTAGTTATTCCCCCTCTAGTATTTTGTAAAATTAAAAAAATATCATCTACATATCTTAACCATAGTTTGATATGGCGACTGTTTCTATTGGACGATAGGATCTTGGATTCTAAATATTCCATGTATAGATTACCTAAAAATGGAGATAGTGGGTTACCATGAGTGAATCATATACTAGCGCCCTATAAGTTACTCAGTCACACTGGCCTAATGTATCCAGCATTTTCTTCCGAATAGTACTCGAGAGGAGGAGAGGCCGGTGAAAGTGATAGTAGACGGCGCCCTCTCTCAGGGCTTTGAAATTAATGTATAATAGTTCCAAATGGTATTAACGGTTTTGGATTCTTTGCGTCACATTCATTCTTTTGCTTATTTAAAAATAATTTGGGTCTCACAACAGGCTTCGTTAAAAATGTGTTGGGCCTTTCTTCAAGTTTTTCTATTAGTTCTTTAGACGCATTATTAAAAAGTTTATTAAGGTTTTCTTATTTTTTGATAAAGTTTGGTTCTCTCACCATAAATAGTTCCTGCCTCTGAACGATGCCTACGGAATAAAAATTCTTATTCCGTAGGCAACGCTCTGAATTTAAATGAGTTTCTTTCATTTAGGCTTTGTCAAAAATATCCAAAATTCTGCCATTTTAATGCGAAAAAAGGAAACTTCCTATTGCGCAAACCTTAACCCATTAAAATAATTTCAAAGATAAAATACGACTGTGAACCGTCCGCAAGCAATCACAACATTTCTAAAACGTCGTCTGCTTATACTAACTACCTTTCAGTTCAAAGTTTCATTGGTTGATCCCCTTTTCCGGTTTTTTACCGGAAATACGTAAGCGCCGAGAGTAGTGTTATTTTCTCTCACTGGGGGTCGCATATAGGTAACACATTTTTGGCGGGAAGAAAATGCTGGATACATTAGGCCTGTGTGGCTGAGTAACTTATAGGGAGCTAGTATATGATTCACTCATGGGGTTACCCATAGCCAGTCTCCTAGTTTGGGAGTAGAATTCCCCTTCAAAAGTGAAAAAAGTGCTATCACAGCAAATTTTTGCCAGGTCTAAAATAGAATCAAGACATAAGTCTGTCCGTTTCTTCCATTCAGAATCTGACTTAAGTCTCATACTCAGAACCTCTATTACGCCTTTAATAGGCACATTTGTGAATAAACTAACTACATCTAGACTAAACATGCGATCAGACTGTCCTAATTTTACCTTTCTAATTTTATCTACAAAATCATATGAATTGATGTAGAGGAGCCATTTCCGTGACTAAGAAAGCAGTTCGGAAATGGCGAACACGTTTGCTCCGATACGCAAACTGCGAACGCGGTCACGTGGGTGTAACAACAGACAGACACACAGACAGACAGACAGACAGACACACAGAAACGGCCGTTACAGAACCTCTCCTGGACTACGTCACACGGAGAGGTAAAAACGATTATTGAAAATTAAACAGTTATCGCACTCTCGCTAATCATAATTTGTGCTTTATAAATATATTCCCTTATTTTAGAGATTCCGGCAGAGGGAATTTATAATAGGGAGCGGAAACTGAGGAATATTATGTAGCTCAAAAATCACGTGATCAACAAAACTGGCCAGGTCTATTTCCGGTACTATTTTTTGTGGCCCCTCCCTCTAGGGTGGGTCTAGAATGTTGCGGTAGGGTCTAGGGGAGATGGACACTACCTTTTTAGGGAAAGGGAAACATCTGACTTAATATAACTCCAAATGGCGCCAGTCGCACTCGAAATCGCGAACCCTTATAGACCCTTAAAGAAAATCGTTCAAATTTCCCAACCGTCTTTTGAGGATTGACAGAGCATTCTGGGTAATCAGTATATTAATCTGATTGGTTTAGACGGCTATGGGCCGATTTTGCGCAGTAGTGGCAAGGAAGTGTACTTTAAAAATTTAATGGCGGAACTAGGGAACTGAAGTTTCAGGTGAAAGTGATTTAGGAACTGTTTTTAGCAGATTTCGCTTTACCACAAGCTCACAACGTAATTACCTTGTTGTTTTTCGCAATGGAGTCTCAAATCGTAGAAAGGTAAGGAGATTTCCAAAGATTGTCATTGAAATTACACAGTTTTAGATTTTGGCAAAGGCTTAGTAAAGTTTTTATAATTTATTCAACGAAACCTTTCGCCACTAGATGGCGTTGGTACTCTATTCTAAAAAATCCCGACTCGGCGATAAAAGGTGCCCAGCTTGTTTAATTTCTTTAAGGGTCTATTGGGTAATTATACAGCCAACAGTGATTGTGGGCAAACTTTAAAATTAAAGGAGAATCATGTGACCGGAAATTTACCTGGCAAGTTTTAGCGTCGCAGCCTACTTGTTTGAGCTACATTGTATTTATCACTCTCAAGGCCAAGAGCTTCCACTCCCTATTATAAATTCTCTCTGATTCTGGTTCCATCTAGTGTTATCTCTCAACGTTTAAAATTTTATCCTCCGCGCCTCTACGCCCACATTTCTCTATGTAATAACTTGGAGGATGAACGTTTGATTTCGGCTGCCATCTATACCTGTTAAAGTTAGAAACTCGAGATTGCTTTTCGTGGTTGGACATTAGAGAGTGCAGCCACCTATCGGTGGAAATATTTAATTTGTTTTTTTTCAATGCGAAGTCAGTTGTAAATAAAAGTTCTTATTGCTATAACCGCAGGAGGCTCCAAACCTAAAGCTTATGCCCAAGTAAAAACTAGCATATAAACTAAAATTAAAGCACACCGAGCCGAAAAACCGTGAATCATTTCATTAAAAAAGTACCTTTTGAATCTTGTGTTTCGCATTTCTCTTGATTATTTCTTTAAATAATTTTCTTTTAAGGGTTTCTAGATACGTTGAATCTGACATTATTACACGTTGCATTGCTTAAAGGAAATGTAATAACGGAATAATCCGCTGAAGAGCACCATGTGTTTTAAAAGCTTGGTTTTGCTAGTAGCTAGGAGAGACCAAATTCTCCGTCAGTCCCCCTTTCAAAACCGGTACCGAGATGTAGCTCAGTATCAGAGTTCCGCACTTGCGCAATCGGCGCAACATAGAGGAAAGAATAGTCAGAGAAGTTTGTTTACGGCTGTGCACCGTGGTAGGTGGGCGCAAGAGAGATATATTTGTTACATCATAAAAAATAAAAAACACGAAAACTTGTAAAGTCTACGATATTTTAGGCCAAGAATACGCTTTCTTGTTCAGTATATTTTTTGTGGCCAGTTTGAAGTTTCGTTTTCAGTCGTGTTGGAGATTTTTCACAAGTCGGGTTGTCCGAAAATCATCAATTAAATAAAAACATTTTTGTTTAATTAGGTTTTTTTAACAATGGCAACGGCTTCAAGCACTCAAGGCGGTACTCCAAAAGTAATTCGCCAATGCGTTAACGTCTATCCAACTCCGAGTACGGCAATTAATTTAAGCCGACATAAAATCCTTGATTGGATTAACGAAACTCTTCAGAAAAAATACAAACGCATCGAACAATTATGTGACGGTAAGCTTGTCATTTAAATTTCGACTCGATTTAAAACATCACCTTAAAGGAATACAGACACGGACATTTTAAAGCTTGCGTTTTCTTACTATCTTTTTTGTATCATGAGAGTACGAAGGCGGGGGCAATTTATCAACCCCCTTGTATGTCCCAATAATGAGGGCTCCTTACCGCCTTTTTAACATCAAAAAGATGTATCCAAATAGGGTGAAACCAAGGGCGAGCTAATCGCCGTTTTTTTAACTGTTATTTTAAGGTTAAACATTTTTGGGAGTAACAGAAAGTCGTTATTCAAATTCACACATAAACTATAATTTCAAACGGAAAGCACATTGTGACAATAACCCTATAATTTGATATTTTTATTAATTTCTAGGCGTGGCTTACTGTCAATTAATGGATATAATGTTTCCGGGTATGGATTAATTGTAAAACCGGATAATTTAATCGATAATTTCAAGTTTTGTTTCATTTTAGGATCAGTAATTGTAAAAAAACTTCAAATGGAAGCCAAGCTAGAAGATCACTACATTCACAATTTGAAAATTTTACAATTAGCTTTGAAAAAGGTCAACAGCGATAAGGTAATCCGCGTCCACATTAGCGCATTGTACTCTTTTCAAAAGTTTGCAGGGGTGCAATTGCAACTGGTAATTGACTACATAGGTTTCTTATGTTTATCCAATGACATTAGATATGACTTCAAACAAATAGGCTGGTGGACTGGTTACGTTGAAGTCCTATCTAACGTCTTTGGATCCACATCATAACAGATAGTTCGTCTTGACCCTGTATGAAGCAGACGATACTGCGACCTCGCTTTTGAAAAGGGTTTACTGTCATCAAAAGTATATAGAGTAAAAAAGTGCACTTTGTTGACACTTCCTTGCGCCGTGTAATATGAGCAGCCTTCCTTTATCCTAGAATAGTGTCGATCCTCCTCTGCACCGAGCGTGGCATAGGTAACAAGCCGTGAATACGCTCATAAAGAATAGCATAAGCTAGCTCTAGTACCAAAAATGAACGTTTGGATCGCCAGCATCATGCACTACTTTCTCTAAACCAATGACGCCAAGCAGCTCTTCCCTGATTGGTTAGTTCGTGTAGGGGGTTGAGAGGAGGGTAGTTTGCTTCACAGTTTACGTGTCGTCTACAGCCAAAGGCAGGGAATTGTTAATGAAGTGTACTTTTTGCTTTTATATCCATACACTTTAGCTATCACATCCTAATTTAGTAATTTTCTAATTATATTCCAGACGGTTCCTTTGGACAGATTATGCAAAGCTCGGTTCCAAGATAATTTAGAATTTGTACAGTGGTTCAAAATGTTTTGGGATGTTAATCACAGGCAGGATCCAAATAAGTCATTAGAATCTCGTAGCGCTTCTTGGGGTTATGGAATGAATCATTTAACCACATCCCGTCATTCTTCTGGATCACCCGCTGTTAGCCTCTACAGGAACAAGTCCGCAACTATGCTAAATGTCCAACGAGCCGGCTCAACTGAATCCGTAGGATCAGTTTCATCTTGTAGTTCTATCAATTCAGTTTCTTCTTGTCCTAGTAAAACTGGATCTGAGCTGGAACATCGATATAGGTCTTCGGAAAAAACAAGTGAGCAGTGAATGTTGGACACTAGATCATTTTGGAAAGAACATAGAGAAACCAACACATAGGGGCGAGGGCACTATTGGGGTTTCCTTCCTGTCGCCAAGAAGCGCCGCTAGAGGCAGTGGAAGTTGGTTAGACCATTGAGTTGAGAAGATTACCACTAGAGTGGCCTTTGCGTTAACCTGCCTATTGGGGTACGTGGGACACTTTTGGAAACATCGGGACGGACGGACCAAGTTTATCACGCGATGGTGTCGCCATCTCGAAGCCTAGATAAGAAATGTATAAATACATGTATTCTTGAAATCAGTCAAATTTCCCGCATTTTCTTTTAGTTCCCTTGGTTGCACCGGGATTGCGCCACAAGCGCGTGATATACTTAATTGGGTCTTATATCCTAGCGGATGAAAGGCCACTCTAGTGGTACTTTCGTCAACTCAATGGGTTAGACTCCCGCGTGTAGTGAACTCGGGCTTCGTCTGGCGTTGCCACAATGGCGGCCTCGCCCCCTTTTGTTTGTTTCTCCGTAGGCGACTTCCGAATTGGTCTATAGTGTGTTGAAGATGTGACGTCAGCAATGTTAATTTGAAGTATCAAGTCGTTAAAAATACACAAAGAAATACAATCTTATTTGAGAAAGTGGTTTGATTTTGTATGTTTGTTCTTCATGCACATAAACAAACTAGAAAGAGGTTTTAGAAGTAGTTTCGTTCAGTTCCTCATGGTTGGTTCCACGAGCCCCCAGATATTAACTTAGTTAATTACGTAGTCAAACATTAATTTTGTCGTTCATTTTGAACTCTTCAGATAATTATGTTTATCTAGGAAGTAAAACTGTACCAAAAACTCTACCCGACGTTTCAATCCCAATTCAGGGATGTTAATCTATTACAGGTGTGGTTCGACCTATGAGTAGAAATTCTTCAGAAACTGCATTGTACAGACAACGAGCTATTCAAGATAGAATCTATCAATTGACCGAGCAAGTGAGCCAGCTACCCTATAACTTGAAATTAAAAACCTGCTTTTCGCTTGGTGTTTGATGGTTGTTTTATCCATAGAAATCAGAGTTATTGAGGCAAAAAGATGAGTACGAGACTAAACGGGATATTTGCTACAATCAACTTCTAAAAATCGAAGCCATCTGTACAGATATGATAGATCGCAATACTTTCAGTAGTGAATCGGAGAAAACATTTGTCGAATGCGTTCTGGCTATCGCGTATGCCGGCGAAGACAACGACATCAGCCCCAACTAATTCAAAATTACGTTTAACATTCGTTTAATTCCTATGGATATCAATTGAAATACTAATTTAACTAACATAATTCATTCCTCCGTAAGTTTTAATTTATATAACGTGTATTCAGTGTTTGTTGATGTAAGCTATAAACAAAATAAATAATGTTTAACCAAATTAAACAGCCAAAAATCGAACAAGATAATAGCCACCTTACAGTGACTCTCAAATGGTTAACAACTAAAAAGTTCAACAAGGCGTTTCCCTTTCGTTATAAAAGAGCAACGCCTTGTACAAACAATAAACAACTTACATTTACAACGGTTCCTTAACCCGGTTTGGGTTTTAATACTACTCTTTTTAGCACTGGTAACACCAGAAAGATGCTGTTAAAAACGTCAACGTGGTTTTCGTCACAAGACGACGATGTCTCTAAGAACATTTCGCGTAAGTTTCAATTGTATGTTGGCAAGGGCAACTTGAGATTCTTTAAACTATGGATGATACTGTCCGCGATGCATATTCATTACGCCATAATATCCAACTTGATTTATTTAACACATACGCGTCGTCAAGGAGCGGTTTTCAATTTAGGGGGCTACATTTTATCTGAAATTTCGCAACTGGTCGCGTTATACACCATCTTCTTCCGTCGGAAGCAAATCAAGTCACTTCTGGTTAAGCTTTTCATCGCGTTGGATGCCTCGGATAAGACAGTCTTGCAAGGCCTTTTCCGCAAACACCGTTTATTCGTTACTATCGCCTTGATTTTAGGAACATTATTGGCTATCGTTGGTGCGCTGGATATCATGAACGGGTCCGCGGATAGTCACTACTTTATCATGGCCGATTATTACTGCTTCGTTTGCGATCCGAATGAGTATCGTCCTTTAACCATGTTACAGTCTCGTATTGTGACATCAACGATTTTTACGTTCTACAGTTACTGTGTCATTGGTTGCGGAATTCTTATTGCAAGTTTCTACGCATTCGTCTGTATGGCCATCATTAGCATCGCCGAAAGATTTAATAAGGATTTGGTTCGTAGTTTAAACAAACTCAGGCAATTCTCCAACTTTTTAAGCGAGTTATAACTATTGGCTAAAGGGTTGGTGTTAATCTTGTGCCGTCTTTGAGATCGCAATGTCTAAATAGGTGATTGGTCTTAGGTGTCATCAAACTTTGAACGAAAAGCGGTGGATGTCTTGGAATTCCCTCGTGCTAATAAAAAACAATGTGGTCAAATTAAGCTTTAACCGTAGTTAATTTTCTTGAGAGCGATAACTTAGCAAAAGGGTTTAGCTGGTCGATAAGTTATCGCTTGCTTTATAACTGAAGGCGGTAAAATTTTAACTTGACCACCTGGTTTTTTTATTAGCACAATAGGAATCGCAAGACATCTGCAGATTTTATTTCAAGGTTAGATGACACCTATAAATAATCGCCTATTTAAATCTTCCCTCTCAAAGAACGCGCGAGTTTGACCCCTAACCCTTTTGTCTACAGTTATCACTTGTGGTAACTCGATTTAAAAGTTAGAGAATTAATTTCCCCCAATGTTTACTTCGTAGATCTAACAATTTTTCTGATAGGCTACACTTGAAACAAGAGACCAGTTTGGACCATTTCTTGGCACCCTGCGTTCCCGTTTACGGCAGTTAAATGGTTTAATCGAAGAGGCTAACTCGATACTACAAAACATCGTCTTGTTATGGTACGTCATCACTTTGTTGCACACATGCAGTGGCGTCACGGAAGGAATCAAGCGAGCCGGAAGTACCACAATCCTCAACTTTGTCTATCACTTAATTTTGAACTCCGGTGATCTCGTCACATTAACGACGGTGACTTATTACGCAAGCAAGATCCCTGATGTCTTGGCCGAATCTTTTGATTATGTCCCGGTTTTAGCAGAACACGCCATCAGCGCTGGGTACCAGGCGGAGATCAATTTGTTGTATAATCAAATGTGGTCCATGAAGAATGGTATCCGTTTGGGAGGATGCTTTGTCATCACCAAAAATTTCTTCGTGTCCTTTATGGGAGTGGCCATTACTTACGCCGTCATTTACATTCAATTAAACCCGGATGTCCTGTACAAGTTGCAGAACTTGGGGAGCAACTCCACGCGTAGTTGCACTTGCAGTGTTTTGTAACGACGCAAATATGGTTACAATTATTATTTTAACATGTAGGATATAAATAGATCGTAACTATGATCAATAAATGATTACTTTTTGATCAGAGATGAAAAGCAAAAATATAACAATATTTGTTGTCTTTAAGTGCCAGTACACGTTTCCCCTTTTGTTACGTAAATAACCAACGTCCAATAAGTCAGAGTTGGCAACTACCTATCCAGTCCGGTTTAAACCACCTGGTTTAATCCGGATTAATCCACTTAAAATAATCCACCTAAAATATCCGGCTTAATTATGAATGGGGAAAAATCAATTTTGTGCCATAAAAATAATTAAAATACAACCAGAAACAAGGCGGCTCGTGCACTCAGGAAACAAATAGATTTCGTGAAAACATTTTAGCAGTTAAACTAGAAGACGATTTTGTATTGGAACCGGGGCTAGGGGTCGGGGAGTGCCCCTAAGCTCAAATAAGAGCTAAACAGAAATACCTTGCCTTCAAAAAAAACCTAAAATGACTCGTTTTTTTAAAAAATCCGGATAAATCCAATAAAATCCGGTTTAATCCAATTAAAACCACTGGTCTGGATTTTATTCAAATTATCCGGATTTTTGCCAACCCTGCAATAAGTGCAACCCTGATGTTCTATACAAGTTACAGCACTTTGTGATATATATTTCTTCGTGCTCTTGGACTTGTAGCAGTTTGTAAGGCAAATAGAATCACTGCAATTTATGTTTCGTGAAGTAAACATAATTTCCTCTAACATCGCAGAGAAGTTAATTTCATCATATTATGATATAATTTTCGGAAAAACATTTCGTGACTGTTTGATCAGTCGATGTGATTGCCACCATACAGCACTTTTATTCTAAAATAGACGTAAATTCTAGAGCTTTCGTCATTTCATATTAGCAAGAAGTGATATCTAGTTTACTAGGGAGAAGGTATAAATTCGCCACATTTCTATAGCTTTATTTAGTCCAGAAGTAGGTCCGGAGTTAATCCCCGCCTCTAAATTACAACCAGCATCTCATTGGTTCTTGAAACCTCACGTCAGCGCGACTCGAATGACGAAAAATCGTATTTGCGAATACGGAGAGGCGAAATAGCCCGACCTCCTTTTACGTCCTCCCCCCTTGTATTTTGAAAGGGGGACTGGGACTATGGCGCGTTAATACTTAGAAATCTTATACCTTCTCCCTAATAAACTATATATAGATAACACTTCTTGATATTAGTAAAAACAATTTTGAAATGGAACCTCGGAAAACGAATAAATTATGCAAATTTGGCATTGAAACATTTCTTTCATATTTGATGATTGTGTAATGGGAAAATTAAGGTTTGCTATTAAAGATATATATGTCTCAGAAGTGGTCAATTCATAAATATTTAAGGAAATAGTAGTCCTTTTCTTTGGAAGAGATTCGACGACGTCTTTAAGTTTTGTTTATATTAACGATAAAGTATACCTCGATTTCTCCAAGTTCATCTTGCCTTCGCTAGAAACGTATTTATTGAAAGGACAATGTTCAATGGACCACCTTGGAACACAGCTTTTCGTTGGCTCTTTAATTTAATTTTGTTCAATTAAAGAAGCAAATTAAATATTAAATTATATATTATATTATTATAAAAATATTTATTTCTACAGAAAAGGCAATATTCATACCTAAAAATTCTGTCAAAACATTTTCCGAATAAAATATGCTGCTATGCATAAGTATTTGATATAAAAGTCATATTATTTAAATATAATCATATTTGAAAAAAGGTATAAATAATATTGAAAACAATTCTTAAGGCATAGGTTATAGTGCCATCAGGTGCAGTACTTGTTTATCAGCTTTTGGTTCCACAAATAAACCCTTATTTGTTTTATTAGTAAAGGTGACAGTCTGTCCTCCTACACTATAGCAAGTAATCCAAGATAGGTTATCAATATATAAAATTAAAACTCTCAAGTACATCATAGGTTAATAATGTACCTTCCATATAATACTTTGGAAACTTTCTAATTCTAAAACCTTACTGGGAAGCACTTCCAGAGTGATATAAGAACTATACCTACATGCTATTTTTAAGTTCATTTCCTTATTTGTATTTTACAAGATTTGAATTGAAAGTCTTTTCCCTTATAAAACAAATTTACCAACGTAACTTGTAAGCACGCACAAGGCTAGGCCCCTTGTTTTTCAACCAGCACGAATATTAGAGAAAATAGCTTTGAACGTGTTAACATTTTAAACTCACTTGGTACAGCGAAATTACAAATTAATTAAACTAACATACTTGGACTTAATTGCTTTTGATGAAACTTTGAAAAGACACACCTTGAATAGTTACTTCTTAATTTGAAAGTATTCCGAAACGTAACTTCGCTGCAATTTCAAAGTTATTCGATGCGTTGGACCAAAGAAAAACCCAATGTTTTTTCTATGGGAAATTTAGAGAAAAACTGTGATTTTTTTAAACATTACGGGAGGGTGTTGTTTCTTATCTAAAAGGGCCATGTTCTAAGCCTTTTATCGCGTATCGCAAGCTGTCATTTTGCAAGTGTCAAACTTATAGAATGTTAGTTATACTCTTATGTCTCAATCAAGAGAAGTGCTTTTGAGTTCCGGTATAACAGGAACTAGAAAGCATTCAACTCGCGAAAAGACTCATTTGAGTGGTGTACCGTCGTTAATCAAGATGACGCTGTGCAAGTTCTTCTTAGCCATTGTAACATTGGTGATTTTCTATGGTGAGTGTACTGTATTGAATAATCTGAACTATTAAGTTTTGCCCGTCATATGATGATTCTTTGTTTTGTATATCTAGTCTCCTATATTTATTTTTACCTTTCGATTACAAGATGTGTATAATTCACACTGTTCTTAACTACTCTTGCTTTTATATTTTGTGACGCCATATTTCAACTCAAGCTAAATAATCCTTGATTTTAAACTGTACACTAAGAGGATTCCATAAATGAAGTTAATAAATATTTTGGAGATATTACTTTTTCATTGGATAAATTGGTCAGGTGGTGCTAATCGCCCATTTGGGGTAGTCCTCAGGTGTGGCGTCTTCTTCGCAGAGAGGACTAAAATAATTGCTTGTATCCTCTTTAGATGAATACATGGCTCTAATTTGAAGTGTTCATGATTTTAAATACTATTTCAATAAGAAAAGCTTCGTCTTTCTTATTATAACTAGTACATAGTGTTGTTGTTAGAAGCCAATAAGTGTAGATTGGTGTATATGCGGTATAGACGAAATATCATTCGATGTCGGTGTTAGAAGCCATTAAGTACAGATTGGTGTGCAAGTTGTAGTGCATGGTGTTGTTGTTAAGCCAATAAGTGGGTTTGGTGTGTATGTGGAATAGATTATAAATATTGGCTGAAAGAATTTGCGGATAGCTAGTTGGTGAAGGTATGGCGCTTAAGTGAGATAGATAACGTTGTGGAGTATACGGTCCGGAAATTGCGAACACGTTTGCTCCGATTTGCCAACTGCGAACGTGGGGACAGACACACACATGCACCCCATCCCCACCGCGATATACCTCCAGAGGTTAAAATATCAAAATAGTGGCCAAACACTCAATGAGAGTTGAAGAAACGTTGTGTTGCAAATTTTAGTAATTATATAACATTGATTATAGATCCTTATGCGAAATTTGAAGATACTAACAGCGACTGCTCGAGCCTATACAATAACTGCGCTGAAAAAGTTACGGTAAAGGAAAAAGACTGCAAGTAAGATAATTGAACCCTATTATTTTAACGGAATATTTAAAAATTTTCTACATCCTTTAGTTTCACAAACCCGTTTATTGATGAGTGTAAGGACGTCACTGAAAAGGAGTGGTTTTGGAACAATTTCACAAAAAATGTATGCCCCAATGTGGAAATCGACGATATAAATATAAATTGTGGTAAGTTTAAGGGGGTTACTGACACTTTTTTTTGTAACTATAACCTTAATTATTCTTTAAACTGCAGTAAATTAAAGAATTGAAATTTGGGTTTGTTTAGTTACTGTTTACTGATGTTACGTGAGGAGAGTATAATTTTTTGAACTAAAGTTGATGGAAAATTGAAAAACAATTATTAGACTATATGGAATTGACTTTCAAGGCTCGCCGGAAAAATAGTTGCCAGCCGTATAGCCGCGCAAAATTTTAATATTGGCGCGCTGGAGCCATCTTATTACTAGTTAAAACGTTTGAACTAAGGATTATGCTGGTACGCGTTTCTTGAGAGTCTGTCAGAAATTCAAGCGTGTATTGTTAAAAGAGCAGAATCTTGTAAGTAATACTAAATCCAAGCACTAATTTGAGGGTAACAGCTGGTTATGTTCATACAACCAGGCTCGTAACTGAGTTGATGACACTAAAAGCGTCACTTATAGTCAATGCGAATTTACAATTTCATATCATATTTTACCACGAAAGTGGTATTATATTACACTTTCAAGTCTCTACTTTCAAAATATCAAGTTTTTAATATAATTGAACCAAAGTATCTATTTCAAAAATCCATTGAAAAATCACGAAAACTCCGTTTCTATATATCAATAATTTTGTCTTGTCGAGCTTGTTCGCCCGTTTGATGACATCACTATGACGTGAGGAAAAAAAGCGCGGGAATCCTATACGCGTCTCGAGCTTCTCGCCAGTCTAAACTCTGGGTTTGATAGCAGAGAGAGTGGCACCATCTCACTTGAAAAATATATCTGTGACGTCATCCTACGGTTAACGTTTTTGCCTGTCATAAAATGATAAAAAGCGGATTTCAAATAATTTCATATGAAGCATTTTCAAATCCATATTGCCAAAGAACCAGAAATCGGGGAATTAAAGCTTGATATTTTTCAATTCACAGAAATTAATTCTATCTTTTGTTATATAAATCAGAGGTTTTTCAAACGAAGCTTCTCATACCCTTTAACGTAATTTTTGGCCTATTGACGCGACTCAGATCGATAGATACTCTAGACACAGTATAGGTATAGGTAGGACCATAAGTTCATAAGATATGTTCCATAAGTTTGTCACTGATTAATGATAGCTTGTCATGAAGTGACGTTGGTGAAACGTCATAGATTTTATTAAAGCGACGCCTTGTGAGTCGCTATCAAAGGCTTAGTAAGGCTCAATAAGAAGATAGACTGCAAAACCGAGTGTAGTCAATTCTCTCGTCGTTTTCGAATTAGCTCTCAGTAAGTTTCTATAGCTTTACGGAGTATAGGTGGTGTCATACTTATGGCACATATCTTATAAACATATGGTAGGACTTTAGTGATAACGTTGCAAGCCGAAAATTTCGTCAAGAAAATTTTATAATATGACCTTTTCGAGGTAGTTACTGAAATTGTCTTCAGTTTTCGAGAAATGTGAGCCCAGAGCTTAGCATTATCTATCCATTATCCACGTTATTTTAAATCCTATTTTATCCAAAACTTTGTTTATAAATAATCGGTTATCCACCAATTTGTGGATAATGGATAGAAAATGACGAGCACTATGCGAGCCACGTGTATACTTTTCAAATTCCTCGTTACCTTGCTTTAAATAATTTTAATTGTTTTCTTTAAAGCTAATCATAGCGATTACATAGAAAAGTGCCCTAATATGTTTGAATCTTGCTACGGAGAGTGGATCACTATTACCAATAGAAGCAACCTTCACGAAATTTCAGAGAACGTGTTTTGCAAGTAATTACATTTTGATACATTTTGTACAGTTTTCATCGTGTATTCTAAATTTTTTAAATATTTTCTGGCAATATTTTACAGAGCAAAGAAAGCTTTCGAAGCTTGCAAGGAAAAGAATAGTGACACTAAATTTTGCCTTAATAAATCTCCAAAGTTCATTTACATGTCCAAAGAAATTGAGAGCATCAAGAAGTTTACTTGCGGTTGCAATTCAAACATCGCTTCGTTAACCCTTATAACATTGTTATCACTTTTCCCTATTATATCATAGTCTTTTATTTGTACTTGAAGGAATTAATATAGGGAATTAGTTTAATTTTACACTGCGCTTTGAAAATTATTAAACCTTACCACAGTAGTAGCAAAGACAAATTGAAATAACATTAAGTGTGGCACTGTATTCGATGGAAGCC
The DNA here is from genome assembly GCF_054372755.1 of Phalangium opilio. Lineage (NCBI taxonomy): Eukaryota > Metazoa > Arthropoda > Arachnida > Opiliones > Phalangiidae > Phalangium > Phalangium opilio. The sequence continues at coordinate 236,792 of NW_028324238.1, read as the reverse complement.
TTCCGTTGTGCCCAAAGTGGAGGAAGACTCGCTTTCTTTCTGCCTCTTTAGGTCAGGCAATTATTAAAGACAATATATTTTACGTCTGGTTTGACTTTGAAGCCCCATAAAGATGAATTTTCTACTACACAGTGGCTAAGCTTGGTAAAGGCTAGTTTAGCCAAAGGCAGAAACCAATCGGACCTAATGTATTAGGTCTGATTTAGTTCTTGCCTTGGGAAGAATTCGTGTTCTGAAAATTATCCAGAATGCTAGGGGAGTCACCTGGTGCTTTGAGGCAATCGAGCATTGGGGTATTTTTCGTTCTTGGTGTTCATTCATTTCGTACTGCAGACCTGGTAGATGTAATACGGTTTGCCTGCGCATCAGCAAAAGGGAATAATAAGCAAAGAGAATCATGTAGGCAACATACGCGACTATTTCCTGGAAGCCGTTTTTCGTTAGGGCAGAGGCAACTCGAGTCATGCTTTGGCATTATCATACCATAGAGATCATTACTGCCTCACTTTTTTGTTATTTCAATTTACCGTTGGAAGTAGTACTTTGCGGAGCCTCCGAGATGATCTAGGCCCGTGCGTGTCGATTTTTATGCGGGGAAATATCTAGTTTCATAGAGGAAATATTTTCACCCAATATGTGTACTAGATGACGCTCTTATTACAGATGCGAAGGGGGTATTTCATAAATTATCGTTGATATTTTAGGAGACAGTTATAAAAATTTTATGAAAGCGAAAGGTTTCACCCTTAAATTAACGTAACTGTTTTAGGGGCTATTTACTTTTTATTGAATCTTTTGGTTCGATTGTATGGACAACAAAATTAATTATGAGATTTTAACATTGTTGTTTTTATAGTAAAACAAATCTTCTTAAAGTTGTTAATTCAGAGTTTTATTATACCATAAGAGGAATTATTTAACTCCTTCGTAACCTTCAATTTTTTAACCTTAGCTTTTTTATCCTTTACTTCTTTGCCATGATAGTTTAATAAAGGTCTTCGGAAATTTTCTAAAACATTTTTTTACTATCTGCGACCTCGGTTTCACCACTCTACGTCTATGCCTTGCCCTAATATTGTTGCAGTCGACGGCGTCATGAGGCTGAACTTATTTTTATTTTACGGTACTAAAAGCGCCCCCAAGCGAGAAAACAGGGCGAACTAAATTAGTTAAAAAATATTCTCGCTTTGCGATAGGCACGGGCCTAGATATCTCGGAGGCTCCGTACCTAGCGAAGCTGTTCCTCTAATCCCACATCCACCCAGTTGACGCGTATTCTTAATGGTCATTAGATGTCGTTAACCATTTTGTCCTTCTGTCGTTGGATCTTATTGAATTTTGAAATTGTTTTTATAAATCTTAGACCATTCTTATCACATTGAAATAAGTGGTTTTCGAAATGACCGTTTTACTTAAAATTTTTAGATATCTCTGTAACCAATCGTATTGAACATGGATTCCATTACAAATTTTAACTATGATTTTATTGTCGGCGGGATGGAAAAGTATTTGTAACTTGCATGATTTGTAGCAAAATATAAAGTTTTTTTGACCAATTTTGCAATAACGTCCATCCACTCAAATCTTGTTTGCCACAAAGATCTAATTAGCTTGTAAACATTATTAAAAACTTGTTAAAACTAAACACGGAAGAGGTCGTAAAGATAATAGATTTCTACAAACGTTAATAATTAGAGGATAAAAAACATTGATTTTTTTCTAATTTTAAGTTGGGACACAAAGGTAGCAACGTTGTGAACCACATCATGGAATTGAGATCAAATTCATCCACAAATGAGTATTTGGTAACGTCATGGTGAGCCACACTAGTAAACTGTTGAGAATCGAGGCAAGATCAATTGCAGCGACCTCGGTGTAAGTTTAGGAATCCTCGAAGTAAAGTCTAGTTTATGCCTATAAATTCATTTTACTACAATCAACCATAATAACTCGGATTTATTTCCTTAATATCTACATTTGGCTGAAAGCTTATAAGAAGTTAGTCTTCGTATAACAGCCTTGTGACACTCGAAAGTGTTATCATTGTGTCCTTCCGGTTGTGTCAGGTTGAATCTTTGAAGAACTGATGTCAAAAAGAGGAATACTTCCATACGAGCCAAGGCTTCTCCTGGACAAGCCCTTTTTCCTGCAAATTTTTATGATGTAAGAAAGAATTTTAGAAATCCAATAAGGAGTCCATCACACACGAAGTACCAAAGTAAGATGTTATATCTGGTTTACTAGGGAGAAGGTATATGATGCCTAAGTATTCGCGCTCCATAGTCCCAGTCCCCCTTTCAAAATACAAAGGGGAACGTAAAACGAGGCCGGGCTATTTCGCCTCTCCTCAGTCGGAAAATACGTAATTTTCGTCATTCGCGTCGCGCTGACGTGAGTTTTCAAGAAACAATGATATTCTGGTTGTCATTTAGAGGCGGACCTACGTTCGGACTGGAGATAAAGCTCCATTCACTCATCAGGCTTCAAGACAGCGGGACGTCACGAAGCTAGCGCCACCACATAAATAGCCCTTTGCGGCGTAAAAAATTGGGTAGGCAACTCTCAGCATCAAGGGGGTTGATACATTTCTGTCTCTGTGCACTCTCATGATACAAAAAGACTACAGCGCAGGCGCCAAAAATTGAAATGGAAAGCAAAGTTGTAGATCATTTGGATGTAACTAAGATGGAAAGACACGGGGGTAAAACTTTGCCATTAACCTTACTTTTTGTCGCCTGTGCTGTAGTCTTTTTGTATCATGAGAGTACACAGAGACGCAATGTATCTTGTGTGTCCCAATACTGAGGATTACCGACCCCCTTATTTACGTCGGAAAGGTCTATTTTCGCCTCTGAGCTTATCGTGTGATCAAAGTGAAGTGACGCAGTATTTTTTTTTCGCCGTTTAAATTAAATGGCACCATCAGAGGCCATTGGAAGCTCCGTGCCTATACACACACAAACGGCGGACTTGCTTTTGCTTCTTGTAAAACTATCGCGCCCTCAAGCCTCCGATGGCCCCCTTTAAGATGATGGAAAATGATGAAGGAAGCTGGGGGGATTCGAACTAAATATCTAAGCTGAAGACGGATAGATTATAAACCGCCACAGGAGGGTTATGGACTTATGATCAAATCTTCAATGTCGAAATTAACTTACCCATGGAGAATGGTATCAGATGATCCATTTTCTTCAACGATCCATCAGCCTCCAAGAAACGTTCCGGAATGAACTTTTCAGGGTCGCTATAGTACCTTGGGTCTCGATGAATTCTCCACAAATTGGCCATAATGATGCTTCGTTTGGGTATAGTGTAACCAGCCAGAGTAGCTTCCTCTGTTTCGTAATAAAGAATAACAAGTAACGCAAATGAAAATTTTCGTGATATCTAGGTGTGGTTGGCATGTTTGTTTCGGTAGCCAAGCATATTTTCTAACACGATTACACGCTAAGTTAGTATAAAATGGTGTCCATTAAGTTCTTATTGGTTCGGGCTTACTAAAATAATTATATTTAAAAATAGATTAATATCTATAAAACAGACATACAAATCATGTTGGTTTTTTTGTTCCTTAATTCTAGAGAAAAATACTTCTTAATTGTCTGCAAACCAACTGAAGCTGTAGAAACTACGCAAGTCGCAAGTCACCGTGTTTTAAACCTAATTTGACGGTACGTGGAACCGAGTGGTAAAATACTTTTATAACAGCGAAAAACGTTTCTAGAATTTCACTAGTTAATTACAAATATGTTTCTTAAAAAAACCTTTTTACCCCTCTCATAAAGAAATGAACTCCCTAAAATTAGTTTGAGTGAGGATACGTTGTGAAGATATACATTTGAACGCCCCTCGTCTAGTTTAGCTGGCTGTGGAGGACTGCGGTTAGCGGAATTGAGGGACGACATGAAAAACAAAGTGACCACTGCAATAATACTAATTTCTTTATTTCCCAAGCAATGGCAGCTGGTTGTCTTAATCGTGGTTTTCGTGTACACAGACAAACAGACGAACGAACAAACAAACAAGTTGGGAAACCAAAATAAACCTCTCCGAGCCGAATTTACTTTCTAAACACAGCTCCACCAGCCAATAAGAAAAACCGGAAATACATAGTTCAAATTGGCGAAATATTGCCAAGGTCTTTAGCAAAGGCTTAAGCGTTTAACAATTTCCTTTGTATCCTCAATAATTCTAATGAGGACCTAAAATGTATCACTGAAGGGTGTACTTAACTTTCGGCTCACTCTGAACCGTTAACACCTCCTATAAGAGGAGGCGAAACAGTCATTTCTAGTTTAAATCTAGGGTATCTTATTTCACAGACCCAATCATTTCAACGCTTGTGGATAGATAAAGAATCAACATCCATATCATCCAATGAATATAAAAAACGCGATTTCACTATATATAAATGTAGTAAAGCTGAATTAAAAAGTAAACACCAAATTTGAAATGTTAATATCAAAAGATGTTCTTGGAATATTAAGATGAAACAGAGCTTTATAGCTACACAACTACTTAAAGAATCGTAATGCCGAAAAATATTTAAAATATTTCCATTTAACATTCTGCAAAAAGGAAATGTTATCGTTTTGTAAGAGATCTTATCATTCTACTCGCTTTATATTAACTTTGATGTGCGTGTAGTGTTTCGATTCGGATGCAATCTTCATTACTCGTTCTATATAAACTCTCACTTGTGTCATTACATAGAAATAAGTTTATCTTAAATAATTAATTAAATATAAATGATATTAATTATTTTAATCGCCAGTAAATAACTTTAAAAAAAATTAAATCGTTTAAAATAAAGTTGTTCCTATTATCTTTCGAAGCTTTGCTAATATTGACGTTTAAAGTGAAGGGTACCCTTCCTGCCCGCTTTCTTCAAATTTTGGGGTATATATACAATTCGTTTCCATTGTAATAATAGATAAAATGGCATTCGCGTGAACCGATAGTGGAAGCCCTGTCATTGGGAGGCTTGACGTTTCTCGTAACCGTAGCCGATCGCCGCGTATATCATAAAACCAAACGATAACGATGGAGAAGATGGTGTTGCATAGAAACTGGTGTCAATGTGGGATTGACGAAGAACAGAAGATGGTGGTGCATAAAAGCTGTGTCAATGTGGGATTGACGAAGAACAGAAGATGGTGGTGCATAGAAGCTGGTGTCAATGTGGGATTGACGAAGAACAGAAGATGGTGGTGCTTACGAGCCAGCAAGTACAGGCTAGTGTCCATGTGGGATGGACAAAGACTAGCAGATTGTGGTCCTTAGAAGCCAGTTAGTAAAGACTGGTGTTGGCAGATGAATGGCCAAATTTCCGTGAACCGCGAACGCGTTCCGGAAATCGGGTATTTGTTTGCTCTGATTTGTAAACTGCGAACGCGGTCACGTGAGGTCTGACAGACAGACAGACAGACACACAGACAGACACGTACAGTGTAATACCTCTCAGTGACGTCATCGTCACTCGGAGAGGTAAAAATTACCATGTTACATAATCACACCTCCCGAAAAGGTCTACAATTAACCATTTAGTAATTAGAAACTTACCGGGATTACTGTGGACAGGAATAATAGCGACTATCGTGGCAAATCGATGTATTTCAGCGATGACGGCTTCAGTGTAGGGCATTTTTGGTCGATCGATAATTGACGGTTCCCTTTCCCTACCAATGACGCGGTCAATTTCCTCTTGGACCTTCTTTTGGACATCTTGATGGATCATCATGATTTTGTAGGCCCAATACATGGTAGCGGTGATTGTCTCGGTTCCCGCGAAGAAAAAGTTCATGCCTATGGCAATTAGACGATCGACTGCGGAAATATTAAGTTATAACCCATATTTGTGAATCAAGTCAAGGAAAGAATGGTAAACCAATGTTAAGTTTCGTTTACTTGTAAAGGTGGTATCTTCTACTTTCTCAGTCTCTTGTCTCTTTCTTTCGTCCAAGAAAGCGTCCAAGTAATCTCTCATATTGTTTGGATCGTAAGTATCTTCGTGTTCTTTGATATGTCTAGTGAATATCGACTGGATATGCTTCTTGATACCTGTGAATTTGTCGTAGTTTGGTAGCATGTGGATAGGTAAAAATCTGTAAATAAGAATTTTTACACGGAATATTGGTGAGAGCTTTTAATTTAATCAAGGTTTCATTAGAGCAGCACGTGTTGCGTGTATAGACCAATAATTATTTAAATTAATTCTGGTAAGAAACCTTTAACGGTAGCGAACGTGACATACAATCGCTGACCTCTGTGAACGGAAACTACTTTGGTCAAAGTTAATGAAGGATGAAGCATGGCGCGGCTGTAGTGGATCCATTACAAGGTGACTTTCCTCCAGAACTCCTTGTTTGGCTTGGCAAAGGCTAGTGGGCGGGATTTATCGTATAACAAATGTCTCTCGCTTTGCCAAGCCAGAACTGGAGTTCGTAAAGAAAGTCAACTTCGTAGATGTTAAAAGTCAACTTGTAGGGGATCCACTGGAGCCGCGCTATGCTTTAATATTGGACGGGTATTGATATTGTTATTTAATAAAACGGAGTAGTGAAGCTCATTTAGGATAAATGAGAAATTAATTTTGTCGTGTAGAGACTGTTTGTTTTTCATAATATAGGAAATCAACAACCAAAGCTACAGTGCTACACGGAATGTAAACCAGAAAATTAAATTTGATCACTCCAGCAAGATTCCAGATTTATTGGTAACATGTATGAAAAATACAACCCCTTTGGAGCGGGACGGCTCACCCGAGGGGTCGGATTAGAGATGTGAGTCGGTAATTTGGTAAATTACCGGTAATTTACCAAATACCGCGTAAATTACCGTTTTATACCTTACCGTAGTTTTACAATGGTAATTTACCGGTAAATTACCGTGGTAAATTACCAAACATTTTTATTACGCCTTAAAACTTCATTTTACACTTAAACGATCATTTATTTCTGTGTTTACTTTTAAAATGACTCACTATGTAGGCGCTAATCGCTAGCCAGTACTTACAAAGTTGCACTAGAAATTAGTCTTTTAATAGATTTTTAGTTAGAGATCACATTAGAAGGCCACGGCTGCCGTCTTGGTAGCAAAAGCCGCAAATACGTGTAAAGCAGTCAAGATAGTGCTCACAATTAAACGTTGTTGAAAGTAATGGATTGTAAGTACAGGGAAAATAAATTACCAAAAATTACCGGCTGAACGGTAATTTTTGTGTTCCCTATATTTCAATCGGTAAATTACCGTTTTTAAAAATTACGGTAATTTCACATCTCTAGGTCGGATGTTTGTCAAAATCCCGTACAGTTCGTTTGAAATCTATTTAAAATCTCTCTCGTAAATCTCGAAATCCTACCCTTAAAATCTCGAAATCCCGAAATCTCACGTGAAAATCTAAAAATCCCAAAATCCCTACCTTTAAATCTGAAAATCCCGAAATCCCTATTTTAAAATCTGAAAATCCCGAAATCTCACATTAAAATCTAGAAATTCCGAAATCTCACATTAAAATCTAGAAATCGCGAAATCTCACATTAAAATCTAGAAATCCCGAAATCTTAACGTAAAATCCCGAAATCTCACCCTAAAATATCAAAATTTGAAAATCCCCACGCTTACAATACACGTTTTGCATCTATTTAAGAGGGGAAGACACGGGGGTAAAACCATCTCGCTTTTTGGCACCTGCGCTTTATAAGAGTTCTGTATTACAAGTTAGACTAATTTTCTCCAGTAAATTAAAACAAATTTAAAGTCTAAAACCTAAACCTACATTTCAAAATCTCGAAATATCCTTTGAACACCGGAAGTTAATAGTAAACCTTGATATCCCCTGCAAATTCCCAAAATTTCATCAAAAATCTGAAAATCTCCTTGAAATCTGAAAATCTCTTTCAAAATCTGAAAATCATGTTCCAAATCCCGAAATCTCCTTCAAAATCTGAAAATCCTGAGCAAAATCCCGAAATCTCCTTCGAAATCTGAAAATCGCGTTCAAAATCTTAAAATCTTGGACTAGATTTCAAGATTTCTAAAATCTCAGTCAGAATCTCAAAATCTAGGGCAAAATCTCAAAATCCCGTACACTATAATGCCGAACGTCCGACCCCTCGGGCTCACCACTATAAAAGTGGTGGCGCTTCACTTTTCAATGGCCGCTTCAACTACAGAAACACGGCAACACCTAGAACCTGCTTCAAAGAATGTACCACTTCATTGTGCAAACTTTCCCGTCATTTCCCAGTAATAAAAGCAATTTCATTATGTTCATCATTCAAGTCTATACTTTCAAAGATATAACATCAAGCTATTGGCATTTTCATGTGTTCTCTTAAAGTGGGTTCAGAGGTTTGGTGTGAGACCCAAGTTAATTTCACAATGAAATGAGTAGGTTTATTTCATTACTCGAACCCTGCTTATCGTGAAATATCATTAATACTTAAAAATAAATGGGGTGATACTACTCCATTTGACTCGGAGAGGTAAAAATTTGGTTTTCTCAACTCGTTTATTTTATAAAACCAAGTATTAAATGTGACTTTTTAGGGGTCTCGTACATAATCCCCCTGGACATAATCCCCCCGGACAAAATCCCCCTATTTTGGATTTGCCAAGACTTTTTCCCCCCGATTTTAGACGTGTTTGTACAAAATCCCCCCAAAGAAAACGTCCAGGACAAAATCCCCCCAGAGAAAACGTCCAGGACAAAATCCCCCAAAAGGAAAACTGTTTAACAAAATCCTACCGAAAGGATCATTTTATTGAAAATCCCCCAGATAATAGGCATTTAGAAGTAAAGGTAAACGGAAGCCCAAATCTAAAGATTATCTTCAATAATAATGCAAAAGTATAATTCACAAGAGTGAAAGGTATTGCAAACAATGTTCCTAAACCAAAAGAAGTAAACTACTGATTTTGTTTTAACTTATTTCCAAAATTCCAATATTTTGGGAAAGGCGGCATTTTATGGTTAGTCAGCAATATTTTGGAAAAGGCGGAAATTTATGGTTAGTCAGCGATATTTTGGAAAAGGCGGAAATTTATGGTTAGTCAGCAATATTTTGGAAAAGGCGGAAATTTATGGTTAGTCAGCGATATTTTGGAAAAGGCGGAAATTTATGGTTAGTCAGCGATATTTTGGAAAAGGCGGAAATTTATGGTTAGTCAGCAATTTTCTGGAAAAGGGGGAAATTTATGGTTAGTCAGCAATATTCTGGAAAAGGGGGAAATTTATGGTTAGTCAGCGATATTTTGGAAAAGGCGGAAATTTGTGGTTAGTCAAAAATATTTTGGAAAAGGCGGCAATTTATGGTTAGTCGGCAATATTTTGGAAAAGGCGGAAATTTATGGTTATGAGCAGTATTTTGGAAAAGGCGGAAATTTATGGTTAGTCAGCGATATTTTGGAAAAGGCATAAATTTATGGTTAGTCAGAAATATTTTGGAAAAGGCGGAAATTTATGGTTATCAGCAGTATTTTGGAAAAGGCAGAAATTTATGGTTAGCCAGCGATATTTTGGAAAAGGAGGAAATTTATGGTTAGTCAGCGATATTTTGGAAAAGGCGGAAATTTATGGTTAGTCAGCGATATTTTGGAAAAGGCGGAAATTTATGGTTAGTCAGCAATATTTTGGAAAAGGCGGAAATTTATGGTTAGTCAGCGATATTTTGGAAAAGGCAGAAATTTATGGTTAGTCAGCAATATTTTGGAAAAGGCGGAAATTTATGGTTATGAGCAGTATTTTGGAAAAGGCGAAAATTTATGGTTAGTCGGCAATATTTTGGAAAAGGCGGAAATTTATGGTTATCAGCAGTATTTTGGAAAAGGGGGAAATTTATGGTTAGTCAGCGATATTTTGGAAAAGGCTGAAATTTAGGCTTAGTCAGCGATATTTTGGAAAAGACGGAAATTTATGGTTAGTCAGCGATATTTTGGAAAAGGCGGAAATTTATAGTTAGTCAGCGATATTTTGGAAAAGGCGGAAATTTATGGTTAGGCAGCGATATTTTGGAAAAGGCGGAAATTTATGGTTAGTCAGCAATATTTTGGAAAAGGCGAAAATTTATGGTTAGTCGGCAATTCATACTATTTTCTCCATCATTGGTTCCGCTTTTCCTCGTAGGGGGAATACTACTATTTTTACTACTATCCTACTAAAAAAATTTCCACTGTGGAAAACGACCTCTAAAATAGGAATGACCCCTGAAGGGTTCGTCTCCAAGGTGGGGATTTCGTTCCGTAAGCGGGGGATTTTGTCTCCAATTTGGGAGGGATTTTGTCTCCAGTTTGGGGGGATTTTGTCTGCAAATGGGGGGATTTTGTCTTATGCCCATTTGGACGGGGGGAAATTTTTGGGGGGATTATGTCCAGGGGGATTATGGGAGTCACCCGACTTTTTAGAGTTAGCGACTTTTCTTAGAGATTCTATGTCCACCTAGGCCTACAATTAAAGCTTAGATTGCCTGTTATATTCCGAAGGTTTACTCAATCACTTGGGGATAGCTGAATTTTTCCGAAATTGAATGTCCTTAAGAGTAAATTCAGACTTACTTAGATAATGGTGTGGCCAAGAAGGCGCTAGCTCCTTGTAAAAGTCCAAAGACTTCGTTAACGGCTGCTCTAGTTTCAAGAAATTCGGGATCATTCCTGCCGTAATGTTTGTTAAAAAGCAAACTGCAAATGGTGTTGTTGGCGCAGTTGGAAATATCCTCGTTGATATCGATTGGTTGTCCTTTACTAAGCTCCAAAGTTTTTACCAAATCGCCAACAATGTCCAAAACTTTGCGTTCCAAAGCCAACTTTCCAAAACCAAAGTCCCTCAAGGTATGCAAGGCAAATCTTCGGTGCTCTTTCCAAATTGGTCCCTCGCTCTGAGCAATACCTAAAGTTATACGTTAAGAAATGGTATTTTCAAGAGAACTATTGAGAACTTGAATTGAATTACCTAAGCTGTCAGTTATCCATTGAAAGAAGCTAAAATCTTGTGGTTTCCCCCCAAAGTCGTAGCCCTTTTCGACAAAGGCTTCACGCGTAACTTCGTAGCTGTTCAGATGGACGATCGGATCTCCCATTATTCTGATCATGATCACGTCGCCGTACTTTTCGGACAATTTTGATAGCTTGACGTGGGGTGTCTTGGTCATAAAAGGGGCGTAACCGATAATGGGCAAACCCCATGGTCCTGGTGGATACTTGCGACGCTTGATCAGAGATGAACCAGTAATATAAACGATCAGACCAACCAGGATGGTCAGTAGAATTGCCTTTGGATCCTTTAGGGCATCCTCAATAATACTTCTATACCACAAATCAGACATCTTTAGTGAATAGTGTATGAGCAAATGTCAATTTGAAGTTGTTGAAAGTTTTATATCTTCAGGAAAAACCATTCATTCACATAACTAAGAATTTGGTCGTATGATTGATTGCATATATTTTTTATACGAAGTTTTTCTAAACCCTATTAAAATGAATACAGTTTACACCAGGGATAGATTTAATTTTAGAAGAAAGAATAGAGAACGGTTAGTATTTACTTCAGTCCGACTCATAGCCCAGTATAGAGCCCCTCCCTCCAACACGTAACAAAAAGTTTAAATTATCTTATTGGCTCACTTAAACTACGTTTTGATGACGTAGCTGACGGGGACGGCGAAAAATACGTAATTCCTTTTCACCTCTGTCGCCATGACTCGCCTCTTCTTTCATACCCCCCGTCCCGACGAAGGGGTCTGGAACTTTGACGCGCGCCCAGCTTACTCTGTTCTCCATTCCTTCTTTTCCCATATTCTTAGTTACCTAAATGAAGTATTTTTATTTTTAAATTAGAGATAAGATAATATATAAGCCTATATCATTTCGAATTATTTCCCAGAAGCATGGAACTGCGCATGCCTCTTTAAATAAAAAGACCGATAACAATAAAGTATTAAAATTATCATAAAATGTAAATTAAAAAAGAACTCAAGGCCGAGTTTTTTATTTTTACCTTGTAATCACGGATGATTACAAGGGTAAAGGTAACAGTGTGGACAAAAGTTAATAATCAGTCTGGTAAATAACGAGGGGACAGTGTTTACGCGCCAGCCGAGCTATGAATAAAACCCTTTGTAAAGCTTCAATATTCAGTATTTTAATTTTAACACCAGCAATTGCTTATCAATAAATAGCTATGGTTACATATTTAGGTAGTGATAGTCCTCTCGACAAGGTTTTGTTTTTATATGGTTTTATTAGTGGTTAACTGCTCGTGTTTTATTATTATAATTATTTTTTTTAAATTAATTTAAAGTAACGTCGTATTATTATGGGAAATCTAAAATTCAGTGTTAATCGATTTTAAATTAAAATATATTTGGACAGATTATCTTTCATAAATTACTGATAATGTAGGAAATAACACAGGGTAGTCTAAAATGGGTGCTAAGTACAGTACAGTGGGTTCTATGGAAAATATAGAGTCGAAATTGTTCTATGACATTTTCCCTAAGGAAACCGTTTACAAGTTGTGATTGGAGTGTTTAACGGATGACCCCTTATTTATTAAATAAATTCAATCTACTTCTCTATTATGAAAAAAACCTCGTATAAATATTATCGTTCCATTGTACTGTGGCTAAATTTATAGCTGAATCGAACTATAATTTCACAAAGCAGTAAACAACAATTGTACACGAGTAATACTTTCATATAAACCCATATCGACATTTTTCCTGACTCATCGTAATTTCTTCGAAGTCAAAAGCAAGTTATTAAAATATGTTCCATAAGTACTTAACAGTAACTTTAACCGCTTTCTTAGCGTTAACAATTGGGGTTAAAACCGGTAAGAGATTAATTTTGACAAGCCTAGCTTCATTAAAAGTAAAATAAATGTCTTATCGAATTCCATAGAATCTGTGTGTGACATAGGAGTTCAATTTGGTGATAAGTGTTACTGGGCTAGCCATGAAAAGGTTTCTTGGGGTGAAGCTCTGATCAAATGTCAAAAGTTTAATCCACACGCAAGTCTAGCCAAGGTCAATACCGATCAGATCGAAGACGCGATGATGCGACTATTACTAAAGCTAAGATTCAACTTTGGGAAGTGTATAGACGATAACGAAGTTTGTCCATTCATCGGAATGATGAGAAATCAAGACCATTGGCACTACATCGATGGCACTGAAGTTCCAGAAAAATATCGTCAATTTTTATGGCACGAAGAGAATAACAATGAACGTAAGATACAGGAAGATGATTGCGGGGTAGTTTTAGTAAAATCGTTCGAGATCCAGCTGGGAAGTAAAGAATGCTCTTTACCATCTCCGTTTATTTGTGAAGTACCTATTGTTAAACGTAAGTTCGTATTTAATTTGTATATTTTGATATATTTCATGGCATGTTTTGAGGCAACTTGGAGCGAATATAAAGAAATATATATATATTTTCTTTTACTTTGAGGGCATTGCAATACTTCCAGTCTTCCACCTCAATGCCCAAAAGGAATGACCGTTGGTGACAAATGCTACTGGGTTGAACACCAAGCTTTAAATTGGGGCAACGCTTCCCGCGAATGTAAACGACTGAACCCCAACGCACAATTAGCTATAGCCAATACACAGGAGACGGCACTGCATCTCATCTACTTAGCAAAACAAAGTAATGCCCGTATAACATACATTGGCTTGGTAAGGAACAGCAATAGCAAGTCCAACGAGAAATGGGAAAATATTGACAGAACAACATTTGACGAAAATATTTGGGGAAATGGTGGACCTCTTAATCTTGGACCTGAAAAATGCAGTGCTATCTACGAAAATGATAAAGACGGATACGGAATAAGGGCTATAGCATGTCACAGTAAACACTCCTTCATGTGTGGGGTACCAGTATCCAAGGCTGAATATAATTACGTTAAAGTCCACAAATCAGCCAAAGAAATTTGCGCTGATGCCGTCAAAGTGGGCGATAAATGTTATTGGCTTGAAACTAATAAAGTGGCCTGGTTCGAAGCCGAATCTCAGTGTAACAGAATTAATAGCGACGCTCACTTGGCCAAAGTTAACACCGTGGAGATCTTAAATAAAACCAAGAAATTCAGTGTGAATGAGAAATGGCTCAAAGATGATCACATTTACGTTGCAACCAGTGATCTTTATAGGAAAAATGACTGGCGATACCTTGATGGAACCAAGGTCACTGAGAAGGAATTTAAAGAAATATGGTACAATGGCCGTCCGAATCACGGGGACGATCGATATTGCGGAGCACTGCGCGGTGGTGATGAACATAAAGTGATCAACGTATGTTGCCAAACGCAACGTGCCTCCTTTTGCGAAATATCGACCAAAGTGCATTCAAAATCGGAACAAGTTAACTTCGAAGAATGTAAATTTTCCGAGGACCGCCCAGTTACTAAACCACCAACACTCCAAACGACTACTAAACCACCAACAGAGCCACCCACACTCCAAACGACTACTAAACCACCAACAGAGCCACCCACACCCAAACCCACTATACCACCCACACCTAAACCCATTATACCACCAACGCCTAAACCCATTATACCACCAACGCCTAAACCCATTATACCACCAACGCCTAAACCCATTATACCACCAACGCCTAAACCCATTATACCACCAACGCCTAAACCCATTATACCTCCAACGCCTAAACCCATTATACCACCAACGCCTAAACCCATTATACCACCAACGCCTAAACCCATTATACCTCCAACGCCTAAACCCATTATACCACCAACGCCTAAACCCATTATACCACCAACGCCTAAACCCATTATACCACCAACGCCTAAACCCATTATACCACCAACGCCTAAACCCATTATACCACCAACGCCTAAACCCATTATACCACCAACGCCTAAACCCATTATACCACCAACGCCTAAACCCATTATACCACCAACGCCTAAACCCATTATACCACCAACGCCTAAACCCATTATACCACCAACGCCTAAACCCATTATACCACCAACGCCTAAACCCATAATACCACCAACGCCTAAACCCATAATACCACCAACGCCTAAACCAATTAAACCACCAACGCCTAAACCCATTATACCACCAACGCCTAAACCCATTATACCACCAACGCCTAAACCCATTATACCACCAACGCCTAAACCCATTATACCACCAACGCCTAAACCCATTATACCACCAACGCCTAAACCCATTATACCACCAACGCCTAAACCCATTATACCACCAACGCCTAAACCCATTATACCACCAACGCCTAAACCCATTATACCACCAACGCCTAAACCCATTATACCACCAACGCCTAAACCCATTATACCACCAACGCCTAAACCCATTATACCACCAACGCCTAAACCCATTATACCACCAACGCCTAAACCCATTATACCACCAACGCCTAAACCCATTATACCACCAACGCCTAAACCCATTATACCACCAACGCCTAAACCCATTATACCACCAACGCCTAAACCCATTATACCACCAACGCCTAAACCCATTATACCACCAACGCCTAAACCCATTATACCACCAACGCCTAAACCCATTATACCACCAACGCCTAAACCCATTATACCACCCACGCCTAAACCCATTATACCACCCACGCCTAAACCCATTATACCACCCACGCCTAAACCCATTATACCACCAACGCCTAAACCCATTATACCACCAACGCCTAAACCCATTATACGACCAACGCCTAAACCCATTATACGACCAACGCCTAAACCCATTATACGACCAACGCCTAAACCCATTATACGACCAACGCCTAAACCCATTATACGACCAACGCCTAAACCCATTATACCACCAACACCTAAACTAACAAAACCACTCGCACCTAAACCCATTAACCCACTAAACCACCAACATCTAAACCAACAAAAGCACCCACACCCAAATCGATTGAGCCACCCACCACATGTAAACCCATTAACCCAATAAACTGGCAAAACCTAAACCTACTAAACCACCAGCAAAACCACCCACACCTTAACCCACTAAACTAAACCATTAATTTATATAACAATGAATATACATCCCTATGCTATACCCTTTCTAACCTGTCAATTTGATTTGGGTGTTGGCTTACAAGTCAACGACGTCTTTTGAGTAGCCAATCATTTGCCATTTCAAAGAGGCCTAATATCCAGTTAAAATTTTGTCAAAATGATTAGAAACAGAAATTTCATTGATGGCGTTAGCTTTTTTTGGCGCTTGCTAGAAAAAAAACCAAATTCGTTTTGGTTGCGGATTGAGCTTGTAAAAAACCAAACCAAGGAACAAGCGAAGCTACAAGCAGTCAACCAGTCACGTAAATGGCCGAGCTTGAGCTTGCGCAGAAAAGGTTTAAAATATATGAAACATTAGGCTTAGCAAAAGTTTGAAACATTAGGCTTAGCAAAAGTTTGAAACATTAGGCTTAAGAAAAGTTTGAAACATTTTTAGTCCTAACGAAAATCTGAACAATTTCAAGTTATATCTTCAAATATATTTTTAAAAGCATGTAAATCAAAATGCTTGAAGCTTGCGCTTGAGCCTGTAAAGACGTAAATAAAAAAATCTCGAGCTCTGTCACTAGCAAAAAGTTCACACACAAGCAGATTTTTAGAAACCATGTAAATCAGCCTTGAGATACAATCGTGCATGTAAATGAGCCTTAACATGGGAGGGTATTGGAATTGTCTAATGAAGATGAGCAAGCTGATATGTCTTAATTCTAATGAGCCATTTTCTAGCAGAAGCGTATTATTAAAGGTAGCTGTGTGCAAGGACTGGTCAATAAAAGTTGGTTCAAAGTGACAATCAAAGTCCAGTTAATGTATCATTTATTCGTACATGTACAAAGTTAGCAAGCAGTTTTAGAGGTATTAAATTAGAGCCTCTCCATGACATACGTCACTCGGAGAGGTAAAAATTAGTCTTAGCCAAAGTTTGAAAAATTAGGCTTAAAAAGTTTGAAACATTAGGCTTAACGAAAATCTGAACAATTTCAAGTTATATCCATAGATATAGTAAAACTATAAAGGGTCTAGATCCACTTCGCTGGCTAAGAGCAGACAGCCGCTATTTTCTGGGGGTAGCCGTATAAAACGCCATCTATCTGGAACTTTCGAAACTAAATTAAGGGATGAGCTTAGAGTAGTGGCACTCTATGTTAACCCCCTATAGGGCATAATAAGTCAAACCCTCGGAGATGCCATTACTCCATTTTATACGAGCTAAGAGCAGAAAAACGTATTTTATAAATTTTACACCTGTAAAATCTTTTAAAAAACACTTGGAACTTGTATTTCTACTTACTTTCGAGGAAATACCACCGTTTTCTGAAGGTAAGAGTCTTTTTTTATACATTTATTAGTAATAAAAACATTTAAGGCGAGCTAAGCCTTGGTCATGGCCATAATGTAGATTTGATTTGCACATAGAGAAAAGAGGCTGTACTTTTGTGACTTGGAAAATTTATTTTTTAGGCTTTTCGAACATTTCTATGGCAAAATGAGGTAGGCCTAGAAGACTAATGAAATATTTAGAGGATAATTTTGGAAGCAAGGTATCATTGATGAATTGGTTGTCTTTCACTATCATCAAGATTTCGATGTTATCGGTTGGCACAAATACTGCCCAAAAGCATACGGGTACGTTACACACGAAAAGCTGACCCTGAATCTGATGATAGACGTTCCAGTTCATCCGTTTCTTCGTCAATGTAAAGGTAAAAGTTACCTGAAGCTGCTTTTCCTCTGATAGTTTCTTTATTCTTGAAAATAGTGTAAGGGCATTTGATCTCCACTAAGTACAGCTGGTCCTCAACCAGTATAAGGCAATCGGGGCTTGCCCCAAGGAAGCAAAATTGTGGATTAACAATCAAACCCACAGAGGTGTGACACTGGGTATTGATGTGTTGCCTGAATATTTGAAAAAGCAGCGGGTTCATGCTTCAATCCATGATCAAAGGACAACGCTCCCATTTCTTCTAATGCTTCAGATTGTTGCTCGAGAGTCAAATTACGGAGAGTCCGTTTAGGGATAATTTCATCGGTTACATTAATTTGATCTCCAAATTAGGATGGAATCGCGAACCGTACGGTTTGAGCGCTCTACGTAGTCTCTTTCCAGTGATGGGAAAGAAATCTGATTTTGTAAAATGTTTTGAACAAATCCGTAAACTGGAGATATCAGTGGACAGAGGTCCTACAGCTGTTGTTATAGAATTAATCCACTTCTTTCTAGTGGCAGTCTCTTTCGGAAAGTTGTGGTAAGAAAGAAAACGTTCTTTACACCTACAGTTTGAACGCAGCAAACATGAGATGAAGCCATGATTGTTACATAAATAAGTAAATAAAAACGTTTATGTTATATTTTGTTTTATGCCTTTAAATATAGAGACACACACTTAACAAAGTTTGTTATGGTGGGCACCATTATCGACTCTTATTTTAAGAATATGTAACAGTTTAATGTCCGGATAACATGATAAAATAACGTTTTTCAACGCTGAAAACGACGCTAATCACTAATCTCAGTAATCTGCCCTGTTTTACAAGACCAAGGCTTAGCTCGCCATAAATGTTTTTATTACTAATAAATGTATAAAAAAAGACTCTTACCTTCAGAAAACGGTGGCATTTCCTCGAAAGTAAGTAGAAATACAAGTTCCAAGTGTTTTTTAAAAGATTTTACAGGTGTAAAATTTATAAAAATACGTTTTTCTGCTCTTAGCTCGTATAAAATCGAGGAATGGCATCTCCCAGGGTTTGACTTATTATGCCCTATAGGGGGTTAACATAGAGTGCCACTACTCGAAGCTCATCCTTTAATTTAGTTTCGAAAGTTCCCGATAGATGGCGTTTTATACGGCTACCCCCAGAAAATAGCGGCTGTCTGCTCGTTGCCCCTTCCACGTCGACCTCCCATTGAATTGTGTATGGTTATATCTTAAAATATATTTTCAAAAGCATGTAAATCAAAATGCTTGAAGCGTGTAAAAACGTAAATATAAAAATCTCGAGCTCTGTCACTAGCGAAAAGTTCGCAAACAAGCAGATTTTTTTGAAACCATGTAAATCAGCCTTTACGGATCTAAGCGTTGCCTACGTTAATCAAGGCCTGTGCGCGGTGGCTTCGAAAGGGGGGGACTTTTAAGAAACGCGATTTCTTATTTTCTCCCTATTTTAGCGCGAGATTTCATTGATAGCTGGACCGAAACGCGCGCGAAAATGAGTATTTAAAATTCTAAGCGCGAGAAAATGAACATTTCAAATTCCAAGCGCGACAAAATGAACATTTCAAATTATTTAGGTCCAGCTATTAGCGCCTCAGGTCCAGCTAATAGCGCCTCGGGTGAGAGAATTTGGCAACTTAAATTGCCAAAATAAAAATAAAAATCGGCGCCGCGCACAGGCCTTGACTAATGTAGGCAACGAGCTACTGAGAACGATCTTATGGCGAATTCCACTGGGTCCTCCCGGACAGGCTAGGAAATAAGACAGGTTTACAGGTCAAAAACCAGATTATTAATAGCTTGGACCACTTTTTTTATTCAAAACGCGAGGGTCACTGGTCCCAATGACTAGTTTATTAATTCCTACTTTTATTAAAAATTGATATGGGGACCTCTTTAATTATTTTCATTTTAACATAAATTTCGACTCCAGGAGTCCAGTTGTGTATACAACCCTAAGCCGAGAGAGATTTTTTTAGAAGAGAGAACGACCACAAGTCCTGGGACCACTGACCAGTAGAAAAATAAATTGTGGAAGGGTCACTGGTCCCGGGACCAGTTTCATATTTAAGACATCAGGGTACTGTTCAGTAACCCTCTTTGATGGCAGCGCTTACTAAGCGATGTGTGATTTTTCCTACTGTAGGCTTTTTCGCGTTTCCGGTTTTGACGTCATGATGCTCAGCGCTTGCCCATCAAGAAAACCATCTAATCGATATGGTTTTTTTGATGGCGTGACGTAGCGCTTGACTGATGAACACTTGACAGACAAAAGTTGGCGCGGGATTTAAAAATTAAATTCCAATAATGCTATTCCTACAGTAATTGTATTAGTTTTCTTTACAAAACTACTTCTACCATTCAAATAGGCATAATTTTCTTACAAAATTCCATTATTTGGGAGCTAGTTTATAATTAAAAAGAGCCTTTTGCGCTTTGTAACGTTTTGAGGGCCAGTAAGACGTTTCCCCGACTCCATTTTCTAAAACAGCGCTAACTTCAAAATGTCACTTTTCCGTTCAACAACCTTTTACGTCACTGTGACGTCTCGATCCCATCAACCACACATCAAGAAAACAGCGATTTCCTTGAGATTTTCGTTACTGAACGTACCCCTCAGGGGTCACTGGTCCGGAGGACTAGTTCAGAAATAAACCTTATTTCCAAGCCTGCTCCCGGAGCGCTCCCATGGAGCAATAAACATGGGAGGAGTACTTGCCGGATCGTTAAAGACTGTTTTTCCGTAATTAGGGTCTCTTATTTTTATTGCTCCATGGGAGTGCTCCGGGAGGACCCAGTGGAATTCGCCATTATTGTTTTTTGTCGAATTTCATTACAAAATAAAGAAAACCGCAAGCGATTTCAGATTCAAATAGCAGCCTCCAATAGAACGGCTGTAAGATTTCCTATGTCCAGCTCTTTGTTACTTTCGTTGCTATGGAAACATAACAAACAAAAATGTTTGTAGCAGACCGAAGACATCGAAGTGGCTAAGCAGACAGCTTCTACCAAGGCCTTTCAAAACAGGCTAATTGAAACGTTGAGACAATAATCAAAATATAAGATATAATAAAATGGACTAAGTTCATTTAGGTGATGACGTGACCACTCCATTTTTGGTATGTTTATAATGCTAGAAGAGCATTTCACCAGCAATATCCGGGGAAGCCCCCCTAGATACTTCGACGATTGGTAATCCCACATTGTGTCCGAACCTCGGTTAAGTCAACTTGGATTTTTCAACTCGAATTTCAAAATTGTAAAGTGGAACACTGTGGTTGTGTGTTACATGGATTCAATGGTGTTCGTATTTTAATAACCTCTATTATTATTGGTACAGAATGGTAAATAACAAATTTGTGAAAAATAGACAATGACTACCGAAAAATAAATAACAAAAACACATGCAATATAGACTAATGGCACCCCATGTTATTTCTCGATAGAGCTTAATACAATCGAAGGCAGAGGGCTGCCATTACCCTATTCTCTTGTGTAAAATATTAAATTCTGCTACAATAGACTAATGGCACCCCATGTTATTTACCCATAGAGCTTAATACAGTCGAAGGCAGACGGCTGCCATTACTCTATAGACTAGTGGCACTCCATGTTATTTCCCCATAGAGATTAATACAATCGAAGGCAGAGGGCTGCCATTACCCTATAAGTTTGCACTTCGGCTGTTTACATGGCGCCTATTGATTGGAACGAAATTGACAAATGCAATCTTCAGGATATAAATGATGATTTAGCCGAAAGTTTCTACAAAAAACTAATTAATGTAAGTATACCTAATTAGAATATAAATTTGCCGTTGTTTTTAATTAACCTATATTATTAAAGTTTAACCCATCAAACGAAGATGATCCCAAAAGACTGCATAAGCTCTTTCTGGTGTCAAAAGCAGTTTTGCAGGTATAAGTTCTAAAAGAAAACAAACTTTAATTAGAGTTAAGATAAAATAAATAAATCACATCGTGTTCAAGCTCAAAGGCTTGCAAGCGGAGGTTGCGATGGAAGAATTGGAACAAATGGCCAAGAATCAAGGACGACTGAGTGCTCGTCATGAAAAGGAGCTTTTAGCCGAGATTGAAGATCTGAAGGATGAGTTGGAGAATGTCAAGGTACTGACTGAGTTGTCAGTTTGGTTGCCTTGTCTAGTGGAAAATTAGTTTCAGTTTGTACCATGTGGAGTTTCATATTTGGTAAAAACTATTCAAGGGTTTAGGATTGATTATCCCCCAAAAGCTTGGATTGCAATGGTTCGGAATATTAACA
Organism: Phalangium opilio; assembly: GCF_054372755.1. Classification (NCBI taxonomy): domain Eukaryota; kingdom Metazoa; phylum Arthropoda; class Arachnida; order Opiliones; family Phalangiidae; genus Phalangium; species Phalangium opilio. The sequence continues at coordinate 214,766 of NW_028324238.1, read as the reverse complement.
CTTGTCACAAAAGGATTATGTCACAAATGGCAGTGACCCTTTGCTTCTTCATTAAGAGTTTAAGACCAGTTGTGACCCTATAATTAATTACTTTAATATTAATCCCAATGTAAAATTCCTTTTAAACAAAGGGATAATGAAGTAGAAAAACAAGTTCATTTTAATCGATTAAAGGAAAAGTAGCGTAACATTATACCTTAAAAGAATGGTCTTTTCTAATAATAAAAGGAAAAATATTAAAACAAATAAATGATCTCTTTGATACAAAATAATTAGTATTTAAATAGTCTTGAAAATAATCAAGGACTACTCGCCATCCGCCATTGGTTCAGTGGCGTCTGCTTTCCAGAACCTCTTAACCCTACCTTACGGTTAGGTCTCTGAGCCTGTTAGAATTCAACCAGTGCCGTGGGAGTAAGTGGTTCAGTTTAGCAGACGCCAATAAACCAAAGGGAGTAACGGGATTGGTTGAATTCTTACCAGTTGGGAGAGGTAAGGGGGTTCGATTTTAGCAGACGCCACTAAACCAATGGCGGATGGCGATTATTTTTAAGACTAATTAAATGCTAATTATTTTGTAATAAGCGATAACTTATTTTTGTATTTAGAAAAATACTGTTCTTAATGTTATGTTATCTGAACTTTTCCTTTCAGTCTAGAACCGAGTTGACAATGACGCGATTTGAAATTATGACACATGTTCATCATGAAATAAAACTTATTTAATTACTCTTATATTTAGGGTTCGAGAAAAGGCAGTGATACGTCACTTCTGAAACATAATCTTCGAAACGAGGAACTCGAACAGGAAAACTTGACTTTGACTAAAGAAATTGAATCGAAAAAGACTGAAATCAGGAGGACCAAACGAGAGTTTGAGAAAGTGTGGACAGTTCACGAGTTACAATCTACTTGATTGATTTCAGAGAAAGCTTGGATTATTATTTTTTTTTCTAATCGTACTTAGGCTCTTGAAATGGTTGAGAAGCACGAAGAGGAGCGGAGTATCTTGCGTGACGAGATTGAGAAGTTGCAAGAACAACTGGAAGAAAGCAAAGAGATGGTAAAGAATGTTGAAGTATCGAAAGAAGAAAGCTGCAAAATGAAAGAGAAAGAGCTCTTGGCAAAGATAAAAGTTAAAAACGCCGAGATTCATCAACTTCTAAATGATATAAAGGTATCTGTCTATAATTTTTGGTTTTGAATTTTGCATTAGAGTTCCACTTTATTGTTCTCAATACATGTAAGGCCACTTGGCCTCATATAAGTTTGTCACGGGTTACAAATTGGATCTTGTCATGAAGTGACAACGTAGGTGAAACATCATAGATCCTCATAAAGTGACGCCTGGTTAGGCGCTGTCAAAGGCTTAGTTATGCAGACTAAATAGGAAAATGGACTGCAAAACCGAGTGTAGTCTGCAATTCTCGCTTCCGTCGTTCTCGAACTAGCTCGAGCTGTAAGTCTCTAGCATTACGAAGTATAGGTAGTGTCATAATTACGAAACATATCAACTTATGATGTCTTTCATTTCGGATATCAACGTTTTTTACCAAATAGAGTGCGAAAGAAAGCCTTTGATGTTTGCAAGTCCCTTGCTTTGAGAAATATCTATTTTTCAATCTGATGTTTCAATGATTTTTTGGAGATATCTTGAAAAGAACGACACTGTTATGATATCGCATTTGTAACGCATTATTAACAACTGCCAGTCGCGAGTTTCAGATATTTTCCACCAGATGGCGACGCCGTTTTGACCTCGGACGCGGTATTCTCTAGTAGCAACGGCCAGTAGCTATATCTACAAATCTTTTCCGTCAGAGGTCGACACTGATGACGTTGCACATGTCACGCTTTTATAGTAACTGCCAGTCTCAAACTATAGATATTTTCCACTATAAAGTGACATAATTTAGAAAATTAAAGAAATTTACGGAGATAAACCACGTGTAATTAGAGTTAAATAATAATTTATTTAAAACATCCAAATTAAAAATGAGACGTTTCGAGCCGCGGCTCGTCGTTCAGTCTCCAACTAATTACACGTGGTTTATCTCCGTAAATTTCTTTAATTTTCTAAATTACTTCACACCCGTGTATAATAATAGTTATGTTTGACCTTTATAAAGTGACATCGTTTTAAAGTCGCACGCGATGTCAGGGTTCATACAAACCGGGAAAACCTAGAAAAATCAGGGAAAAAATAGTTGACAAAAACCTCAGGGAAAATTCAGGGAAATTTCGAATTTTTAGTAAAATTCAGGGAAATCGGGAAATTTGCGTCAAACAGGGGCCGAGTAATTAAGCAAAATGTTCGTAAACATCCCCTCCATAGGATTAACATTACACTAAACTTTGGAGGCTTATAACTCTGGTTATATTAGAGATACGGTAATGTCCTTTGAGTATGGTATTGACATATTTGCTCCTCCTTCGTTAACATTTGCTCCATAGGATACTCCATATACGGGAAAAACCTGGAAAATTCAGGGAAGTATGTGGGGAAAAAACCTGGAAATCTCAGGGAAATTTGTTTTCTAAAAGTTGTATGAACCCTTTATGTGCTCTATTAAACGAGCGCCAGTCGCGAGTTCCAGATATTTCCCGCCAGAAGGCGACACCGTTATGACGTCGCACGTAGCACGCTTTCATAGCAATCGAAAGACGCGAGTTACAAACCTTTATTTTCCCATGAACCTTCTATATAATGGACCAGAATCTTATTGGCGGATCCCATGTTAAAGTTTTCTTGCTAAAGTGTCCCTAAATAATAAAGAAAAAAAAAAGCTAGCAGACGACAAGGTCTTGGAGAAGGACGGTACAATGTAAACAAGTAAAATGGACGCTTGGTCTCATTTCGCTAAGCCTTGGGACTAATGTTAATTTTTTTGCATCTATTTAAAGTTAAAGTTTAATAAATTAATTAAAAATAGGAAAAATAAAGATTTGCACGTTTGGCAATTGTGAAAGTGATTCGAGGAAATTGAAATGGAAATACCCTTCCCAAAAACCGTCACGTTTGTTTAAGTTGTACCGGGGTGCGCGTACCCTGCGAAATTAGCGAGCAACTGCGCACAGACGTTGTAAGCGGGGGAAAAAAAACCTCCCAGTTTCTGGTTCATTCTAGATTGAAGGTTCATGATTTTCCCCACAAGAAGGCGACACTGGTTTGATGTCGCGCATGGTGCACCCTATTGACAAGTTACATAACTTTTACCCAGTCCAGAAGGCGACACTGTTATGACGTTCTGTTCCTCTTTTCATGCTCTTGTTGCAACCGCCTGTCGTTTGCTGCAGATATTTTCCATCAGAAGGCCACACTGTTTTGACATCGCACGCGGTAAATTCTAATAAAATGAGCAAGCTTCACATCTTTTCCACCAGAAGGCGACACTGAAATGGCATCGCGTACGGCGCGCCCTAGTAGTTTAAGCATGGACGAACCAATACTGAAGGATGGATGGCAGAGGGAGAAAGTTGAAAAATACTTGTTAATTCGCCTTCTAGCGGCAGATAGTAGCCGCGCGGGGGGGGGAGGGGCATATGGGGGAATCAACGTTCTAAAGAGGGAAGCAGCTAACGTCGTACTTTGTTTAGATGGCGCTAGCTTTTTCCGGGGTTTGGCTCAGTATTTTTCATGACCTCCATCCATTTTGGGGCTGAAAAGGGGGAAATAAGCTTAACCATGAGTTAATAATGTGTTAGCTCCCTATAAGTTACTCGTGCAATTCATTTTTATACTCCAGCGTTTTCTCCCGCACCGCCGACTTCCCAATTATATGCGACGCTCTGCGGCCGCTACGTGAACGAAAATCATATTTACTCTTCTTTCCGGTTTTTCCCCGGAAGCGCGTGTAGTGGAAGCTAGCCAATGATATCGGAGCTATTTAAGCAGCCGAATATTTCGCTCAGTAGCCTCGGTTAAGAAAACAGTTAAGTGGATTGGATTTAGCTCAGTTGTATAATTTTCTGGTTTCAAGTCACAATAACAACTCTTATCTTTAGCATTCTTGATCAATATCGGCAAATTTCATTGAGTTCCTGCATTTTTTTTTGTCTCAGTAATGACACAAACGCCTTGATTTAATGTTAAATTGTTAAAACATAAACATTCACGACTAAAACACTCCCTTGGTGAAAAAGCAGCCGACGACTCGAGGTCGAGGAGCTTTACGAGCGTTATTTTTTTTTTCGACAAGAGAGAGCGCAACATTCGGATTTTTTTCCCCGCGCGGGCGAAATGAGAAGAAATCGCTGGATACATTACGTCTATGGAGCCTGAGTAACTTATAGGGAGCTAACATATTATTCACTCATGGCTTAACATTGGTTGTTTAGTTGCTTAGTATGGGGCTCTATGGGCTGCCATCGGTCCTTCAGTATTGCTTCGTCCGTGGTTTATGGGCCTATGTTTCAGAAGTTTTGGTCTTCATTTTGTAAATTGGTTTTTCCCTTCAGAACTTACATTGTTTTTTAATTGGATCATAAGTTTATAAGATATGTTCCATAAGTATGACACTCCCTATACTTCGTAATGCTAGAAATGTACTGAGATTTGGTTCGAGAATGACGCGAGAATTCACTACACTCGGTTTTAGAGTCCATCTGCCTATTTAGTCTGTACTGAACCTTTCATGACAAGTTCTAAGTAACCATTTACAAGCTTACGGTACATATCACATGAACTTATGATTGAATTGCAAACATCTTACAGACTCTGGAAAGCGAGAACTCTGAACTTCGATCACAAAAGAGTCAACTACATGAGAAACTAATTGAAGCGGTCGATCAAATGGAGAAAACCACCGATGAGTACATAAAACTGAAAGTTAGTTCCGCCAATTGAATTTTCATACGCTAGATTAGTAACGCCCATTTTCGTTCCATTTATGTTCCATGTGCATTTTAGGAAGCTTATGATGAAAGCGAATTTCAATTAAAACTCATAATGGAACAGAAAATGCTTCTTGCCAGTGAGGTAATTATTTCATTCAATAATTAATTTCATACGAATCAGTGTTGAGTCATTTCAAATCTAAGATTGAAGACTTGAAAAGTCAACTTTCTCAAAAAGGAGAAGTTGATGACGAAATTATGGAGACTGTCAGTCGCAGAGTTCAAGAATGGAAGGTAATTAACTCAATTTATGTAATATCAGGGATAGATTTAATTTTAGAAGTAGGTATGGAGAACAGAGTAATGTGGGCGCGCGTCAAAGTCCCGGACCCCCTTCCATGGGATGGAGGGGTATGAAAGAAGAGGCGGGTCATAGCGACAGAGGAAAAAAGGAATTGCGTATTTTTCGCCGTCCCCGTCAGCAACGTCATCAATACGTAGTTTAAGTGAGCCAATAAGATAATTTAAACTTTTCGTTACGTGTTGGAGGGAGGGACTCTATACTGGGCTATGAGTCGGACTGAAGTAAATACTAACCGTTCTCCATTCCTACTTCTAAAATTAAATTTATCCCTGGTAATATTTAATGATGCTACTGGAATAGACTGGAAAATATATATCAGGAATTAGCTGATTCGAGGTAGTTAGTAAAATGGGATGGAATTGGGTGTAAGCGATGGCGCGACATCTATGGGTACAGTAGATCAGGTACGGCTCCTCCCAGCTTCCTATTGGTTAATAATTTCTCCTGCTCTACTTCTCCTTGTTAAGTCCTGTTGAACGTTACGTCACTTATTTAACCAGTTAATAACTGAGAACACCTCCTACCCTTAATGCACGAGACACAACGCAAATAACCGTTATGGAATTGAAACAATTAGTTTGTTAGTTAGACCTTTCTGAAAATAAAACCTAAAGGAATCCTGGGATCCAATGGCAGTTTTCCTCAAGTCAATGCTGACCCTACCAAAATCTCTAGCGCAGAATATCACATCAATAACCTCGCGTTTATCAACTTAATATGCGCGTTACGGGACCTTCAAAGCAAGTTCCCCTGAGCCTAGAAACCATTTCAGAAGGACCTATCGGGGAAAGGGGGTCTTATTCAAAAGGAATCTAGGTACAATTTTAGACCATTATCGGAGCCTCCGAAATGAACTAGGCCCAAGCGTGTGGCGAAGCGAGAATATTTTTTTAACCAATTTAGTTCGCCGTGGTTTTACGCTTGGGGGCGCTTTTATTACCGTAAAATAAACAAAGTTCAACCCCGTGACCCTGTCGACTGCTTAAGTATTTGGGCCAAGGTCGCGGATTGTAAGTATACGTTTTTATTACTCTTACTGAATTATTTTAATTGAAATAATTTATTTTGTTGTCCTCAATACAATCTAACCGAAAGATTCAATAAAAAGTGAATAGCACAAAAAATATTTACGTTAATTATAGGATGAAACTTTTCTCTATCATAAACAATTTATGACTGACCCCTAAAATATCAAGGATAATTTAAGGAAGACCCCTGTCACAACGGTAATATAAGCGCCATCTCGTACACATATATGGTGAAAATATTTTCCGTAACAAACTGGATATTTCCCCACATAAAATTTGACACGCATGGGCCTAGTTCATTTCGGAGGCTCCGCCATTATACACAGATGGACTGAAATGATAAGCTAAAACCCCTGCTCTTCCAATGGTATCGTCTGTTGTCGCCCCTAGCGGGAGAGTCCCGAAACTTTTCGACTCATAGATCATGTTATTTGTTGAGAGGGAAAAAAATCTATCTAACAACTTAATGCCAGTCTAAAATATAGCCAGAAGAATTGATAGTTCCGCCATCTATTATAGTTTGAGAGGAAAAAATCTATCTAAGGAGGAGTGCCCAACTATGGTTTGAGCAGGGATATTTGATATATCGACACTCTATAGGCATCGGCCTCTTCGTATACCCGTGATGTTAAAAAAGGGGCAAGTTTTTGAGGCCGACGACAGCGCCATCTGCATTGCGGGAGAATCGTAACTATGTGATGATTCGTCTGCTAGTAATACTGCCCCCCGCGGGCCCGCAATGCATATAAAAGTTTAAAACGACGATGAAGAGAGTTATGTTCGTAATTAAAACATGAACGAAAACAACAAGAAGCTTATTTATTTGTATGAAATTTCAAGTTATTTCATTGAGTAGTAGTTAATTAATATTAAACTTAGTATAGATAGGTGAATGTTTTCTTTTCAGTGTTGAATTTTAACAAGTTTTCTGTTTAGTCGTTTTTCTACTTTTTGGTATTCATTGTACAAATTTTGCTCTTCTAAACTCTAAAGCACTGTGAGTTGAAAGCTGAATGAAAAATTTATTGCTTAAAGTTATTAATTTACGAATAGTTTTCAGTTTAAAAGAGTGGAAACGCAATTTTGAGGTAACTCGTTGAAATTGCGCCAAAAAAGTTTAAAGCAATCTTTCATATTTTGCGCCTTTTATATTTTAACCAATCAGTAAATCATTTTCTTCCCGCCTTCGGATTTCGCGCGACTTCACGTCATGAATATAATTACGCTTCTCCCTGCCACCAGACGTCCTATTTTTTCGACGGCTCGGTTTTTTGCCCCACCTTTTGTCAAGAGAGGCCGATCCCTATAGAGTGTCGATATCAAACATCCCTGGTTTGAGTCGAAAAAGTTTCAATATTGGTCGCGGCGTGGCGCTAGAGAGGCGCTTCCCTAAAAAAAAGACCACGCACTGTATCTCCATTCCAGTCCATGGTCTTAGATAAAATCAATTTTCTTGGATGAGCCATTCTGAACACCGTATTACTGAAATGGCTTTCATGGAAATAATTTGCCATGAAAGCTTATTAGCAAATCAGCTGATGTTAAAAAAATGTTGCTGAGCACAGTTTCGTTCAAGACTGTTAGCACATTTAAGCATTCTAATCATTCTTATCCTTATAATCCTTTGCAGACTGTACTAATGAGCAAAGAAGAAGAAATTTTAAGGCAGCAACAGTTAATTTCAAAACTTCAGTCGGAATTCAATCTTGGTAGTATGAATGTTTCAGAATCACAGGCATTGAAAAAGGTACGTTTCTATTACCCCGTGACGTATGTATTTAAAATATATCCTTCAATGGCTCAAAACGTATCATGCAGGTTGTCGAAGATCGTGACGCGCAGATAGAAGTTTTGAAAGAGCAATTGCAATTGGCTACGCGAGATCTGGAAGAAAATAGCAAACTCCTGGAAGAGTTAAGGCTTAACAAGAATGAAGAATCGGCTCCGCTTAGTCCCGGAAGCCGACTCGGTGCCATGATCGAAAGTCAAAATGAAATACGAGAGAAAAATCTGGCATTGGAAAAATTAAGGAATAAACTCAAAGTTGTAGAAGAGGAATGGAAGATGAAGGATCAAGAACTCAGTGATACCTTAGGAAGGATGAGATTATACGAAATGGTACAGTCAATCGTTTATACAGGGTCTTACAAGAAGAGTGGTAGGACCGAAGTACAGTGCTTTCTACGGGCGATTTTGAATCAAAAATGTTCTCTGACACTTTGCCTTAAAGCGAAGCGCGGGTCACGTGGTACCACTGCAAGTTGACTTTCCTTACGAACTCCAGTTTTGGTTTGGCAAAGGCTAGTGGGCGGGATTCATAAGTGCACTTATAAATCCCGCCCACAAATGTCTCCTGCCTTCGTCAAGCCAAAACTGGAGTTCTAAAGGAAAGTCAACTTGTGGGTGAAGCACGTGACCCGCGCTTTGCTTTAAGGGCCAACGTTTACAATTCAAAGCATGGCAATTGCATTAAATTAGTATTGTCTTTCATTTTCATACTTTAAATTAAAGGGTTGTAACGGAAAACACACTACTTATGACTTATATAGAACATTTTCGACCCAAATCATCCATAGAACCACACCCTTTCAGTCCTACCACTCTTTTTGGAACGCCTTTTTTATTAGGTTAACAGTTTTGATTGTTGAAACTGATAATTGCTTTGGTTTTGTTATATACTTTGTAGGGGGAATATGGTTTGTCGGAAGCAGTTATGGAAATTAAGGAGTGCAAAAATCAGATCAGAATAAGAAATAAGTATGAAATTTTGTTATTCCTGTTGAATAGCTTGAAAAACGCTATTGAAAGAGCCAGTTTTTCAAAGCCAATTTTGACGCAGTAGAAGCCACTTAAATAAATATCACTTATACCAAAAACCGATTAATGTAGTAAGAACTTTGATTCTAGCAAATTGCCAAATTCCCTACCCGTCCCGACTACTTCGAATGTTTTGATTATAATTTCAAAACTCGCGCTTGCCATCTATCAGTCTGGGAAATAGCACACTTCCTCTGGTCCAAAACCTGTTTATTAATTGCTTGGACTAGTTTTTTAATTCAAGAAGTGGGGGTTACTGGTCCTCGGGACCAGTTTATTAATTGCAAATCTATTGGAGAACAAAGGCTGGGACCAGTTCGGAGACCAGTTTATTATTTCGGACATAGGGGGGTCACTGGTCCCAAGGACTAGTTTAAAAATTATCCATATTTCCCAGACTGCCATCTATCGGCCCTATTCTCTTATATTTTGGGCTTTAAAGATGGATACTCTACAAGGCAAATAAGTTATAATTGTACTAAAGTAATAATTTTAGTACAAAGCTAGAAAAACCACATACTTAATGAAACTACAATTTAATATATTTTTAACTTTAAAACTTAAATCCACTAAATTGGGAGCCATATCACATTGTTGTCCAATTTGTTTGTTTCCTGAACGGACATTTAACCAACAAAATAAAGAAAATGACATTTTTGACCATTAGAAGTCGCTATATACAAAGTTTGTGGGTGGAGCCAAAATATAAGCACACGAATTTTTTCTATGAAGTATGCGAAGATGGTACCAGAGCCTAAACCTATGATCCAAGTCTCTTATTAAGTTAATTCGTTTTTGAAGGAGTTCATAATAACCCCCCTTCGGAGGGAAGTAAGAAACTGGTTAAAAAGCCGGTAACAACAAAGTTTCGCCGTAAAGCTCAGCGGATTTATACACCGCTTAACTCCCAAAGAAATAGTTACCCCATTTTTAGCGCCCACGCGCATTAACTTCCACACTTCCGCTTTAGCACTATTTTTATCTTGTGATTTTGGGAGCGAAAACGGCTCACGTCTGCTTCTGTCGGCACGGTGGACATTAAGCCTTGGCTAAGAAGTTTTTCGATGGTTTCTAGTTTTCTACAAAACATTTAAACGATCATCATTAATGTTTTGTTGTGATATGTGTGAGTGAGAATTCCGTGGTTAAATTAAAACGGTTTGCACAAATTTATTCCCAGTATCTTTAATATAAGAATTCTATCGTGTTTCTACGTCCACCATAGTCGCCATTTTTCTTTTCGACGGAGATCCCAGCCAACGGAAGTTTTGGAACGAAAACCAAGGAGAATAGATACCACTACAATCTACTGTAAAGTTGTATGTCCATCAACAGGCTAGTCCTTTCTATGCGCAACGACTGAATCTTGTTGTTCGCAAATTTTACCATTAGCTCTATGTATGGCCAGTTTCGTACTTCCCCCCCCCGAAGGGGGGTTATTATGAACTCCTGGTTTTTGCTCATATGCATGTTATGATATTAGTTTTCTCTTTAAATGCGCAATTGACGAATGACATATGTGGCATTTATTTCGCCCTATTAATTTTATTGATATATTTTTGAACCCACTTGCAACGCCATCTGTTAGTTTTTTTTATTTCAAAATAGAAAATAGTTTTTGAAAATGGAAAATTAAATAAGCGCACATCCTACTGTTTGACAGGGTGATGACGTCATGATGGTGTCGCCTTGTAGCATACTTAGTTATGGTCATGATAGTATCTTACATTGGTTGACTTAAATATTTTGTCACTAATTTTACAGACAGATCGAAGAACTGACTCAACAAATTAACGATTCGGATTTCAAGTTGGGTGAAGTAGTCGAAGAAAATATTCACTTGAGAGAAAAGTTAAATATCAGTCCGAGGAAATATGACTCAAAGAGTTTTAGGAAGTCCGGTTCTCAGAAAATACAAACAGTTGCTCAGACACTGCAGGAAAAGGTAAGTTTTATCAAAAGCTGCAACTGGTAACTTACCAAATACGGCCGTAAATCACCGATTTACGTCATACCATATACAATGGTAATTTAACAACGCTCAGACTTAACAAACTCTTCTGAGTAAAACCAGGGATAGATTTAATTTTAGAAGTAGGAATGGAGAACAGAGTAATCTGAGCCCGCGTCAAAGTCCCGGACCCCGGGAAGGGGGTTTGAAAGAAGAGGCGCGTCATAGCGACGGAGGTAAAAGGGAATTACGTATTTTTCGCCGTCCCCGTCAGCAACGTCATCAAAACGTAGTTTGTTTAAGTGAGCCAGTAAAATAATTTAAAATTTTCGTCACGTGTTTTAAGGGAGGGGCTCTATACTGGGCTATGAGTTGGACTGAAGCAAATACTAACCGTACTCTATTCCTGCTTCTAAAATTAAACCTATCCCTGGTAAAACTAAGTGTACTAAACTGCCAGATACTATAAAAACTCCCTATTTTTATAGTTTTCCCTCAATTTCCCACTAGATCGCGCTGTTTAACGCACATAAACTAGGCATAAAGTGATCACAATTCAACGTGGTTTAATAAAAAATAAATTGCCAACACAATTGTAATTTTATTTTCCCCAAAATTTTAATCGGTAGTTTGTTTGGTAAAAATCTTAAGATTGTTACACATCTTTGGGTTTGATTAAGCTCCTCAAGGTCGGGTCCTAAACGCCTAGCCTAGTTATGAAGGTCCTATTCTACACCCGTAACATTTTAGCGCTTCATGAATAATTCCTAACTAAGCATTAATTGTTGTATTGGAATTGATAGGGATCTTAAGAGTCTAAATAGACAGAAATCTCTTCCCAATTTCCACTCCCTTAAACCACTCGGACAACACCGTGAAGTTTATCTAATGTCAAATAACATAAGCTTCTTGTTTGTCAAGGTTGATTCGCTCGAAGGAGAGAATGTTGATCTTCGAACCGAACTTCACAAAATAAAGCGCAATTCAGCCAAAAGGTAATTTGATTACTTTGTTTATGGGGAGATTTAGTTTTTAAATATGTTTAAAAATATCTTGATCTAAATTTATTTAATAGAAGTTCAACTGTATCTGAAGATACCAACAAAATTAAAAAATCTAAAAGTCAAGAAGTGTCGGATAATAACAATGAAATTGAAGCTTCTTATGATGTAAGTTTGGCTTATTTCGAAATTTATCAAGCATTATACGGGCTTTACGAGAGCTATTTCTGTGGGCGCTGCCATAACCTGTCGGCGGCCTTTAGTTAGTGGCTGACATTGCCTGTCGTCGAACGCGCTCCGTAGCCTTGGCAGAACAACTCTCCAAAAAGGGGGCGGTAACCTCGTAAGTCCCGTATATGTATTTTTTTTGCTGTGGTTGTTTTAGAATAGAAAAACTTAGTCTATTTTCGTTTCAAAGTTAATTTATTGACTCCTTGAAAAGCTTTTTAACTGTTTATTTGCAATTTATCTGGGAGGGCTAAAAGGGGGACATATTGTACGCACTTTTCAGACTGGCAACAGTAATTCTTACCTCCACAACGGGAGAAATGAGGGTAGAACTAGGGTAGAACCAATGAGATAGATAGGGTTACAATTCAAATCGGCTTACCGCGAAACACATTGTGTTTATCATGCACGTTTATCAAAACATGACAGCGCCATCTGTGAGCCTCTAGCGGAACTAATTCCAACTTTTACTTGTTTATTTGCAATCAGAAACATCGTTATGTTTTTTATTTCATCTATTTATTAGATTAAAAAGGACTAGAGTTTTTATTATTTAACTCGCGTATTTTATTTAATACATTTAAAAAAATCTATTTTGACAACTTGTTACGCAGATTATAGCAGCAGACGGCAATAATAAGGTTCTTCGAGTAATCAATAGGTGGCGCCACCCGTATTTGATAAATATTCATGCTCGTCAAAAAAGTGTATCGCGAAACGTCGATCTCGAGATCTCACGTTGTGACTCTAGGTTTAATACATATATTCTATCTCATTGGGTAGAACTTATCACATGGCAAACGTGCACTTTGAACTGCCCCCTTTTGAGAATATTTATAAGCAATAAGTATGAGGCTCAAAGTTAAAGGCCCATATTTTACTTCGAAAGTTTGAAATTAGTTTAATTAAAATTGTGAAATACTGCAGATATTGTTGATGTAAAATAATCTTGTAAACCCTAATGCCTCAGGCGGCCAGGATACAATATTTTCCCTGTTAACTTTACTTTACAACAATAATGATTTGATAAAGAATCTCACTCTTTTACTGTCTGTCTAGGCCAGTGGGTAGCAAGTCTCGGCTGTGGTTTAATTTAAACAAATACCACTAGACGCTCCCATTTAGTTTAAGCTTAGCAAAGACTAGTTTTAGCTCTACCCCGTTGAATCGATCCTGATTGGTTCCTGCCTTTGGCAAGGGAAAACTGGTGTATAGAAGGTTAGCCAGAATGTTAAGGACGCCACAAGAGCCAATATTTGCTGTAAACAGACCAACACACGTGCATAGTAGTTTTTCCGTTACTACTGAGCCATGAACAAACAGTATAGACTGGTCCCTGACGTGATTCACCTGATATTGCTATCAGGAACACTCACTTCATCACGTACCACATATCCATAGGCATATAGGGTAATGGCAGCCCTATGCCTTCGACTGTATTAAGCTCTATGGGGAAATAACATGGGGTGCCATTAGTCTATATTAGTGATGCTAGTTTCTCCCACGAAGTAGGAAAAGCAATAGAGAGCTTTCAGATGGGATTGTAGTACGTCACACCCTTCCAAGTCTTACCGCTGTTCTGGTAGCCATATTGTGTGGCCTCAGCTTAATTCCTGCTTTAAACCCACCAATATGGCAGCGTAAATTATGTCACGAGACTCAGCTCCTCCTCCAACTGAAAGCTCTCTATATAACGTGACACTTTAGAGAACCGATATTCACAAATGAAATACCTCTCAAATACACGTGATAATCATTGACGTAATAACCACGTGTACTTGACAACAATCACTTAGAATTCATGCAATATCTACCTATTTATCATTCAATATTTTAGTAATGGAGGGCTCCCACAATATGTCTCCTTTTCTACACCTCCTAGGGAACAGAACAATTATGAAACCTATTCTTTTTATTTAATATCGTTAGAGGGATGAACTTGACAGTATTTTAGAAACCATCGAGAAAGTTCGTCTAGAAAATGGAGACCTGAGAATCCAACTTATAAATTTCGAAAGAGAAAATAAAAGCCTTTTTATGGGCATGAAAGAAATTTTAGAGGCCTTGAAAGAGGAAGATGGTAATTAACTTTGATTTTTCTGTTGTTTTAAAGTCTTTGAACTCGTGACTTTCAACCCAATTAGGCAAAGCTGATGTCGTATTAAAATGTCCAACCCTCGAGCAGCTGGTTGCCGCGATTGAAGTTAGGGAAATCGCGGGTTGTTACGATCCAATTTGGATCCTAAAATGTCAAGTTGACCAACTTCAAGGTCAGAATGAGGCCTTACGTGGCGAATTGAAAATTATTCGGCAACAAGCCATTAGCTCAATGAATAAGCTAAATAAGGCGGAAGACAAGGCAAGTACTAAAAAAAGCTACTCGATGGTCAAGCTAGGCTGAGGGCGGAATTTTAACTATTTAAAGGGAATGAGAAGCTTCGTTTGAAAAACCTCTGATTTATATAACAAAAGATAGAATTAATTACTGTGAATTCAAAAATATCAAGCTTTTAATTCTCCGATTTCTAATTATTTGGCAATATGCATTTGAAAATGCTTCATACGAAATTATTTGAAATCCACCTTTTATGAAATGAAAGGCTAAAACGTTTCCCGTAAGATGACGTCACAGATATATTTTTTCACGTGAGATGGTGCCACTCTCTCCGCTATCAGACCCAGAGTTTAGACTGGCGAGAAGCTCGAGACGCGTATAGGATTCCCGCGCTTTTTTTTCCTGACGTCATAGTGATGTCATCAAACGGGCGAACAAGCTCGACAAGACAAAATTATTGATATATAGAAACTGAGTTTTCGTGATTTTCCAATGGATTTTAAAAATAGAAACTTTGGTTCAATTATATTAAAAACTTGATATTTTGAAAGTAGAGACTTGAAAGTGTAACGTAATTCCACTTTCGTGGTCAAATATGATATGAAATGAAATTGTAAATTCGCACTCCCTTTAAAGGTGGTTTAATTCTGTTAAAGCAATTTTAATTTTACAGTTACGAACAATGGGTAATAGCCCGTTTAGTCCAACCAACAGTAGATTATCTGATGCATCTGAAATTCACGCAGACGTGAAATCTGATAAAATTAGTGTTTCCAAAGCTAGTGATAAATTGCCATCTTCTCCAATTAGATCTGAATCGGTAAGAAGTTGTTTTTTACTTTTAATATATAAATGGTGCTCCAACAGTGTGTTCTCTGGGCCATTTTGAGTCAAAAATGTTCTATGACATTTGGCTGTCCGGGTCACAGTTTACAAGCAAATTAGTTGCTTAATTAACACATTGTAAACTATGTATTTATTGCAGGAAATAAGCAACAGATCTGATGTAGACATGAGTGAAGGTGAAGTAATGACAAGCCCAACTCACCAGTCGCACAACACTGCTAGTGTGCCATTACTTTATAAAAACATCCTGTCTGAATGGGAGAAATTTCACAGTGAAAAGCGGACTTGGGTTGAAGAATGTGAGAGAGAAATGCAAGTCCGGGATACTTTGAAAACGAGATTGGAGGCTTTTGAGGTATGTAAATAGCGTTGCTAAAATGTTTTAAACACTTCAAGTTCAGTTTGCACTAGTGGGAAAGCACTAGCATGTCAAATTTTATGTGGGGAAATATCCAGTTTGTTAAGGAAAATATTTTCACCATATATGTGTGCGAGATGGTGCTTATATCACCGTTGTGACAGGGGTCTTCCTTAAATTATCGTTGATATTTTAGGGGTCAGTCATAAAATTTTTATGATAGAGAAAAATTTCATCCTAAAATTAACGTAAATGTTTTTGGGGCTATTTACTTTTTATTGAATCTTTCGGTTTGATTGTATTGATGACAACAAAATAAATTATTTCAATTAAAATAATTCAGTTAGAGTAATAAAAACGTATACTTACAATCCGCGACCTTGGCCCAAATACCTAAGCAGTCGACAGGGTCACGGGGTTGAACTTTGTTTATTTTACGGTAATAAAAGCGCCCCCAAGCGTGAAACCACGGCGAACTAAATTGGTTAAAAAAATATTCTCGCTACGCGACACGCATGGGCCTAGTTCATTTCGGAGGCTCCGGTGCGATTAATTGCGAATTGTTTCGGTATTGTTCGATTAATTGAAAATTGTTTTAGTGTGAACTAAGTTCTTTATGACGGCCATTAAAGGTCCCCTAATATTCTTATCGAAATTACAATTGACAGAATCTTATATTAACACTTGAAAAAGACGAAGATGAAATGAAAAAAGCCTTGGCTGAAGCTGCGTTGAAAGATTCACAGCTTGTTTGTAGAGTAAATTTTTTATCGAGGAGACTTGAAGTTTCCGCTGCATCAGAAAGTGATCTAAGGAAAGAAAATGAAGCTGTCAAAAAAGAGTTGTTGAGCCTCGAACTGAATAGTCTGGAGAAAATGAAATACTTACTACGATACAAGGTATGTTTAATTCCAAATATCATGATGTTACTATAAGCCTATCATATGCTCCATAAGTATGAGTCGAAACAAGATCTCATTCAAGTTCGGTCTATATTTATATCGACATAACCAGCACTATCAACTGTTGCTCTAGTAAACATTTCTCCTAATTCTGGAGTCAGTCTCCTCACATCGAGATCGAGAACACTTTCAATAAATAATGAATGGATAGTCCACCAGGTGGTGTTAGTGTATCGATAAAATGGCGGGAATATGTTTTTTAGGGAGGGGCCTAGGTGGCCTTGATGGTAGCGAGGATGAAGGTAAACTCGTAGTCTCGAACGTTCTCTCTTTACGTGAATGAGATCTTCGTCGAAAGGATAGTTTCAATGAACACACATCCTACTGCATCTCGTAGTTAGCCCAGATGGGCATCACGTATTGGTGTATACATCGTAGAGTGGCGTCACTTGGTGGTGGTGTATACATCGTAGAGTGGCGTCACTTGGTGGTGGTGTATACATCGTAGAGTGGCGTCACTTGGTGGTGGTGGTGTATACATCGTAGAGTGGCGTCACTTGGTGGTGGTGGTGTATACATCGTAGAGTAGCGTCACTTGGTGGTGGTGTATACATCGTAGAGTGGCGTCACTTGGTGGTGGTGGTGTATACATCGTAGAGTGGCATCACTTGGTGGTGGTGGTGTATACATCGTAGAGTGGCGTCACTTGGTGGTGGTGTATACATCGTAGAGTGGCGTCACTTGGTGGTGGTGTATACATCGTAGAGTGGCGTCACTTGGTGGTGGTGTATACATCGTAGAGTGGCGTCACTTGGTGGTGGTGTATACATCGTAGAGTGGCGTCACTTGGTGGTGGTGTATACATCGTAGAGTGGCGTCACTTGGTGATGGTGTATACATCGTAGAGTGGCGTCACTTGGTGGTGGTGTATACATCGTAGAGTGGCGTCACTTGGTGGTGGTGTATACATCGTAGAGTGGCGTCACTTGGTGGTGGTGTATACATCGTAGAGTGGCGTCACTTGGTGGTGGTGTATACATCGTAGAGTGGCGTCACTTGGTGGTGGTGGTGTATACATCGTAGAGTGGCGTCACTTGGTGGTGGTGGTGTATACATCGTAGAGTGGCGTCACTTGGTGGTGGTGGTGTATACATCGTAGAGTAGCGTCACTTGGTGGTGGTGTATACATCGTAGAGTGGCGTCACTTGGTGGTGGTGGTGTATACATCGTAGAGTGGCATCACTTGGTGGTGGTGGTGTATACATCGTAGAGTGGCATCACTTGGTGGTGGTGGTGTATACATCGTAGAGTGGCGTCACTTGGTGGTGGTGTATACATCGTAGAGTGGCGTCACTTGGTGGTGGTGTATACATCGTAGAGTGGCGTCACTTGGTGGTGGTGTATACATCGTAGAGTGGCGTCACTTGGTGGTGGTGTATACATCGTAGAGTGGCGTCACTTGGTGGTGGTGTATACATCGTAGAGTGGCGTCACTTGGTGGTGGTGTATACATCGTAGAGTGGCGTCACTTGGTGGTGGTGTATACATCGTAGAGTGGCGTCACTTGGTGGTGGTGTATACATCGTAGAGTGGCGTCACTTGGTGGTGGTGTATACATCGTAGAGTGGCGTCACTTGGTGGTGGTGTATACATCGTAGAGTGGCGTCACTTGGTGGTGGTGTATACATCGTAGAGTGGCGTCACTTGGTGGTGGTGTATACATCGTAGAGTGGCGTCACTTGGTGGTGGTGTATACATCGTAGAGTGGCGTCACTTGGTGGTGGTGTATACATCGTAGAGTGGCGTCACTTGGTGGTGGTGTATACATCGTAGAGTGGCGTCACTTGGTGGTGGTGTATACATCGTAGAGTGGCGTCACTTGGTGGTGGTGGTGTATACATCGTAGAGTGGCGTCACTTGGTGGTGGTGGTGTATACATCGTAGAGTGGCGTCACTTGGTGGTGGTGTATACATCGTAGAGTGGCGTCACTTGGTGGTGGTGTATACATCGTAGAGTGGCGTCACTTGGTGGTGGTGTATACATCGTAGAGTGGCGTCACTTGGTGGTGGTGTATACATCGTAGAGTGGCGTCACTTGGTGGTGGTGTATACATCGTAGAGTGGCGTCACTTGGTGGTGGTGTATACATCGTAGAGTGGCGTCACTTGGTGGTGGTGTATACATCGTAGAGTGGCGTCACTTGGTGGTGGTGTATACATCGTAGAGTGGCGTCACTTGGTGGTGGTGTATACATCGTAGAGTGGCGTCACTTGGTGGTGGTGTATACATCGTAGAGTGGCGTCACTTGGTGGTGGTGTATACATCGTAGAGTGGCGTCACTTGGTGGTGGTGTATACATCGTAGAGTGGCGTCACTTGGTGGTGGTGTATACATCGTAGAGTGGCGTCACTTGGTGGTGGTGTATACATCGTAGAGTGGCGTCACTTGGTGGTGGTGTATACATCGTAGAGTGGCGTCACTTGGTGGTGGTGTATACATCGTAGAGTGGCGTCACTTGGTGGTGGTGTATACATCGTAGAGTGGCGTCACTTGGTGGTGGTGGTGTATACATCGTAGAGTGGCGTCACTTGGTGGTGGTGGTGTATACATCGTAGAGTGGCGTCACTTGGTGGTGGTGGTGTATACATCGTAGAGTGGCGTCACTTGGTGGTGGTGTATACATCGTAGAGTGGCGTCACTTGGTGGTGGTGTATACATCGTAGAGTGGCGTCACTTGGTGGTGGTGTATACATCGTAGAGTGGCATCACTTGGTGGTGGTGGTGTATACATCGTAGAGTGGCGTCACTTGGTGGTGGTGTATACATCGTAGAGTGGCGTCACTTGGTGGTGGTGTATACATCGTAGAGTGGCGTCACTTGGTGGTGGTGTATACATCGTAGAGTGGCGTCACTTGGTGGTGGTGTATACATCGTAGAGTGGCGTCACTTGGTGGTGGTGTATACATCGTAGAGTGGCGTCACTTGGTGGTGGTGTATACATCGTAGAGTGGCGTCACTTGGTGGTGGTGTATACATCGTAGAGTGGCGTCACTTGGTGGTGGTGTATACATCGTAGAGTGGCGTCACTTGGTGGTGGTGTATACATCGTAGAGTGGCGTCACTTGGTGGTGGTGTATACATCGTAGAGTGGCGTCACTTGGTGGTGGTGTATACATCGTAGAGTGGCGTCACTTGGTGGTGGTGTATACATCGTAGAGTGGCGTCACTTGGTGGTGGTGTATACATCGTAGAGTGGCGTCACTTGGTGGTGGTGTATACATCGTAGAGTGGCGTCACTTGGTGGTGGTGTATACATCGTAGAGTGGCGTCACTTGGTGGTGGTGTATACATCGTAGAGTGGCGTCACTTGGTGGTGGTGTATACATCGTAGAGTGGCGTCACTTGGTGGTGGTGGTGTATACATCGTAGAGTGGCGTCACTTGGTGGTGGTGGTGTATACATCGTAGAGTGGCGTCACTTGGTGGTGGTGTATACATCGTAGAGTGGCGTCACTTGGTGGTGGTGTATACATCGTAGAGTGGCGTCACTTGGTGGTGGTGTATACATCGTAGAGTGGCGTCACTTGGTGGTGGTGTATACATCGTAGAGTGGCGTCACTTGGTGGTGGTGTATACATCGTAGAGTGGCGTCACTTGGTGGTGGTGTATACATCGTAGAGTGGCGTCACTTGGTGGTGGTGTATACATCGTAGAGTGGCGTCACTTGGTGGTGGTGTATACATCGTAGAGTGGCGTCACTTGGTGGTGGTGTATACATCGTAGAGTGGCGTCACTTGGTGGTGGTGTATACATCGTAGAGTGGCGTCACTTGGTGGTGGTGTATACATCGTAGAGTGGCGTCACTTGGTGGTGGTGTATACATCGTAGAGTGGCGTCACTTGGTGGTGGTGTATACATCGTAGAGTGGCGTCACTTGGTGGTGGTGTATACATCGTAGAGTGGCGTCACTTGGTGGTGGTGTATACATCGTAGAGTGGCGTCACTTGGTGGTGGTGTATACATCGTAGAGTGGCGTCACTTGGTGGTGGTGTATACATCGTAGAGTGGCGTCACTTGGTGGTGGTGTATACATCGTAGAGTGGCGTCACTTGGTGGTGGTGGTGTATACATCGTAGAGTGGCGTCACTTGGTGGTGGTGGTGTATACATCGTAGAGTGGCGTCACTTGGTGGTGGTGTATACATCGTAGAGTGGCGTCACTTGGTGGTGGTGTATACATCGTAGAGTGGCGTCACTTGGTGGTGGTGTATACATCGTAGAGTGGCGTCACTTGGTGGTGGTGTATACATCGTAGAGTGGCGTCACTTGGTGGTGGTGTATACATCGTAGAGTGGCGTCACTTGGTGGTGGTGTATACATCGTAGAGTGGCGTCACTTGGTGGTGGTGTATACATCGTAGAGTGGCGTCACTTGGTGGTGGTGTATACATCGTAGAGTGGCGTCACTTGGTGGTGGTGTATACATCGTAGAGTGGCGTCACTTGGTGGTGGTGTATACATCGTAGAGTGGCGTCACTTGGTGGTGGTGTATACATCGTAGAGTGGCGTCACTTGGTGGTGGTGTATACATCGTAGAGTGGCGTCACTTGGTGGTGGTGTATACATCGTAGAGTGGCGTCACTTGGTGGTGGTGTATACATCGTAGAGTGGCGTCACTTGGTGGTGGTGTATACATCGTAGAGTGGCGTCACTTGGTGGTGGTGTATACATCGTAGAGTGGCGTCACTCGGTGTGTACTCGGTCATTAATTTACTCTAAACAGAAACAATCGCCTTCTCAAGCACGAAAGAGAATCACAGTAGACCATAACTCAATTATTTTGTGGTGCAGCAGCAACAGTGCCTTTCATTTTGTCTTATGGAGAATTCCAATTGTATAATCCCTTACGTTAACCCGTATAGGGTTAGGATTGTATCATGGACAAAGCAATACTGAAGGACGAATGGCAGCCCAAAGAGCCCCATACTAAGCGACTAAACAACCAACGTTAAGCTTACTTCCCCCTTTTCAGCCCCAAAATGGAGGGGGGGGGGTTATGAAAAATACTGAGTCAAATCCAGGAAAAACCTAGCGCCATCTATACATCCCCCTTTAGAACGTTGATTCCCCCATATGCCCCCCACTATCCGGTTTGCTACTATCTACCGCTAGAAGGCGAATTAACCCTTACTAAAATATTGCATGATAAATAGGTAGATATTACATGAATTTCACGTGATTGTTACCAAGTACAAGTGAATATTACGTGACACAACGTGTCAATGATTATCACTTGTGTTTGAGAAGTATTTCATTAGTGAATACCAGCTCTTTAAAGTGTCACGTTAGATGACTTTTCATACTCAAGGTGATTCATGGGTGACACTCGCATCACTTTTATATACCCATGGATATCGGTCACGTTCAAGGCAAAGCCTTTATGAAATGAGGGTTCCTGATAGCAATATCAGGTGAATAACATCCAAAAATCACTTCGGGGCTCTGTCGATACTGTTTGTTAAGAACTCAGTGAGCGCATGTCGGATGAATATCTGACATCAAGTAACACTTCACTGGGTTTATGTACACCTTGTTGAATATTGGACATTCAATATTCACCCGAATTACACCAGCCGCGCACATCACAAACATTCGTGAATTAATGTACAGTCCGCCGTTCATCCAAGAACCACCAACAGTAATTTATATGAAACGTAGCGAATATTGAAGATTCGATATTCACCCGAAATTCACCAACTGCATATACGTGAATTAATGGTTTATCATTTATGTCTGGTGTATCTCAGATAAATAATGGGTGACAAATTATCATTCATGCCAGGTGTATCTCAGATCAATAATGGGTGACAAATTATCATTCATGCCAGGTGTATTTCAGATCAATAGCGACTGATAAATTACCATTTATGTACTGAGGTTGGTGAATATTACACATTCAAGTTTCACCAGAGATATACCAGCTGCACTCGTCAGAAACATTCAAGAATTAATGTGAGGTCCGCGATTCAGCCAAGAATCACCAACATATAAACCATAGTGAATATTGGAGATTCGATATTCACCCGAAATTCAGTAACTGATATATGTCACACACTTAAACGAATTAATGTTTTAACATTTATGTTTGGTGTAACCTTTGGTGTTACTCAGTTGAATAGCGAGTGATAAATTATCTCTTATGTCAGATGTATCTCAGATCAATAAGGAGTGAAACATCAGTTTTGACAGGTGTATCACAGATCAGTAGCGAGTGACAAAGTGTCATTTATGTCTGGTGTATCTCGGATCACTAACGAGTGATACATTATCATTTATGTCTAGTGCATCTCAGATAAATAATGGGTGACAAATTATCATTTATGTCTAGTGTATCTCAGATCACTAACGAGTGACAAATTTTCATTTATGTCGGGTATATCTCAGGTAAATATCGAGTGATATTACTTAGATCAGAGATCAGGAGTAACTTCTGCTTAGATCAATAGCGAGTGATACATTATCATTTATCTCAGGTTTATCTCACATCAATAACAGGTGATATCATTTGTGTCGACATTTATTCGGCCCTATCTTGGTATGATAGTGCTTCCTTTAATTCGTATTATAATAAAGATTTTGAATAAAAATGAAAGATAAGATCAGAAGTCTTTTTCATTAAGTTTGTTAGCTGAGAAATAAATATATTTTTTTCGTTTTAATTATCATTTAAGCATAATAACAGATGACCAATTTCGTAGTATGCCTTATTTTACATTTCCCATAATGATAGATAAGCCTGTATCTCGTAATTGAATGAATCGATCATTGCGTCCTCGGATTTCTAAACCAATCGTGGATATCGAAGCAATGTTCAATTATCGTTAAGTGCAGCCACTTGACACCGTCCATATTTTTCGAAAACCGCCCAACATGCGGGGTTTCGTTTGAATGGGATGTTTGAATTTTGGGTACAGCCGAATGGGGGAGAACCTTCGTGTGTCACTTATATTAGGTGTATTTCAGATAAACTAGTGATATAATATCAACTATTTAAGGTGTATCTCAGGTCTATCGCAAGCCAAAATTTGTCACTTTTATCAGGTGTATCCAAGGTCTGTTGCAAGAGATAATTTGTCACGTACGTTGGGTCAATAACGGGCGATTATTTGTCATTCATGTCGGGTGTCTTTCGGGTCCATGGCAAGTGATTATTTGTCATTCATGTCGGGTGTCTTTCGGGTCCATGGCAAGTGATTATTTGTCATTCATGTCGGGTGTCTTTCGGGTCCATGGCAAGTGATTATTTGTCATTCATGTCGGGTGTCTTTCGGGTCCATGGCAAGTGATTATTTGTCACTCATCTCGGGTGGCTTTTG
Organism: Phalangium opilio; assembly: GCF_054372755.1. NCBI lineage: Eukaryota > Metazoa > Arthropoda > Arachnida > Opiliones > Phalangiidae > Phalangium > Phalangium opilio. Next base: position 190,727 of record NW_028324238.1, on the reverse strand, counting down.
GGTCAATAACGGGTGATTATTTGTGATCTCAGGCCAATAACGGGTGATTATTTGTCATCTCAGGCCAATAACGGGTGATTATTTGTCATCTCAGGCCAATAACGGGTGATTATTTGTCATCTCAGGTCAATAACGGGTGATTATTTGTCATCTCAGGTCAATAACGGGTGATTATTTGTCATCTCAGGTCAATAACGGGTGATTGTTTGTCATCTAGGGTCAATAACGGGTGATTGTTTGTCATCTAGGGTCAATAACGGGTGATTGTTTGTCATCTCGGGTCAATAACGGGTGATTGTTTGTCATCTCGGGTCAATAACGGGTGATTATTTGTCATCTCAGGTCAATAACGGGTGATTATTTGTCATCTCGGGTCAATAACGGGTGATTGTTTGTCATCTGGGGTCAATAACGGGTGATTGTTTGTCATCTCGTGTCAATAACGGGTGATTGTTTGTCATCTCGGGTCAATAACGGGTGATTATTTGTCATCTCGGGTCAATAACGGGTGATTATTTGTCATCTCGAGTAAATAACGGGTGATTATTTGTCATCTCGAGTAAATAACGGGTGATTATTTGTCATCTCAGGTCAATAACGGGTGATTATTTGTCATCTCGAGTAAATAACGGGTGATTATTTGTCATCTCAGATCAATAACGGGTGATTATTTGTCATCTCAGATCAATAACGGGTGATTATTTGTCATCTCGAGTAAATAACGGGTGATTATTTGTCATCTCGAGTAAATAACGGGTGATTATTTGTCATCTCGAGTAAATAACGGGTGATTATTTGTCATCTCGGGTCAATAACGGGTGATTATTTGTCATCTCGGGTCAATAACGGGTGATTATTTGTCATCTCGGGTCAATAACGGGTGATTATTTGTCATCTCGAGTAAATAACGGGTGATTATTTTTCACTCATGTCTTTTGGGTCAATAGAGGTTGATTATTTGTCACTCATGTCCAGGGGCGTCGATCATAATTTTTCCCAGGGGGGGCTGGGGCCCAAGGCAACACCAGGGAGCTAAGCCAAAATTTTTTATTCCTTATAGGAAAATATGAAACATAGGATTTTGTTGTAGAAAAAGGGTGTTTTATGGGATATATAGTACCAAAAATCCTCATATGTAAACCTATTTTCATTTTAAACTGTGTAGAAAAGTCTCATCAAAAGAATAATCAGATTTTACTTCGAAAAAAAAACACTTAATGAAAATACTATGTGTAAAAATTCCCGAGCGAGCGAAGCGAGCTCCGCAATTTCGCTGTCTTTAAATTTTATCTCGATGAAAGAGCTAAATTTTGACAAATTTGGCATTTAACTATACGAAAACTTCGACTTTGTCAAGAGTATAGGATATAAGGCTAAGTTGAGAGTATAGGATATAATAGGACCTTTCATGAAATTATAAGATAATATGGGATAGGTTCAAATATATAGTATTTTATAGAAAATATAGGACCGCTGGGCTCCCTGCAATATAAAAAGAGTCCGTTTGGTTCGACCCAAGACTCCTGGAGAATTCGGTCGCTCCAACCTCCTATTTGCAGTCACTGATTGGCGTTTCTAAGCGATGCCAAGTGGTTGGTATTAAAAAATCCAGCCCGAAAACCTTTGCGCACCTCCGCTCTGAATATAATCTTGCTACATCCATGTGTAGTAGAAAATGTTTATGAGGAATTTAGGATATATATTCTATATCGATATAAATACAGACCTAATCGTAAATAGTGAAATAGACTACTAAAGGCCATTTATATTTTCCTTATAGGGTAAAAAGAGTGAGCGTGGGGGACCAGTCTCGGCCGACTCACAGTGGCACCCAAATTAAACGTTGCTTCCCAGAGGGGGCCCAGCCCCCTCTCATTTTCCCCGTGGGGGCTCAGGCCCCCACTGCCCCCACATGATCGACGCCCCTGCTCATGTCGAGTGGCTTTTGGGTCAATAACGGGTGATTATTTTTCACTCATGTCGGGTGGCTTTTGGGTCAATAACGATTGATTATTTTTCACTCATGTCGGGTGGCTTTTGGGTCAATAACGGGTGATTATTTTTCACTCATGTCGGGTGGCTTTTGGGTCAATAACGGGTGATTATTTTTCACTCATGTCGGGTGGCTTTTGGGTCAATAACGGGTGATTATTTGTCATCTCGAGTAAATAACGGGTGATTATTTGTCATCTCGAGTAAATAACGGGTGATTATTTTTCGCTCATGTCGGGTGGCTTTTGGGTCAATAACGGGTGATTATTTGTTATCTCGAGTAAATAACGGGTGATAATGTGTCATTCGTGTCTTTTGGGTCAATAGAGGATGATTATTTGTCACTCATGTCGAGTGGCTTTTGGGTCAATAACGGGTGATTATTTGTCACCTCGAGTCGGGTGGCTTTTGGGTCAATAACGGGTGATTAATTATCTGTCATCTCGGGTCAATAACGGTTGATTAATTATCTGTCATCTCGGGTCAATAACGGGTGATTAATTATCTGTCATCTCGGGTGATATTTTACATCTCGGGTCAATAACGGGTGATAATGTGTCACGTATGTCGGGTGTCTTTTGGGTCAATAATGGGTGACAATGTGTCACTTATGTCGGGTGTTTTGGGTCAATAATGGGTGATTATTTTTCACTCATGTTGGCTGTCTCTCGGGTCAATAACGGGTGATTATGTGTCACGTATGTCTAGTGAAAAATGAGTGATCAGGTGTCACACAGGTTTATAACGAGTGATAATATGACTCTTATCACAAATGACAATCAAGTGTAAGTCACGTAATTTTTACGTAAATGGTCAACGTGAAATATAAATAAATAGCAGGCCTATATTGGACTAATTTTAGGCAATAATTGGAGGTCTATTTTTGGGTAAGGGAACAAGTATTTTTCAACTTTCTCCCTCTGCCATCCGTCCTTCAGTATTGCTTTGTCCATGATTGTATATATAATGTGCCTTAGCGTGCTAATTGGCTGTGCTTATTTTAGGAGAGGGCTCATAGTAAAGTGTTAAATATGCAAAAGGCCTTGGATGATTCTATACCAGCGACAGAGCTGGAAATTGCAAATCGTAGCTTCCTAGATCTTAATACAAATTATCAAAAGCTCCTTCAAAAGCAAAATGAAGATAACTCGAAGTTTCAAGAATACCAAGAGAAAGAGGTAGGCCTAAGATCATACATACATTACTATATACCAGAATAACCAGGTTTTTTTACATACATAAAACCTTAAATGTATATTACCGTGTTCCCAAAGTTGTTGTATATTATACTTATTAGCTTAGCTAATGGGACATGAAAACGGGCAGCGTAATTATGGGACTTGTAAACTGGCAGCGTAATTATGGGGCTTGCAAACTGGCAGCGTAATTATGGGGCTTGTAAACTGGCAGCGTAATTATGGGACTTGTAAACTGGCAGCGTAATTATGGGACTTGCGAACGGGCAGCGTAATTATGGGACTTGCGAACGGGCAGCGTAATTATGGGACTTGAAAACGGGCAGCGTAATTATGGGACTTGAAAACGGGCAGCGTAATTATGGGACTTGTAAACTGGCAGCGTAATTATGGGACTTGCAAACGGGCAGCGTAATTATGGGACTTGCGAACGGGCAGCGTAATTATGGGACTTGAAAACGGGCAGCGTAATTATGGGACGTGAAAACGGGCAGCGTAATTATGGGACGTGAAAACGGGCAGCGTAATTATGGGACGCGAAAACGATCAGCGTAATTATGGGACGCGAAAATGATCAGCGTAATCATGGGACGTGAAAACGGACAGCGTAATTATGGGACGCGAAAATGATCAGCGTAATCATGGGACGTGAAAACGGACAGCGTAATTAAGGGACTCGAAAACGGGCAGCATAGTTATTCAACGTGAAAATGGGGTGCAAACGCTAATATTTTATTGTATTGTCGTGACGTTTATGAATAAAAAATAGCATTGATACTTATCAAAACCTTTTTTCAGGAGCTAACCAAGAAATTAAAATTAGAATGTGATAAACTTAAAATAGATAATCGCCTCTTAAATGAGAAAGTCAAAATTCTTGGTAAGCACTTCAAATTTTTACGAAATTTCTTACGTAACTGGTAACCTTACAGAAAATGACGCAAATATGGATGAAGCTAGTTTACAAAATGAACTGCGAGTTACTATGTTAAAGGAAGCCAATGAACGACAAAGAGCCGATCATCTTCTATTGCAACACGAGCAACTCAAACAAGTTTTTGATAGCATGGATACTAGAAATTCTGAACTGGAAAAAAAGTTTGCCGAGCTGACCAGAGAGGCAGTGGACATCAAAAACAGAGAAAGAATACTTAAAGAAAAGTTGAATGGTATGTGTAGATGTTACGGATGTTAAGCCAAATGTCCAGAAACCCCACTTGTACTGTTTACAATTGACGTGAAATTTATAATTGTGGAAAGAAATAAGTGAAGAAACTGGATCTCTGACGTATCTTTTAACTATTCGACTCATTTACAACACACAGCTGAATTAAAGGGACTGTAAAGAAGGCATCGGCGGGTGGGTAAAAATTATTTGAAATACGTCAGAGGGACGTGGCTGAGGAGAGGCGTGGTTCAAAGAAACTTAGTTCGTTTTATTTCGAAAACTACCACTTCATTGAATTGGCGCTGCAATCTCGCGAAAAACAAGGACTAGATGTCAAGTTCCACTCTATGAGGAGCCTTTGTATCTCGGTATCACGTGATGTCTGTGACGTATTTCAAATAATTTTTACCCACCCGCTGATGCCTTCTTTGCAGTTCCTTTAAACATTAGAATAGAAACATTATGCTGAACTTAAAGGCAGTGTATGCTCCTTTGGCGCTTCCAAACATGGATTAACTAACGCTAGGGGTTGTTCGTTCCCCCTAAAAGATAAAGCATGCGTATTCCAAACGCCCCCTAGCAGCAACTACTATCCCTAACAGGAAGTTACAAGAAAGTTGGACCAAATGTCACCTGCCCTATGACGTCAAAATTGAAATCCTGCCTAAATTGGGCGCCGCCATCTTTAAAATCCGCAAAAACGATTTATTTTGACGAGAGATGGCGCTATATCAACATCCGTTTTGGTCCAATGAGTTGGGGGAATGAGGAAGGGAATCAGGGAATAATTCGGAACATGTAGTTGGCGATAGCAAGACATGGGAAACCCGTTTAGTGAACAATCCCTAGCGTTAGTTAATCCATGTTTCAAACATGCTTGGTAATCCTCTGCACATTAACTTAATTTGTCAAAGGCAGGAACCAACCCTTACGAAAATAATGGGTCTTCATTTAGGAGCAGTTTAGACCAATTGCTTTTTTCACGTTGTTAAGAGGTTTAAGACCTCTTCTAGACATCTAGAATACTTCTATTTGAGGTCTTTTAGAAGTATTCTAGACGTCTAGAAGAGGTCTTAAACCTCTTAATAATTTGCACCTGCGCGAAACCATTTTTAGTCTGATTTTAAGATGGTCTACAGACCTCTGTTTAGAATAGCCCTATACAACGTCTGTTAAAAGTATGGTTAGAAGATGTCCCTGAGAGGTCTGATTGGAAAATGCTCTCTAGAAGTCTGAATATTAGATGCTCTGTAGAAGTCTGAATAGATGATGCTCAGCAGAAGTCTGAATAGATGATGCTCAGCAGAAGTCTGAATAGAAGATGCTCTGTAGAAGTCTGAATAGAAGATGCTCTGTAGAAGTCTGAATGGAAGATGTTCTCGAGAAGTCTGAATGGAAGATGCTCTGTAGAAGTCTGAATGGAAGATGTTCTCGAGAAGTCTGAATGGAAGATGTTCTCGAGAAGTCTGAATGGAAGATGCTCTGTAGAAGTCTGAATGGAAGATGTTCTCGAGAAGTCTGAATGGAAGATGTTCTCGAGAAGTCTGAATGGAAGATGTTCTCGAGAAGTCTGAATGGAAGATGTTCTCGAGAAGTCTGAATGGAAGATGTTCTCGAGAAGCCTGGTTGGAAGATGTTCTCGAGAAGCCTGGTTGGAAGATGTTCTCGAGAAGCCTGGTTGGAAGATGTTCTCGAGAAGCCTGGTTGGAAGATGTTCTCGAGAAGCCTGGTTGGAAGATTTTCTCGAGAAGCCTGGTTGGAAGATGTTCTCGAGAAGCCTGGTTGGAAGATGTTCTCGAGAAGCCTGATTGGAAGATGTTCTCGAGAAGCCTGATTGGAAGATGCTCTCGAGAAGTCTGAATGGAAGATGTTCTCGAGAAGTCTGGTTGGAAGATGTTCTCGAGAAGCCTGGTTGGAAGATGTTCTCGAGAAGCCTGATTGGAAGATGTTCTCGAGAAGCCTGATTGGAAGATGTTCTCGAGAAGCCTGATTGGAAGATGTTCTCGAGAAGCCTGATTGGAAGATGTTCTCGAGAAGCCTGATTGGAAGATGTTCTCGAGAAGCCTGATTGGAAGATGTTCTCGAGAAGCCTGATTGGAAGATGTTCTCGAGAAGCCTGAATGGAAGATGTTCTCGAGAAGCCTGATTGGAAGATGTTCTCGAGAAGCCTGATTGGAAGATGTTCTCGAGAAGCCTGATTGGAAGATGCTCTCGAGAAGTCTGAATGGAAGATGTTCTCGAGAAGCCTGGTTGGAAGATGTTCTCGAGAAGCCTGATTGGAAGATGTTCTCGAGAAGCCTGATTGGAAGATGTTCTCGAGAAGCCTGATTGGAAGATGTTCTCGAGAAGCCTGATTGGAAGATGTTCTCGAGAAGCCTGATTGGAAGATGTTCTCGAGAAGCCTGATTGGAAGATGTTCTCGAGAAGCCTGATTGGAAGATGCTCTCGAGAAGTCTGAATGGAAGATGCTCTCGAGACGTCTGATTAGAGGATAAATTCAAGTCGTCCGATGTTTAAGAGAAGTTCGGGCTGAGTCACGGAATAAACGTATATAATATTTTTTCAATCATCACAATTAGTATAAGCATTTTAGGTATTTTTATTTAAATGGTAATGTCTTCGTGTACATTTCCTTCAATGTCACTCCCACTTTGTTGCTCAACGGCGAGGGACTTGCCTTTCCCAATAGATTCTTCATTTGAATCATCTGCTCTGCTGCTAGGCTACAATAATCGGAATTATTTCACTATCATTTAAAACTTAGAACACCATAGAAGAATAAATCTTTTTTTTTAGATTTACCATTTTTCGTTGTTTATAGTCTCAATTAAGTTGGCCATTTCAGATATTTCAGGCGTCGTTGGTAAAATCTATAAATATTTACATGCCACAAATAGAATATTAAGTATACTTTGCCCTGCTTACTATTAAAACAGCATAAAATATTTACTTGGTACAATTTAGTCAAACGATGCAGGTTTAGTATGAAAATTAATCCGATGATACCTGACAGATCTTTTAAAAACGGGAATATGGAAGCGCGAAAAAACCGTTATGTACATAACCGGCAGGCTCTCACCCGACTGTGGCTCGATGCTCGAACATTCATTTCCCGCCTTTTTATTTTTGCACACGCCAGATGGCGTTTGCAAAAATTTTAGTCTATACGGGACAATTGACGAGGGGAAAGCCACTCGGCAATAAAGTCTTTCTGAGGGTGTAAGATGGGAAGGGTATTACGCCGTTTAACGCGGAAATACACTCGGGATTACTTTTACAGTTTTTATTTCAATATTAGAACGGATTAAAGGCATATCGCCCGAATTTACGGCATTAAAACTTCCAAAGAGGTAATACCGGGGGAATACGCCAGTGGCTGATCCCTCGGACGAGGTTGTTCGCTTTTCGACTCTTTCGAGCGATGTTCGGGGCTCGCGAGGTTCGCCTAGGCGCCTCGCTATCACGGCGATTCGATATTATGTACGTAGGTAACCTCGTATTTTAAGCTTAAGATGATACTGAGTGGAGATTGCAGCTGTGAAGAACCGCGCGCTGTAAGGGGCGCCTCAGCTTTATCGGGAGACAGACGGGAGTCTATAGTAATGTACGCGGGAAGCTAATATTTTCAGTCGGCAGCTCTAAGCCTTTGCTTAACTGAATTTTCTACTTTGATTTAAATATAAATTTTTTAAGCTAAGTATGATTTTTGTGATCTATATGAAACCATTTTTGTTCGCAATATATTCTTTTACTAATAGCTCAAATGTTGTTTATTTACTACTTGAAGTTCCGATATAATTTTATAAACATATTAGCATCATTAGCCGAGCCGATATTGTAAATTAACGGATGTCAATATCATAGGGGTGTGCGAGCCCTGAATTTTCAGTTTCGAGCCGAGCTCGAGCCTTGAAAATTTTTTCTTATCGAGCTTCGAGCCGAGCTTTGATTTTCTTATCGAGCTCTCGAGCTTTCAGGTTTAGTCAAAAATCGGGTTTCGAGCCTTATCGAGCTTTCGAGCCTCATCGAGCTTTGCAAACCCATCTTTCACACAGTCGAAATAATCCCATATTTTGCTTTTACGGGGCCGCTTAGTGCCTGGTTCTTGATTCAAAATTTGGTCTTCATTGTCTTGATCACTATTTTGAATTAGTTCTTGACTATTTTCGAAAGTTGGGTCGTCTTGACCATCTAGGCTAACATCTTGACTATCATCTATGCTAATATCCCGACTATCTTCTTCGCTGGCTTCCATATCAGAAGCTTTAATGTTTGTTAGTCTCTGATTATCTGGTATCTTTAACTTTTTAGTGAGTTTTAAATTGTTTTATACTAGTTTTGAATTCTGTTTATACTAGTTTTGAATTCTGTTTTATACTAGTTTAGAATTCTGTTTTATACTAGTTTAGAATTCTGTTTTATACTAGTTTAGAATTCTGTTTTACTAACTTTTAATTCTAATTTAAAATAAATTCTACAAACTGACCAAACTTCCCATTATCCCTGAAGCTTCACCAAAACAAAGGACTTTCTACCACCGAATGGCAAATCGCCTATTTCCTCCCACAAAACAACGCGGCTAACGTAGGATGATGAAATAATTTCACGTGCTTCATGCATGCTACGTATCAAACTATAGAGCCAATCAAAAGTCGTCTTAGAACTGCTTCTGTGTCACACCATTTCAAGAGCCAATAAGAATTAAGCTTACTTAAACCCCTGTGCAGATCGAAAAAGTAGGATTTCGCGCATCCAGGGTTTTTGAGAGATGGTTGGGAACTCAATTTTGGCTATCGAGCTTTAATCGAGCTTTGGGCCAAGGCTCGAAAACTTATCGAGCTTTTCAAAAATCGCTTATCGAGCTTCGAGCCGAGTACTCGGCTCGAAGCTCGATCGAGTACTCGAACCTTTTCGAGCACTCGCACATGCCTACAATATCAAAGCTTAACCAATATTTTAACTCAATGAATCTAAAATAACAATATAATCTTTAATATTTAAAAAATATTCAGGTAGTATATTATGAAATATTAATTAAAAGACGCAGTAATTGTCTCGATTAGTAAAATCAATTGTCGGTAAGTGTACTCATACAAATGGGCAATTGATTTAAGTTCCTAAATAAAAACTAGTTCAAATAAAACGAAAATTATATATTTCTCTTTTAATATCAAAAAACGTTAAACTTCTATTTTAGAGCTGAAAATTAAGAATTAAGCAAAGAAGCTGGAAATTTTTGTGTCAGAAAATAATAAATTTTATATTCTTTTAAATTTAACATGATATATAAAAAATAAAGAATAGCATGATATCTTTTCCAGTAGAAAATTGTTTGATATTGATATTTTAGTTTCATTGATTTTAAATAAATTGTTTCTGACATCGGTTAATTTACGATATTGGCCAATTGATCATCACTAATAGTTTAAATAATTTCAATTAAACGGTTCAAAACATTTAGGATAAGCTAAGTTTTATAATGAGTAAAATTCTAATTTTAAATTTATTTATCGTAAATAATCAATTTGCCGTAGATAATTATCGTAGATAATTAATTTATCGTACATAATTAATTTATTACCTTAGTATAATTTATGCTGAAATAAAAATACCGCAATGAAAGAGGAAGTGACGTACATATGGGATGGGTAAATGTTTGGCGGGAGATTCAAATGTCGATTTGGATTTGGGTTAGAAAAATAAGAGAATACGGTTTTAAGTACCCACTCTATATGGACCCAACCCTATTGTTTAGATTTAGATTTGGGTTTCTAATCATTTAAATTTTTAGAGAATAGTGTCCCTGCATACTTTTGAAGTGTTTTTCTTATTTCCGCTCTCGCGAATTTCCTGGAGGCTGAAAGTATTTGACTTATTTTCGCCCCTTTTCAACCTAGTCTTGCTGTGAGTTATCAGGGTTCATACAAACCTGGAAAAATCAGGGAAATAATATAAATGACAAAAACCTCAGGGAAATTTAGAATTTTTAGTAAAATTCAGGGAAATCAGGGAACTTTGCGTCAAACAGAGGCCGAGTAATTAAGCAAAATGTTCATGATATGAACATACCCTCAATTGGATTAATATTTCACTAATCTTTGGAGGCTCATAGCTCTGGTTCTACTAGAGATAAGGGGATGTCCTTCGAGTATGTTATAATCTTATTTGCCCCCATCCAACGATACTAAAAACTAGGGATTTCGTCAAACAGGGGCCGAAAAATTAAGCAAAATGTTCGTGAATATTCCCTCCATAGGATTAACATTACAGTATACTTTGGAGTAGGGTTGTAAGTCGGAAAATTTTCCGCGGAAAATTTTCCGGAAAATGACCGAGCTATATTTTTCCGGAAAATTTTCCGTATTTTTCCGCTACCGGTTTTTCAATTAAAAAGTTAAAACTTTAAAATTTTTCAATTGCCTTTCTTTTCAAAACATTCATTATTTTGTTTTAGGTGAATTCGGAGGGGTAAAAAATTGTCCAAGGGCACAGAGTCTAGTGACCCCTATTCTCTATAGGAAAAGCTCACTCATTTGCTATCGCTTGCAGGCATAGGGTTACTGTTTGCTCTTATGACGGTATAAGGCGTTAGAGAGTCGAGACCTAACCGTTAAGAGACCCAAGTGAAACTAAAATTATCAGGCATAAAGGATAGTGATCGTCTGCGTCATTGTAAGGGAAACGAGGTGTTATGTTGTTAATGTTATTAAGCTTGTTAACCCTGTTTAAAATCACAAATTATGGGAAAATCAACCAGTAATATTTGGCGGTACTTTAATAAATCTACTAAAGATGGCAAAATAACTGGGGAATGTTTTAAATCTTTAAAAGTTGGATAAATTGACTCAAAGCTCACATAATTGCTAGTTTTATATTTTTCCGATTAGCGGAAAATTTTCCGCGAAGAGGAAAATTTTCCGGAAAAGTTTCCGGAAAATTTTCCGCGTTTTATTTTTCCGGAAAATTTACAACACTACTTTGGAGGCTCATAACTCTGATTATATTAGAGATACGGGGATGCCCTTTGATTATGTAATTGTCCTATTTACCCTTCCTCCTTCGTTAACATTTGCTCCATAGGATGCTCCATATACGGGAAAAATCTGGGAATCTCAGGGAAGTATATGGGGAAAAACCTGAAATCTCAGGGAAATTTGTTTTCCAAAGTTTTATGAACCCTGCCTATTATGTCGGTTTTCTTTTTAGCAGGAACGGAAATAAGGTAACTTTGAGACACTTATAGGGGTCACTGCCTGACTGGACCAATGTCCTAAACATTGATTGGGTGTGCAAAAATGTCCTGGTTGCTGGACCAGCTTGTTATTATACTTCCACGCATGCGTCAGGCTGTTTCTAGGCTAGAAACCTCTTATTTTTAGACCTTCTCACGCTTTCATGTTTTTTCCTTTGACCTTCTACAGTGTGCATGTTCATTTCCCGCCTTTTTCTTACACAACCTGGCTGTTTCTAGGCTAAAAACCTCTTATTTTTGGAACTTAAGCAAAAAGTCTCGAGCTTTAATTTCTAGACCTACAGTCTGCCCTTTTAAAGGTACTTATTTTAGACCTTTTAAACTGTTCGAACGGAAAACTTATACGAGTTTAACGCTGCTAAGAATGAAAAGACATAACTGTTTCATTACATACCAAAATAGCGACGGTGGCTTCAACCGAACCCCAGAATATTTTGCTATTGTTAAGAAACTGATAGTTGATGATTGCTTTACAACGGAGACCTAGCCTTCTTAAATCGACATCCCATAAAAATGGTTGTTTACACTAGAAATGATGGTACAGAAATAATTTCTGTCAATAATATTAATTCGCATCAGACTTCTGTTTGGGTTGGGGATGATATTTTTCTAAATGACATTGTTAACGTGTTGGAATATGACAAGATCATGAATAAACATAGACGTCTGAAAATGTAGATCATGATTTTCTGCGTCTATAACGACTTGCAGCTTACGACGTTATCCTTAACCCTGAGCATAAGCGTGTATAAGACTGCTTAAACATCTTAATATTAGACCGGACTCAAAAACGTACCTCTTGGAAAGAGGTAGAATTAAAACCTTTAAGTTGGTCTACAAGGGCAACAGATTTTAGGTGTCTTCTTTAACCCTGAACATAGGCGTCTTTAAGACGTCTTAAATATCTTAATGTTAGGCCGGACTGGAAAGAGGAAGAATGAAGATCTCAAAGTGGTCTACAAGAGCAACAGAATTTAGATGTCATCCTTAACCATGAAAATAGGCGTCTTTAAGACGTCTTTAAACATCTTATCTTAGACCGGACTGAAGAACCTCTTCGAAAGAGGAAAAAGTAGGACCTCTATGTTGGTCTACAAGGGCAACCGTTTTAAGATGTCATCTTTAATCCTGAACATAGGCGACTTTAAGACGTCTAAGCATCTTAATCTTAGACCGGACTGAAGAACATCTTGGAAAGAGGACGAATTAAGACCTCTAAGTTGGTCTACAAGGGCAACCGTTTTTAGATGTCATCTTTAACCCTGAACATAGGCGTCTTTAAGACGTCTAAACATCTTAATGTTAGACCGGACTGAAGAACCTCTTCGAAAGAGGAAAAAGTAGGACCTCTATGTTGGTCTACAAGGGCAACCGTTTTAAGATGTCATCTTTAATCCTGAACATAGGCGACTTTAAGACGTCTAAGCATCTTAATCTTAGACCGGACTGAAGAACATCTTGGAAAGAGGACGAATTAAGACCTCTAAGTTGGTCTACAAGGGCAACCGTTTTTAGATGTCATCTTTAACCCTGAACATAGGCGTCTTTAAGACGTCTAAACATCTTAATGTTAGACCGGACTGAAGAACCTCTTCGAAAGAGGAAAAAGTAGGACCTCTATGTTGGTCTACAAGGGCAACCGTTTTAAGATGTCATCTTTAATCCTGAACATAGGCGTCTTTAAGACGTCTAAACATCTTAATGTTAGACCGGACTGAAGAACCTCCTCGAAAGAGGAAAATGAAGGAGTCTATGTTGGTCTACAAGGGCAACCGTTTTAAGATGTCATCTTTAACCCTGAACATAGGCGTCTTTAAGGCGTCTAAACATCTTAATGTTAGACCGGACTGAAGAACATCTTGGAAAGAGGAAGAATTAAGACCTCTAAGTTGGTCTATAAGGGCAACCGATTTTTGATGTCATCTTTAACCTTGAACATGGGCGTCTTTAAGACGTCTTAAGCATCTTAATGTTAGACTGGACTAAAGAACCTCTTGGAAAAAGGAAAAGTTAGGACCTCTATGTTGGTCTGTAATTTAGGGAATCCAGAACTGCTCTTGGCTAAGACCGTGCAAAGACGTATCATAAGCCTAAAATGGATCTTAAGTTAGACCATCTTAAAACTAAAGCTAAATAAAGGTCTTATAATAGCCTAAAATAAACCTTCGATCATCCCTATTTTTAACTTAGACTAATCAAGAACAAAATAAGACTTCTTTTAGTGTTTAAAGTGCAAGAATAGACCATGTTTAGACCGATTTATTTTCGTAAGGGAATCAAAACTCATTCTCGAGGGCGGAGCTAAAACTAGCCTTTACCTAGTTTAGCTAGCTAGTTAGCTCCAGCCCTCGACTATGGCGGCATCTAGTGGCATTTGTTTGAACTAAAGCACTGCTTTGCTAATTGCTTTAAAGGAACCGGTCCTGCATTTTTGTTTTAAGAACAAGACATGAACTCGAGCAATACCGTCTAGGTCACTTTATTTTTACTAACGAAACGAACTTTCAATGAAAGCACAATATTTGAAGCGTTGAAAGCTTTCCTTCAGATTTGATGACTACAGTACCTATTGTAATTGAAATTCTTGGTACTTGTATTCATATATAAAAATTGTACGCTCATTTCCCTTATTTTAAATGGTGACTACAAACACGCGTTATTCTATTTTACATTAGATTGTGTCAGTAATGAAGTATACAACGCCTTGAACGCAAAAGTGAGCGAGTTAGAATGCAAAGAATTGAGGTTAAGAGAAGATGCTGATCGCTATAAGGCAGCTTTGGAATCTGCCAAGTATCAAATACAAACAGTTGAAAGATTCAGGGAAGTCACCGAAAAAGAACTGGAAATGACAAGGAATTTACTCTTGGATATGCAAGCCTCTAGTGACGAGAAGTTATCATCTGGTAAGTCTTCAGTAAGGGGCGGATCACTCTTCATTTGCCGGCTCTATACGAGAAATGGTGCATAGTCTTTAAAACCCACATAATACTGCTATAGTCTCGACGTACTCGGCATAGTGTAAACGTGCTAGGCACTATAAATCTAAAAGCACTCGACGCTATCTTAAAAATCTCAACGCGTTGCAAAAGCTACTCGACGCGTTCCGAAAGCTACTCGACGCGTTTCGAAAGCTACTCGACGCGTTTCGAAAGCTACTCGACGCGTTTCGAAAGCTACTCGACGCGTTCTGAAAGCTACTCGACGCGTTCCGAAAGCTACTCGACGCGTTTCGAAAGCTACTCGACGCGTTCCGAAAGCTACTCGACGCGTTTCGAAAACTACTCGACGCGTTTCCAAAGCTACTCGACGCGTTCCGAAAGCTACTCGACGCGTTCCGAAAGCTACTCGACGCGTTTCGAAAGCTACTCGACGCGTTCCGAAAGCTACTCGACGCGTTCCGAAAGCTACTCGACGCGTTCCGAAAGCTACTCGACGCGTTTCGAAAGCTACTCGACGCGTTTCCAAAGCTACTCGACGCGTTTCGAAAGCTACTCGACGCGTTCCAAAAGCAATTAGACATCGGTGCAATATGAACATACATTTCGTATTCAAAACGTACTCGGCTCCCCTTACCGAAAAAACCACCTCTAAAACACGTCTTAGGTTGGGCTGAAGACGTTTTTTAGAGGTTTTTTTTCGGTAAGGGTCGTTTTAAACAGAATCAGGTATTCTAAACGGACTTTTGTGTTCTCTTGATCTAAACCGCGTAATCTGTGCGTTCCGCGTAGCGTAATTTGCGTACTCATGGTTTAAGCTGAATAATCTTCGCGTAATCGTAGATTACGTAATCGGTGTCCATTCAAATTTAAAGTTATCACCCCCTAGGTCTAAATATGGCCAAAAGTGCACACACAAACACTTTAAAAATTAAAAATTAATAAAGTTTATTAATATTGTCCACAGGTAATTTGCACAGACAAATCATAGGTTTTCAACTCAGTGAAACTAAACTGCAACAAGAACTAAACGCTGTCAAACAAAAATTGGATCAAAGTGAAAAACGGAACCAAAACCTACAGAAAAAGTATATAGGCCTACTACAAAATTTAATTCCCCAATAGCTTAATTGTATTAATTAATGCAGCATTATTAAAAATTAGGTGTGTTGACAAAGAAGACGAAGTGTACAATATTCATAGCCAAGCTAGAAGCAAAATACAGCTCCTGACTAGAATACTTTACGAACTGCGACGGCAATTTTCTTCGTCAATTCCTATTGTTAAACAAGAGGAGTTGATGAAGGAAGTTAAGAATCTCAATAATGAGAGAAATAATTTGGGAAAAGAATTAGAAAAAGTTAAAGAGGAAAATTCCAAGATTGACGAGGACAAAATGAAGCTAAGCGTAAAACTTCAATCTGCTAAGGAGTTGATACAGACACTGAAATCCGGCTCTTCAGTTGAAAAGATTATGGATTGGCATAAAAGGTAAGGGTTTCTCGAGAGGTCCGACATTCCCAAAAAAGCGCACGGGTTTTCGCGATTTCGAGAAAGATTTCGTGATTTCGAGAAAGATTTCGTGATTTCGTCAAAGATTTCGTGATTTCGCCAAAGATTTCGTGATTTCGCCAAAGATTTCGTGATTTCGAGAAAGATTTCGTGATTTCGTCAAAGATTTCGTGATTTCGCCAAAGATTTCGTGATTTCGAGAAAGATTTCGCGATTTCGCCAAAGATTTCGTGATTTCGAGAAAGATTAAGTGATTTCGAGAAAGATTTCGTGATTTCGAGAAAGATTTCGTGATTTTGAGAAAGATTTCGTGATTTTGAGAAAGATTTCGTGATTTTGAGAAAGATTTCGTGATTTTGAGAAAGATTTCGTGATTTCGAGAAAGATTAAGTGATTTCGAGAAAGATTTCGCGATCTCGCCAAAAATTTCGGGATTTCTTCCTTGATTTCGCGATTTCGCCAAAGACTTCTTTGATTCCGGGATTTCGCCAAAATTTTCTTCTTTGATTTCGCGATGTTTGCTAATAATTTCGAGATTTCTTCGTCGATTTCGCGATGTTTGCTAATAATTTCGAGATTTCTTCGTCGATTTCGCGATTTCACCAAAGATTTCGTGATCTCTTCATGATTTCACGATTTTGCCAAAAGATTTCGAAATTTCATCTTTGATTTCGTAATTTCGTGATTTTGTCTGAAAGATTTCGCGATTTTGCGAGAAGCGTACGGGATTTCGTGTAAATGTCGGACCTATCGGGTTTTATTTTTAATTATAAATCCAGGCTCCGTACGAACCCTGCAAATTAATACGATTAATTTTCAGGATTGAAGTGGTTCAGATGAGAGAAATTCACTCGAAACGACTCGCTGAAAGATATTCCAGTCAAAGTGATACTTTGAAAGAGCTTGTAAATCGATTGGAAGCAAAAATCCTTCGATTGGAAGAACAAAACCTCAGACTAGAGTCTCAACTTAGAGAGCAAGAATTGGAAATTGATGCTAGGAACTTAGACTTTTTAGGAGGGCTCTCTTCAAATAGGCTTCAAAGTGTTTCTACTCGAAGTGAAGCTAGAGAACCCCAAGAAGAATTAGTTCAAATTGAAGAAAGCCTCAATGGAGATTCAATTCACGAGCAAGAAGCTTTGAATGAATTGCCATTAGAAGAAGACTCTGTTTTAAGTGAAGCATTAGAATCATCAGTCTCTGCGAGTGAAGTTCGAGCACTTAGAGAGGTATGTTTATTTAAGCAATTAAGCCTTGGCTGTGGTTTAGTTTTAAAAAATTCCACTAGATGTCCCCATTGTCGAGGGGTGGAGTTTACTATTCTACAGGGCCAGTAGGCCCTTGTAGATATGACTTGATACCGTTTTGTAACGTTAAAGTAATATTCACCCGCTTTTGCTAATTTCCTATGGAGATTAACATGGGTTTTTCGTGATCTTTCCCCACCGCTTCCTTAAAAACTACAGCGAAGTTACTTTTCGGAATTATCTTAAATTAACAATTAAGTATTCAGGGTGTGCTATCAGCCAGTTTGATCAAAACAATTAAGTCTAAGTATGTTAATTTTAGTTAATTACTGAAGTACGGCTTTGACCATCGTGACTGGACATAATAATTAGCTAGATCTCTTGGAAAACTCAGTGTTACTACGTATCTGTAGTGTGGTGGTTATTGTTGGGATCTTAATAGACCTTAAATAATAGACTAATAATAGACTTAACCGATAGGTTAATAATAGACATAATAGACAATACTGATAAGGAAATATGTGATAAGCGAACTTTCATGTGGAGTGAATTTAACGACGACGGCAGTTCGGCCGGAGATACCAACATGACAACTTAGAATCAATACCACGCGTGTGATCTTTTATCAGTAATAAATGTTTTAATATTATCACGTTGCTTCGCTTAATCAAATCCTTAACATTGGCGACGGACGTACGAAACGAACTCGCATCACTATTTTTCGCATCACGACCCCGCGTCAGACACCAGTCAGCAACCACACCGCAAAGTATCATAACAATGGCCAAGTCACAAACCGTTCATGGACAATTTCCAACTTTCAACCCGGACGCGGACCAATGGACAATCTACTCCGAACGCCTCGAACTATTCTTCCTGGCCAACGGCGTCAAAACCAAACCAGACACGGCAGCGAACGCTGAATACAACACCGAAATTCTGGACCAGAAACGCGCCATACTGCTCACCGCCATAGGCACACCCACGTATACGCTGCTACGTACCATCATCGCCCCGGAGAAACCGAACACCAAGTCCTACACGGAGCTCGTCGACATTTTAGCAACATACTTCGAACCAACCCCGACCGAAATCGTCGAAAGCTGTAAATTTTACAAACGCGACCGAAAACCTGGCGAATCTGTCTCCGAATACATCGCAGCATTACGCAAGTTATCCGAACACTGCAATTTTGGCACAACGCTCAACCGTATGCTGCGCGACCGTCTGGTCTGTGGTATCAACGACGAACACACCCAAAAACAATTGTTGGACATCGAGAACATCACGCTAGAAAAAGCCGTATCCAAAGCGCTTGCCATGGAAACCATAAACAACGACATCCGGACCATAAAAGGTCATCCGGACGACTCCACTATTAATCGGATCACACCATACCTCCAGCACCAACATACAAAGTCTACCCAACCTCCGTCGGGAGCGCCAAGGCCACGTGCATATAACGAAAGACCCATACGAACGTCAAATCAACCTTGTATTCGGTGTAGCAGTAGAGAACACCCAGAATGGGAATGCCCTTATAAAGCATATACTTGTCGAAGTTGCAACACCATCGGACATCTTTCGAAGGCCTGTCGAAAAACATTACGTAAATACAATCAGCTAGATGCCAGAAGCCGCTCCGATCGACACCTGTATCCATACCGTTCCAACCTAATAACGGACCCAACCGACTCGGATCATATCAACAGGATCCACAACGTCAAGTCATCAAATCATCTCGACAATACCGTCCCTACCGCCCACGAGCACATGCCGGAATACGATACGTTCATGATACAGGATCAGCAGGAAGCAGTCAACACTGTGAAAAGCAGCCTCGCCTCCTTGCCGCACAACACCAACGACATCATCTTCTGGAATAGCACTCAGGACAAACCACCCCCAGCGGTGAGAATAACCTGTTTAGTCAACAACACACCACTATCCTTCCAACTCGATACCGGTTCTGGATACACCATTGTGTCTCAGGCCGTCTTGTCAAACACACTGAACTACAACGGACCATTAGCACCTGGACCTGAGCACCTGACTGGATACACGGGACATCCTCTGGACATAAGAGGCCAAATAACGGTCGACGTCACCTGGCATGGAAGAACCTTGCAGCTGCCATTGGTCGTAGCTGGCGGAAACAAACCCAACATAGTGGGCCGCAATTGGATTTACACAGATCTCGGGATACTACCGAAGCCAGAAAATTGGGTAAACAACGTATCAGCCTGTCAAGAAAAGTTGGAGGAGTTACTTGCGAAACATGAAGAGATATTCTCACCGGGCATGGGTTGTTTGAAGAACGTCAAAGTAAAATTACATATACGCAAGGACGCAACTACCCCTCGTTTCTATAAGGCCCGATCGGTACCCTATCACCTGAAGGCCGACGTTGAAGAAGAACTGCGACGCCTAGAGAACGAAGGCATCATAACCCCAATTCCATTTGCTAATTTTGCCACTCCTATCGTTCCATTACGAAAGAAAAACAAGAGTGTACGAATATGCGGTGACTTCAAAGTCACCATCAACAAAATCATAGACACTGAAACATATCCTCTGCCCAGGGTGGACGATATATTTGCGAAGCTGGCTGGCAGTAAGGTATTCGCCCGCATTGACATGCGTAACGCCTACAACCAACTGGAACTGGACGACACATCAAAAAACTATGTTGTTATTAACACGACAAAGGGTCTTTATCGTTACAATCGCCTCCCCTTCGGCGTGTCCTCTTCGTCGGCGATATTCCAAAGACATATGGAAACATTATTACAAGACCACACTTCAACCCATCCCTTCCAAGACGACGTGGTTGTCGGTGGTGTGAACGACCTGGACCTGTTAGAAAAATTGGGAAGAATTTTTCAAACTTTTAAAGACGCCGGGCTCAAGTTGAACCGAGAAAAATGCCAGTTTATGAAATCATCAATAAATTTTCTCGGCTATCGCTTGGACGCCGACGGATTGCACCCGCAAGAGGAAAAACTTAATGCCATCAAGAATGCACCTGCACCTAGAACGTTAGAAGAGTTAAGGTCATTTCTCGGCCTCATAAACTATTACTCTCGCTTCATTCCGGATTCCGCCACGTTACTTTCACCATTGTACGAACTACTGAATAACGACACCGAATGGAAATGGTCCCTCAAAGAACAAAACACATTTGAAGTCGCAAAACGCGTAATTCAGTCATCCGACGTAGTAATTTTGTTTGACCCAACGAAAGAAATCATCTTAGCATGCGATGCATCGCCTGTCGGCCTGGGCGCAGTTATCTCTCACATAATCGACGGCATCGAAAGACCAATTGCGTTTGCTTCTCGCACATTGAACTCCGCAGAAAAGAACTATCCACAGATAGAACGTGAAGCATTATCCATCATCTTCGGCGTCACGCGTTTCCGCGACTATCTGTTGGGCAAGCAGTTCACACTCTTTACGGACCATAAACCACTCACCACAATTTTTTCGGAAAATAAACCAATTCCACCGATGGCTGCAGCGCGTTTACAAAGATGGGCGTTAATTTTGTCGGCGTATGATTACAAGATCATGTACAAAAAGGGCTGTTTACATGGAAACGCGGACGCCTTGAGCCGGTTACCGCTTCCAACGCCTGACACCGAACCACCACTACCGACTGAGCTGGTATTTTTGATCCGCGCCGGAGACAAAGGCCCAATTGACGCACACGCCATGCGAGAAGCAACCATGAACGACCCGCTGCTCCAGACAGTCGCCAAATACACCAGAGAAGGCTGGCCCAAGAAGTCCGCGTCTTTGTCCGAAGACCTAAAAAAATATCATCGTCGAGAGCTCGACATATCTACGGCAGACAACATACTTCTGATAGGCAACAGAGTTATTGTTCCCGCGTCGCTCCGTCAATTGGTCAAAACCGACCTCCACAGTACACATCAAGGGTCACGATCCATGAAGGAAATAGCGCGATCAAAGGTGTGGTGGCCGGGCATTGACGCAGAACTCGAGGAACTATCAAAAACGTGCGAAACATGCAGAAGTCACGCAACTATGCCAGCGAAACAGTTTTCCCCTTGGCCGCAAGAGTCTGCTCCATGGCGAAGGGTGCACGTTGATTTTGCTGGACCCATAGAGAACAGATATCTGCTGATCACTGTCGACTCCTACTCTAAATGGATAGAAGTAGACATTACGAATTCGACATCTTCTTCAACAGTCATCAGACATTTACGGCAACATATGGCACGTTTCGGAATAATTCCGCTATTAATTTCGGATAACGCCCCGTGTTTCACTAGCGAGGAGTTTCGCGAATTTACCAAGAACAACGGCGTCACTCACGTCACAACGGCACCTTACCACCCCGCATCCAACGGCCAAGCCGAACGATCCGTCCAAACCGTCAAACGGACTCTGCAGAAAATGACAGGTGGATTAGCCTACGGAACGGAACTTCTCAAGGACGGCCTATTAAAATATAACGACGGTTCGTTGGGATGGCGAATTTCCCGGATACTGACAAACTACAGGAGAACACCCCTCAACGGCGGCGTGTAATCTTTTATCAGTAATAAATGTTTTAATATTATCACGTTGCTTCGCTTAATCAAATCCTTAACAGTTATCACGTTCGCCTCATACGCGGAAAGTCCCAGGTTCGAGCCCAGGTAGATACATGTTTTAACCATCGTGATTGGACATAATAATTAGTTAGATCTCTTGTAAAACTTAGACTTACCACGTGTCTGTGGTGTAGTGGTTATAATAAATATTTAACAATTATTTCACTTCACTTGGTTTAATAATGTGACATAGGTAGCATACTTTTTCCCTACTTTTAAAACCATAAAACTAAGTAATATTAGAAGTTCAACAGATTGTCAAAAAAAGATGTTAAAAGCCACTGTAAATGGTGCTTAAATGCCTAATATTCTCTTAATACTTCCAAATAATTTTAGTAAATGGCGTGAATTGATCATAGAAATGAGGTTAAAGTACACCCTAAATGATGTCTTTTTTGGCACTGGAAAAAACAGCATATATGGTGTTTGAATGCACCATTATATTTTAGAGTGCAAATGTATGACGGTGAAACAAACATGATTATTCAAAATTTAATTACATTAAGACTGAAGTGACAGATATTAGAAAAAACCGTCTTGGTTTGGACCAAGGCCGAAAAAACAAACGATATGTTTGAGGTTTATCAATTGACTGAAGTTTCAGATATTGAAACTTTTTTTAGTTATTTTTATCCACTCAATCCTTAATCAATATTTAACTCAATCAACTGATTTTACTGTTAATCGATCTATTCCCTCTAAATTAATTGAAAAAATTACATATCTACGCTTTTTCAAGAACAATTAATTTCATGATAAAATGTTTTCGGAAAATGTAATTGTTCTTGAAAAAGCGTAGATATGTAATTTTTTCAATTAATTTAGAGGGACTAGATCGATTAACAGTAAAATCAGTTGATTGAATTAAATATTGATTAAGGATTGAGTGGATAAAAATAACTAGAAAACAATTTCAATATCTGAAACTTCAGTCAATTGATAAACCTCAAACATATCGTTTGTTTTTTCGGCCTTGGTCCAAACCAAGACGTTTTTATATAATATCCTGTTAAGGTTTTGATTGGTTCCTGCCTTTAGCAAGGTTAAATTATTGTGTAGATTATTATAGCCAGCTCAGGGCTGTGCGGGTCCAGATTTTTGGGTGTCGGGTAAACTTCGGGTAATAGAAAATTTTACCCGCGGGTATCGGATCCAATTTTCAATTACCCGTCGGGTCCTCGGGTCCTGCAAAATCCCCAAAATTTGCTTTCGGGTCCAATTTGGGGCTTTGTTTTTCCATACAGTACGATTAAAAGCTAGATTTCAAAGCTGAGCCATTATCCCATAGTGTAATTCATTAAACAATATTAATTAATAACTTGTTACTAATTAAGTTATTTAATCATGAAGACAGGAGTATTGAAACATACTCAGTATTAACGTCATAAACTGGACCCGTGGGGATTTTGTCAGACTCGGCGGGTATTGGCAAAGGCTTAAAATTGGGACTCGGGTACCCGCACACCCCTGAAAAAAATAAATGATCCCTTATTATAAAATAATTAGCATTTAATTTGTCTTAAAAACGAGGACTACTGCGCAGCCATTGGTTTAGTGGCGTCTGCTAAATAAAGCCTGATACGTAGTGCCAGATGTAAAATAAAGGACTAGAAGTAAAGTGCTCTAGCATTGGTAATAGATTAGATCCTGGCATTAGTGAATAAATTTGAGGATTTTATGCCGCTTCCATCGCGCCTACACTAGTTTGGAAAAAAATTGGTCGAGTTCCAAAAAGGTTTTCTACCCCCTTCCCCTCAACCTAAAGCCGCGGAACACGGACGCGGGTGCTTGAATCTAGTTCGGCCGTCTACCGCCGCGAGCGTCGCACGTTTTGGAGGGAAAACTCAGAAACCGCTACCAGAGGGCCAACCGTGGGTGTGTTATCAAGAATATTCACTTTCGCCAAGTGAAGAATTTGGTTAGCTCAGTACTTCCTGTCCACTTATCTTACTTCTGGTTGAATTCACATAGGCTGAGAGGGGTAAGTGGTTCGATTTAGCAGACGCGACTAATCCAATGGCGGCAGACCGGTCGCATTAGTCCACTTTTTAAGACAAATTAAATGCTATTTATTTTGTAATAAGAGATTATTTGGTTTTATTTTTCCTCTTATCTTCAGAAAAAGGTGATCTTTTGAGGTACAATAGAATGTTACCTGAACTTTTCCTTTAAGCTTATTTCTCTTCTTGATATACTTTTTCTGATTGTCTGTTTGTTTTCGCAGACTGTAGCTAATCTAGAAAGACGTCTTAAAGAAGCTGAAGATGCATTGAAATCCAGGGAAGAAGCCTTAAATGACTTGATAGCCCGAATGCCAACCAGCCTGAACACAGCGCCTTCATTGCAAACATCGCAGAGCCCCGAAGTTCAACTGGTGGACTATTTTGAAGCGAAACAGAATCTGAGTGTCGCCCAAACTACCATAGATTGTTTACAGGCTCGCTTGAACCAAAAAGAGGAAAGTATTACGCGTTACCAAGAACTTCTCAATAAACTGAAAGATGATACGGTATCGCAAAAGCTGCATTATGAACGAGAATTGTTGGAACTGCAGAGTAAACTTCAAAGTGCGCAGAGAGATTACGTTCTTTCCAAAACCAAAAGTGCCTCGGATGCTGATGATAAAAAGTTGCTGATGCAGGAACTGAACTCGAGTCTAGTGAGGAATTTTCATGGGTTTTTTTACACTATATGATCAGGGTTCATACAAACCTGGAAAACCGGGAAAACCTGAAAAAAATCAGGGAAATAAATAGTTGACAAAAACCTCAGGGAAATTTCGAATTTTTAGTAAAATGCAGGGAAATTTCGAATTTTTAGTAAAATTCAGGGAAATCAGGGAAATTTCGAATTTTTAGTAAAATTCAGGGAAATCAGGGAACTTTGCGTCAAACAGGGGCCGAGTAATTAAGCAAAATGTTCGTAAACATACCCTCCATAGGATTAACATTACACTATAGAGAGCTTTCATTTGGAGGAGGAGCTTGAGTCTCGTGACATGATTTACGCTGCCATATTGGTGGGTTTAAAGCAGGAATGAAGCTGAGACCACCCAATATGGTTACCAGAACAGAATGGTAAGGCTTGGGACGGTTTGACGTACTACTATCTCATTTGAAAGCTCTCTATACTTTGGAGGCTCATAACTATGGTTATATTAGAGGTACGGGGATGTCCTTTTATTATGTAATAGTCCTATTTGCCCCCACCCCTCCTCCTTCGTTAACATTTTCTCAATAGAATACTCCATATACGGGAAAAACCTGGAAAATTCAGGAAAGTATGTGGGGAAAAACCTGGAAATGTCAGGGAAATTTGTTTTTCAAAAGATGTATGAACCCTGTATACGACTCTAGCATAAATTAATGAGATATCTTCCATCTTCTGTCTTCCTTAGCTTTCGAAAGTAACAGAGCTTGAAGAATCAATGGATATCAATCAGACAAAACTATCGGGTCTCATGAAACAATTAAACGTAGCTCAACAAGAAACAGTTGAGTGGAAAATTAAAGCTAACAATTTGACGGAAAAACTTGAAGAAGAACAGGAGAGGCATGTCTTGATTTTAATGTTCTTTCAGAACTCTAAATGTACTCTTTATGCGTTGTTTTGTTTAGAACTAAGCAAGAGCTGTATTTAAGGCTGCAAGGTGTGGAAGAAGTAAAGAGGCACCAACAGATGATACAAGTTCTGAATCGAAATTTCGAGGAACAAATCGGCAATCAGCCTGCTCAAGTTATTCAACTGAAACTCATACTGAAAGACCTTAAAAATCAGATTTATGGCAAGGAAAAACAATTGAATGTAAGTGCTTTTAATATTTGATTTTGACTACACTCGTAAATTACGTTTCATTTAAACGATGGGGGTCGCACTCCTAATGCAATAGTGACGTAGCGCTTCAGATTTTTAAGTTAACGTACAGGATATGTGAACCTTCATCAGGTCGGTCTCTATTAGTTTCCAGATTTGAAATGGTGGCCGCTGTACACCGACTACTTAATCTGGGATTACAGTAAGGGTTAGGGTTACACCCAGAGTAAGGCGATATTATGCCGAGATTAGGGAACGATTAAAGCCAGATTACGCCGAGAATATCGCGAGAATATGACTACCGAAAATATATCGAGATTACGTTGAGAATAAGGCGAGATTAGGGCGGGATTATTTCGAGATTATGGCGCCGTTATTTCGAGATTACGCCGAGATTATGGCGCCATTATTTCGAGATTACGCCGAGAATATGCCGCGATTCAGTAACTTAATTCAATATTCAAGCTGCGTGTACAATAATTGTACAGAATGATCAATCCCGCGAAGGTTCATTTGAGTAACTATATCCAAAGTATCATTACCCTATTAAGAATGAAAAATGCCATAACTAAATCAAAATCGTAAATATAGTGCTTTTTATTTTGCCTAATATATCCCAGGAACTAATCAACGCAATTGGGAAATTGAGATCTGAAATGCAGTATATGAGAAGGACATCAATTATACAGGCGGATACACACGAATCTCTAAGTCAGCCTGATAGATCAATACAATCAATCAATCAAGTACAATTTGACAAGCCGGAAACTGTCGCAAAAATTGAGACAAAGGACGAAGAAACTCAAACTTCAACTGATTTAAAATATAAAGAACATCAGGTTAAATTTCAATTAATTAATTAAATACAAGTGTACTCGTTGTAACGTAAGTTTGACACTGATTACTGAGAGCTTGTCGTAGGTGAAACGTCATAGAATCTCATAAAGCAACGCCTGGTAAGACGCTGTCAAAGGCTTAGTAGGGACTAAATAGGATTAGATGGACTGTAAAACCGCGTGTAGTCAATTATCAAGTCGTTCAAGAACTAGCTGAATTAGGGCTGTATAGGAAGTGTCATACTTATGGAACATATCTCATAAACTTATGGAGTGCCTATAATGATAACTTTTAATTTCAGGATAAAATCCACAATTTGGAAAAAGTGCGAGAAAATTTGAAAAAGCAGATAAATTCAAGGGATGAAAGGATAAGTGAACTCGCTGTTGAACTGGATGCATTACGGATGAACTCGGGTTAGTATAGTTTTAATCGACGAAGTTCAGCGGCGTGTTGAGGTGTGAACTGTGGAGTTGACCTGCCCGCTAAGCCTGGCAAAGGTTAATTCTAATTGGTTACTGCTTTTGTCAAGATAAATTTGGTTTGTAGAAGATTAGCCGGCAAGTTAGGGGCGCCACAGGAGCTAGCATTGCTTTAAAGCCAGCGGGTTTAGCTTGGCGAATGCTAGTGGGCGGGATTTATAAGTGCACTTATAAATCCCGCCCACAAATGTCTCCTGCCTTTGCCAAGTCAAAACTGGAGCTCGTAAGGAAAGTCAACTTGTAGGGGATCCACTGGACCCGCGCTTTGCTTTAAAATCTGTCAGTGCATGACTAATAAAGTAATGCAAATTGTGTTTCTTTTAGATCAAAATGACGACTTTTTGGAGAAAACCCTTAAAGAAAATGAAGATATGAAAAGGCGACTGGAAAGAGCTCGACCACCTACTTCAAATGTATGTCGAAACTGTTCTTATAAATCAGTTGGCATCAGGAGTGAACAGCCCATTAGGGGCGTAAATTTTGTAGTATGATTGACGTTAAATAATTGGTTCACTCCTGAGGTCATGAGTTGTTGATATAGTGTTAAGAAATACATGCATTTTAGGCTCCGGTTGAAGAAAATGGTGTTGAAGAAGTTTCGGAGCTGAAGGAACAGATTCGATTTTTAGAGGAACTAATACGTCGTCATGAACCACCGGAAAAGCCTTACGTTGAGGATGAGAAAGCGCAAAAAGTAATTAGTAGTATTTTTAATACTTGAGAAGTATTCTTGCACAGGATTTGATGTGGGTCAGTTCCACTGCATGCGTTAAGTACTGTAATACGTAACTATTGTAATACAGTTGCCTTTGTACCCCAACAACGATGTCTTCCCATCAATCCAAATATACAGTGTAGTAAATCCACCATTCTTGTTTTGTAGTCAAGGAGACTTACACAAGGTTTGAAGTGGGCCAGTCCACGGTTTTCGACCCCAGGCATAAGTACTGTAATGCATAACTATTACAGTACCTCTGTACAGTGTCTTCCCATAAATTCAAATAAGCTGCAGTGTAGCAAATTTATCATTCTTGTTTTATTTTGTACCTTTTTGTAGTCGAGGGAAGAACTTATTCGTTGGGAAGAGAGTAAAAAGTGGCAACAAACTACTGAGCGTTTAAAAAGTAAGCTGAAAGAGAAAGAACATGAAGTGGAATCACTTGAGAAGTCGAACAAAACACTGCGAGATCAGGTAAAGAAACTAACCTTTTGTAATTGTATCAATAATGGTCATTTCAAGCGGTTAGAGAAGTTTGCATTGAATATTTTGTCGCTAAGATTTTCCGTATTATTTCTAATAACGTTGAATACAATATGGTTTAATTATACTTTAAGAGAGGTTATTTTTGTTTTATTGTCTCAGTCATTATGACCAATTAACGTTATCAGAAGTATATAATACTTTTCTTCGAGAGAAGCGTGCCGCAAAGCGGCGATGTAATTGTAACATGATTCTTCCCAACATTAGAGCAGTTGGAGCAACGCTACTAAACCGAATCATATACGCGATAAATAGTTCCCTCATCATTACTCTATTAGAGTATAGGTGTCTGTCAAGGCGCGTTTCCGGTTTTATGTCACGTGTCAAGACGAGGTTTGTGGGTTGATTGCATGGAATTTAGTACGGCAAACAGTTATAGAATTCACCCCACGGTGTGATGCCCATGTAAAGTTTGATGAGCTGGAGAGCAAACAAAAAGGGTAGGCCTGGGAAGAATCATGTAACATAACTAAAGTCAAGAGCGAATTCAGGATACCATAAGAACGTGGAATGGTAACATTGTCCCCTGGTACCATGAAGACAAACCGTTTCCGCTATCGTCCTAGGTAACGCCTTAAAATCCATTTTTAGCGCCATCGGTGGGTTAGATATCAGTTAAAGTGGGTAGTATCACATTCAGCTTCTCTGGCCTTAAGCCTTGGCGTTACACGACGAAGTTTGGGAAATCCGTTGTACTGACTTTGTCCCAGATAAATCCGGCTCTCTAATAGAAAAATCTAGATTCCTTATAAACACTCTTTTTAAATATATCAGTTCATCATTAACGATTTTAACAATTTTTTTCTTGACAACGACACCCAGGCCCGGATCGCCCATAAGGCAGACCGGGCAGCTGCCCAGGGCCCCGCTGTTGGGAGGGGCCCCGCTAAATATCAAAGGCCCCCCGGGCCGTTTCAGAATTGCAAAATTTTTCCTTTCAATTTATTTCTATAAATCGAACTGTTCGAGAATTCAGATTATGCAGACTCAATATTTTGCACAAATTGAAGGGGGGGGGCATCTATAAATTTCATCATTTTATAGATTATTCCGAAACTTTTCACTTGTTGTGCAAATTAAAACCCAACATTATGTTGAATGGCCAATATTTAGAAAAAAAACCTTAAAACTTTATTGGACAAGTATATTGATTAAATTCCACATGATATTTTAAATTATATTGAATTTATTTTTGTCACAATAAAACTGTGATGTTGAGTTCATAGACCGGGTACAATTTTATTGTCCAAAGATTGCATATAGGGTGTCAAAACCCAGAGTTTAATGTTATTCGAATGTGAAATATCGTTCAACTGTTCAAATAACATTGAGCAATAAAAAACTCGTACAATATGTATTTTCAGTTTTTTATGGAAACATTGCACAACATTTATTGCAAATGATGTTCCATTTCCTAAAAAATATTGTGGATTTGAACTTTGCAGAAAGGTTAGTCTGGATAACGTTTATTTATACTTTGTAACTAAAACAACGGGCCCCACGGTTTTTGCGCAAATTATTGAGCGTGTAGGGTGGGCTTTACATTAACATACCACTGGGAACATAATAGAAAGCCCATGTTGCAATGAAAACAGGACTTAAGGGGACCCTATTAGCTCAATAATTGGCGCAAAAAACGTAGGGCTCGTTGTTTAAGTTACGAAGTATAAATAAAATGTTATCCAGACTAACATTTGTGCAAAGTTCAAATATAATGCCACAATATTTTTTTTTTGGAAATTGATCATCATTTGCGGTAAATTTTGGACAACTTTTGCGTAAAAAATCTGAATGGGTTTTTATCGTGCAAAAGGTTATTCAAACAATTCAACAATATTTCACTTTCGAATAACATTAAAGTTTGTGTATTTGACGCTTTGTATGTAATGTTTGTACAATAAAATTGTACCCGGTCTCTGGACTCAACATCAACAATTTTATTGTGATCAAAACATATTCAATACAATTGAATATATCATGTTGAATTTAATCAATATATTTGTCCAATAAAGGTATAAGGATTTTTCTCAATATTGAGCTTTAAACATCTTGATGGATTTCGCATTGCGCAATTAGCAAAAAGTCTTGGGAATAATTTTTAAGATGATGAATTTTTTAGATGGCCCCCATTTAATTGCGCAAAACATTGAGCGTGTAAAGGCCACATAAAAAACTTTCCCAAGAACGAGAATTATAAGCGTTCGGGAATGGTCATAACCCATGCAGACGATGCGCTAGCAGTTTTGTGAAGCGGGAATGTTTGATCTATTAGGCCATGCCACAATTATGGGTGGAACCTATATATAAGCAGACGACATTCTGACATAAAGTCCTCGAGCCTCGAGGATTTTGTCAATGATTTCGATATTAATAAATAAATATAGAATTTTTAACCTATACTAAAAATCAGGGGCCTCGCGATAGCAATCTGCCCTGGGCCCCGCATCGCCTTGATCCGGGCCTGACGACACCAACACTCCTAGTCCTAGGAGACTCCATTTTCCATATTCCCAAAAATAGGCCCCTCCCTCATATTATGAAAAGTATGACTTCATGGCGCCAGCATTGCCTTGTTTCAACGTTCTTATGGTATCCTGAATTCGTTCTTGCTAAAGTATTAAGACGACACAGAGTGTCATCTTTCCATTTTCCCCCTTCTGACGTTATGCATGAGACCCCATACAATATATGTTGAATGAAATTTAGCACGAGATTTGAAAAAATTGCCCTCATGGCCGAGTAATAGTGTGAAAAGTAAATTTTGTTACGTAATTGGTCGGAGGTGCAAATTTCAAATTATCTATGATATCTCAAAATTATATGTAGGTACGTCTTATAATTAGTAGAACAACTGGTAAATTATCACCTGATTTACCTTTCAACACTCCCTTTTATTATTTAAAATCATTGTAAAGCATGAAATATGCCTAGAAACGCGCAACTGTTGGCAGGCCCGGATCAAGGCGATGCGGGGCCCAGGGCAGATTGCTATCGCGAGGCCCCTGATTTTTAGTATAGGTTAAAAATTCTATATTTATTTATTAATATCGAAATCATTGACAAAATCCTCGAGGCTCGAGGACTTTATGTCAGAATGTCGTCTGCTTATATATAGGTTCCACCCATAATTGTGGCATGGCCTAATAGATCAAACATTCCCGCTTCACAAAACTGCTAGCGCATCGTCTGCATGGGTTATGACCATTCCCGAACGCACAATTGCACATCCAAGACGAAAACGGAATTTTTGGGCGACCGGAGTTAGCGTTACACGAAACTTCCCTATCTCCATCTTCCTTCCTTATACTTCTTAAAGGGAGGGTGAAGTGGAAAATCAAGTGATTTTTTATCGATTCTTCTACATATTATATCTATATAAATCAAAGTCCTGACTGACTGACTGACTGACAGACTGACTGATAATCAACGCCCAGCCCAAACCGCTTGCCCTAGAAGGCTGAAAATTTGCAGGAACGTTACTCATAAGCAGTAGGCGCGTACTAAGAAAGATTTTTCCAATCCGCCGCCATCTTAAAAAATGGCGACCAGAAATGTAAAAAATCTTCTCTATGCAACAGAGTCCGCGCGTTTCAAACGATTTCGCAAATATTTAGTACACTGCTTTTCTTTAACCTATAGGCGGGCTGAATGGTCTTTTGACTTCGATTTGTTTCCATCTTTTTAAATGGCGGCCAAAAACTAAAAAACCTTTCTTTATGGAAAAATGTCCGCGTGAAAAATAATAAAAAATGTCCCGACGGGCTGACGGGCAACGCCGAGTGCCTTCGCTCCTAGGGTGCTACAAAAATATCAGTCATCAGTAAAATCTACCCATTATATATATCATTTTGATGGAAGTTCTTATTACACGCGAGCGACGCCGCGGGTAACAGCTAGTATTATATAAGATCACTCTGCGCACGCTGTGAAACATCCAAGAAATATCTCCGAATGATTTCAAAATTAAAATTAGGTTCAGATTTTAAGGATAATTTGAAATAAGCCCCTCCGACCAATCGCGTTCGCCCTGTCTTCTTGATAATAGGACCCACACTTTGGTTTAAAGCATGGTTTTCACTTGACCGTAAAAAACTACTTTGCAGCTGGACGTAAAACGTCAGATTTGTTTTTTACGTTGTCGCGCAGCGTTATAGCGTTTTCACTTAGCGTAGTTCATGCAAATAATGGAACCAAGGCTTAACAGATAAACTGAACACTGCAGTAATTGCGGCCCATCTATTGTCTTTCTTCGTTGCAATCTTTAATTCTAACATCATACAGATTTGTATTGTTTCTAACCTCTTCAATAAACCTTTAAGCATTGAACTTCGGCATTCTCAGGGATTTGTACTAGTTACTGACTCGATTTGGATCGAAATAAATAAAAAGACGGCGGATCGCGGACGGCATCTTCCGAACACGCGTGGTCGAAAATAACGTTACGACTCTAGCTTATTGCTGATTGGCTCGCGCAGAGCGTTAACGTTGAACACGGCCGAAAAAATAGAAAGCTACTATCGCCACACTCAACGTAATTTCTGTCCAGCATAACTAGGTTTTTTTTCGGTTATCGCTTGACGTCGGGCGAAAAGTCTTGATTTACGCCAAGTGAAAACCATGCTTTAAGCTAAGAATAGTTGTTTTGCCGGTCGACAGTGTTGCCAATCCATTTAGGTATCAGTAGGTTAGCAGTTTAGTTTGAATAGGTACTTGAGTAAGTGCTTTAGCGTCTTGTCATTAGTAAAAACTAATGCCCATAAACAACTATGTTTCTGTTTCATAGTTGATAAAATTGAACAAGGAAAAAACCCTTCTGGAGAATAGAGTGCTTTAGCGTCTTGTCATTAGTAAAAACTAATGCCCATAAACAACTATGTTTCTGTTTCATAGTTGATAAAATTGAACAAGGAAAAAACCCTTCTGGAGAATAGAGTAAAAGCATTGTTGGTTAAAGCACATCCACCAGAATTGGCACAAGTTGAAGAACTAAAGAAAAAATTACAGCAACTTGAACAAGAGGTAAAACAAAAGTTATGAAGCTAAATTTAGAAATTAGCAAACCCTATCTTTGCAACTTGAAATATGAGTGTATTTTATTTAGACCACCGGAAGAAAACCGGATGAATTGGAAGAATTGACAACAAAAAATCAAATTTTGGTTGATAAAATTTATCAACTAGAAAAGCAATTGGCGAAATATACTGTATCCAGAGAGGTATGAACGATGAACTAAACCATAGCCTCTAATGCTTTTAACTACTATGCGTTTTAAAATATAACCATTATTTTTAGACCATGGCTCGAGCCACTAGAGATATTTTCAACGATGACCCTTCAGTCAGCTCCTCTGTTAAAATTAATAATCTTCGAAAACATGTAAGGGTTTTGCATAGCTGTTCATTTCAGAAATGAAACATATTTTTGATTTCGATTTTGTCATCAGGTATTGAAACTGTCGGAGGAAAATTTTGAGCTGAAGGTTGAATTGGAGCAAGTGAAAATCGATGTTCCTCGTTACAAGGTGCAGATATCTACCTTGGAAGGCTTAATAAATGTCCTGAAATGAGATTTGAAGGACAAAGAAGCCATAATTGAACAGCTATCAAATGGAGAACAATCAAATATAAAAGTAAAATAATAACATCAATGCTATTATTGCTAGTCTAGTCTAGATTTAATGGCATGTCCTTGTCTAAAAACATATGTGGTGCTCCGAAATTGGGTAGTATGACGAAGTACAGAGGGTTCTATGGGCGATTTTGAGCTGAAAATTTTGTGTAACATTTTGAACCAAGGGCCACCGTTTTCAAGCATTGTCCTTCATTCAGTTTATTATTTAAAGGGTTATCCTTAAGACCATTCAGGGCCGGAAATAAGAAAAAATTCTTATAGGACATGTTTCCAGTGACGTCCCCTTTGACTGGAAAAGTTATAGGACATTGTCCACTGGAGTGTGCAAAAATACTGTCGCATCTTCATAGTCAAACCATCAAAACTACGGAAGATTTATTGGTTAAAATGTCCAGTAACCCCTTTAGTTTTTAGAAAAATTATGGGACATTTTAAAATTTTATTGGACAATGTGCTTATTTCCGGCCCTGAGACCATTAGTTTATAAGATATGTTCCATAAGTTTGTCACTGGTTAATGAGAGCTTGTCATGAAGTGACGTAGGTGAAACATCATAGATTCTCTTAAAGCGACGCCTGGTGAGGCGCTGTCAAAGGCTTAGTACAAACTAAATAGGAAGATGGACTGCAAAACCGAGTGTAGTCAATTCTGGCGTCGTTCTCGAACTAAGTCTCTAGCATTACGAAGTATGAACAGTGTTATACTTATGGAACATATCTTATAAACTTATTCATTTAGCATATCAGCCTGATAAAAATTTGAATCCTTTTTCAATTCAGGAACCAAAAATACTGGATCAATCGCAGAGTGATGAACTTGATAACAATGTTGTTAAAAGCAACAATTCCGCAACTCCTAAATTTGCGAGTAGTGCCAGCATACATAGATTGCTAGATGTCAAAACTAATAAAATTGCCTCGGAAAATATGAAACTTCAACATGAAGTTAAAAAGGTATGTGTTTATTTGATAACAACATCAAAGGGCGCGGGTCACGTGGTTTCCCTGCAAGTTGACTTTCCTCCTGAACTCCGGGTTTAACTTGGCGAAGGCTAGTGGGCGAGATTTATAAGTGCACTTAAAAATCCCGCCCACAAATGCCTTCGCCAAGCCAAAACTGGAGGTCGTAAGGAAAGTCAGCTTGTAGGGGAGTCACGTGACCCGCGCTTTGCTTCAAGAGAAAATAGGTGAAGAAGTTGTCAATTAATTTATCTAGTGTCAACGTGAAATTGACCAATTATCCAAGCGGAACAGAACGTTAACGGAACAAAACCGTCGAGTTTTAGACGCGCTTGAAGAAAAAGAGAAACTAATCAAAAGTTTAAAGCAACAAATTCCAACACCACATTCCATGCCTCCACGACAATACAAAACTTACGTAGTTACCAAGATGTACGAGGAAAAAATCTCTGCTCTTGAAAAGGAGTTGGAAGAATTAGTAAGTCAAGTTTGGGAGCCTTAAAGGCCTTTACAGACGATACAACTTTTTCACTCATTTAGATAAGTCAACTTGAGTTGAGTAAACTATAGTTGGGAGCAGTGGGAAATTAGGATATTTTTTGAACCAGTCCTTTGGACCAGTGACCCCCATATCGTCCAAATTAATAAAGTGTTCCCTTGGACTGGTCCCACATTAGTTTTCCTATAGATTTGAAATTAATAAACTTAAAAACTAGTTCAAGCAATTAATAAACTGGTTTTCTCGGACTGGTTGGGGACAAGTTGAATCGCCAAATTAAAAATTTATCACTGACCAATTTTTGCTGACTCAACTTTTGACCCATCTACTTGAGTCAAAAGTCCTTTATTGGGAGCGGGAGAGGCCAGAGTGGTCCGATTTTCACCTCTTGGCCCAGTCCCCATTTTCAATAGAACATTCTAATGTAATATATCGCCATATAATGAAATGTAATTGAAAATATTTTAACATAGAAGAATAAATATCATCGGGTATTCACGGTAACAAAAGAGCAAGCGGAGAAAGAAGAACGTTTAAGGATGGAGATAGCTCAGTTAAAAATGAAGGTAACAAATTTTTAATCATTGTACACTTTTCTGAAGGTGCGCCATGCAAGCCTTTCTTCAAACTCCTTTCTCGGAAGGCAAATCGCCCTTCGTTTCTGCTTTTTTTCCCAGCAACATATGGATTTTTGTAAAGGTCTATTGGTAAACACATAGTGTACAAAAAATATTAAAATGTTAGTGCGGCATTATCGTGTTACAAGCAATTTACTAGGTTTGGAAAAGGGCACAAAACGACAAAACACACATATATATAATAGACCTAAAAATAAAATAAACAAGCTGGGCATATATATACGTCCGGTAAGAGGCAGATTGAAAATGAAGCTAGCGCCATCTAGTAAATAGAAACACAAACTCGATGGTGACATTTTTTGATTGGCCGAAAACATTCGTCTGCTTTTTTACTCTAGCCTTAAGCAGGAGTCCATCACACTCAGGGGGGGAGGTATGGACTTCTGTTTACAGTAACGGGGGGTTATTACGGGAATAGGGTAACTGTTTGCTACCCGTCAAGTGTTGTATTGTCCATTTTTAGTTCCTTTCCTCTTCTAAAACGCTTCTTTTAAAAATTTGAGCCTGTTTCTTTTAATTTGTCATATAGAACCTCGACCACTAACGACAGTTTCTCCGCCGTGATACCTGAGAAAATGAATCTGACACTAAAATTCTGCCTCTGCGCATTTCTAAGCGAACCAATAAGATCACCACTCTTTCGTGAAAGCCCTGTTTAGAAACTCGTATGGCTGTTGTAAATTTTGAATGAATTTATATTTAGGTGTATAGACCTTTTTCAAAAGGTGGCCGCAGTATCATGTTATCAGGTTATAAGATTAAGACAGCTCATCTGGTGTGAGCATCAAAAAATGTTAGATAGGGCTTCAAAGTTACCAATCCACCATATACAATATGTTCCATCTTAAGAAGACAAGGTGGTCCAACACTACACTCCATTTTACAGTTTAGTCACCGCCTCCTATATTAAATCCAAGCCCGTGCACGGTGAAATTTTTAGGGGGGACTTTATGTTGCATAGGAATGCCATTTTATCCCAATAGGTGGCGGGATTTATCCGAGATTCGAAATAATGGTTGTGTTCTCACAATACATTTTCTTCGACTAGTTGGACAACCTTGACTAAAGTGATATAAGTATTTGATTATATTTCTCATATCATGATGATTAATTTGAAATAATCCAAGGTTAAATTCAGTACATAGTAGGGGAAAATCTTGAAATTGAATCGGAAAAATTGGAAGTTGAGATGCAAATTAGATGAGGAAATAGGATTTAAATTTTAAAATCATATGAATTATAGGAAAGTGATTAGGAAATAGGATTTAAATATTAAAATCATATGAATTATAGGAAAGTGATTAGGAAAATTTTAGGATTATTGATTAGTAAATTATAGGATTATCGATTAGTAAATTATAGGATTATCGATTAGTAAATTATAGGATTATTGATTAGTAAATTATAGGATTATCGATTAGTAAATTATAGGATTATCGATTAGTAAATTATAGGATTATCGATTAGTAAATTATAGGATTATTGATTAGTAAATTATAGGATTATTGATTAGTAAATTATAGGATTATTGATTAGTAAATTATAGGATTATTGATTAGTAAATTTATAGGATTATTGATTAGTAAATTATAGGATTATTGATTAGTAAATTATAGGATTATTGATTTGTAAATTATAGGATTATTGATTAGTAAATTATAGGATTATCGATTAGTAAATTATAGGATTATCGATTAGTAAATTATAGGATTATCGATTAGTAAATTATAGGATTATCGATTAGTAAATTATAGGATTATCGAATAGTAAATTATAGGATTATCGATTAGTAAATTATAGGATTATCGATTAGTAAATTATAGGATTATCGATTAGTAAATTATAGGATTATCGATTAGTAAATTATAGGATTATCGATTAGTAAATTATAGGATTATCGATTAGTAAATTATAGGATTATCGATTAGTAAATTATAGGATTATTGATTAGTAAATTATAGGATTATTGATTAGTAAATTATAGGATTATTGATTAGTAAATTATAGGATTATTGATTAGTAAATTATAGGATTATTGATTAGTAAATTATAGGATTATTGATTAGTAAATTATAGGATTATTGATTAGTAAATTATAGGATTATTGATTAGTAAATTATAGGATTATTGATTAGTAAATTATAGGATTATTGATTAGTAAATTATAGGATTATTGATTAGTAAATTATAGGATTATTGATTAGTAAATTATAGGATTATTGATTAGTAAATTATAGGATTATTGATTAGTAAATTATAGGATTATTGATTAGTAAATTATAGGATTATTGATTAGTAAATTATAGGATTATTGATTAGTAAATTATAGGATTATTGATTAGTAAATTATAGGATTATTGATTAGTAAATTATAGGATTATTGATTAGTAAATTATAGGATTATTGATTAGTAAATTATAGGATTATTGATTAGTAAATTATATCTAAATACAGGATAATCTAGGAAAACAAAGATAAACAATTGAATGTTATTATATACTGCGCTGAACTAATTGTGTACAATTTCACCCTTGAATTTGAAAACTGTAGTTTAACAACGGTGGTTTAACTTTAAAGTGAATAAATTCCCTCATT
This sequence comes from Phalangium opilio, assembly GCF_054372755.1. Taxonomy (NCBI): domain Eukaryota; kingdom Metazoa; phylum Arthropoda; class Arachnida; order Opiliones; family Phalangiidae; genus Phalangium; species Phalangium opilio. The sequence goes on along the minus strand of NW_028324238.1, from coordinate 152,084 downwards.
AAGCGAAGAAAATTAAACGAAGTAAACTAAAATTTGAAATGGAAAACTTAATATAGGAACATATGTTTAATTCTTTTAGCAGTTTTTATTTATTTATTTCATCTGAAATATCAAAGATCTCCAACCTAGCATAGACATTAATTAACCAATTCAAAAAGAGGAAAATAACGGTCGTTTTCAAAATCTCACGGTAAAATCGCGCCTCTAGCGGTAGAGACTGGCGAATTAAAAATCCACTTCTGGAAAATTTTTTGGGATGGCGAACGGGCTTGGATTTAATATAGGAGGCGGTGGTTTAGTGTTCAGAAAGGCTTAAATGACCAAGTACTAGCCCAAGGAAATAGGATTGAACTTTGAAAAAATTATGAAAAAGCTGAATCAGTTAACATTGATAAATATCATCAAAATCATTAATATAACGTACCAGAACATTTCCGTTATCTAGCTACAGATTCCACGTAATGTAATAAATTATAGCCATAAGAAAATAATATATAGCTCCCTATAAGTATGAAACTCTCCATTTAAGACATGTAAACAGCATTTACTTCCATTGGAATTTGTAAAAAGTTTCTAATGCCACCTATTATGAGTTTTTGGCGTTAAAAAGATGAAATATTTGTTTAGAAAATTTTCAAATTTTATATCGTAATTAAATAGTTAAAGGTCTAGAAGTTATTATTATGATAATTATAACTGATTAAGTATATGTCAAAATTATCATAATATATTAATATATGGCGCGAGATTTTGACGAACGAGGCTAGCGCCTACACTGGTACGAGGTATGGAGCATCTTGTGTTTCTACGGGCGCGGCGATATTTCCCGGCCCATCGTGCCTTTCGCGGACACCTTAGGTGGCGGCGGCCGTTTCGCCCCCCTTTTACTCGTAGTACCGAAACTTCTCCCACGGGGCGTAAAAGCGTAAGCGCGCCAAATTTGGGAGCAAATGCTGTAGGATGAAAATGCACTACGTTTCATACTTATAGGGAGCTATATATTATTTTCTTATGGTGTAACATAATACCACTTTCGTCGTAAAATATGATATGGAATTGTAAATTCGCATTCCCTTTAAATAGTTCTACACTATCATCTTACAAAAATACAGATTTTATTTTCCATAAGCTAAGTGGGTTCTACATTTTATTTTAGCATATACACAAACATGTAGGTAGTGGTTTGGTTTTATCACATGTTCAAATTACAAACTCTTTAGCGCCACGCTTGCGCCTTGGGTGAAATTTAGCATCCCCCTGGAATTAATAGTCTTTAACTCCAATGTGGAATATTTTTCGTTAAGATTGAATCTCTTGAAAAATTTTCAATGGTGGATCCTGAAGACGCCATTAAAGCCCTGAAAGAAAAAAATGTGGAGCTGGAAAATGAAAATCAAGAACTACTTGGAAGGCTTTTACATCATGAACCGGAATTGATAAAGGTATTCATTAAATCATTTTCCCAATATTGTTCCAGGATTTTGGTTGAGTTTTGCTAACACATGAAATCGCCCAATGCTGTAAATGGTTGTGGTTAATTTGCCACTAGATGCTCCATAGTCTAGCAAATAAGGCTAGTGTTAGTTTCGCAATTTTGGATGAATTAAGTTCAGCTAGCTAATTGGACCAAGTCATCTTGCGACTTATTGCCACTTATCTAATTCTGATTGGTTTCCGGCTTTGGCCGAGTTTTGTAAACATGTCCAATCGCCCAATGCTGTAAATGGAAACATAACTTTATGTGCCGTGCTCTATACACCAATTTTACCTTTCCAAAGGCTGGAACCAACATGGATTAACTAACGCTAGGGATTGTTCACTAACCGTGTTTCCCATGTATTTCTATCGCCAACTACATGTTCTTAATTATTCCTTGATTCCCCTCTTCATTCCCCCAATTCATTGGACGAAAACGTATGTACATATAGCGCCATCTCTAGGCAAAAATAAAACGTTAATTGCGGATTTTAATGATGGCGGCGCCCAATTTTAGACAGGATTTTAATTTTGACGTCATAGGACACGTGATATTTGGTCCAATTTTCTTAGAACTTCCGGTTAGGGATAGTAGCTGCTGCTAGGGGGTGTTTGGAACATGCATGCTTAATCTTTTAGGGGGAACGAACAATCCCTAGCGTTAGTTAATCCATGGAACCAATAAGAACTCGTCTAGGAGGGTGGAGTTATAACTAGCCTTTGCTAATCTCCACCCCGCTATTATGGGAGCATATAGTGCCATTTGTTTAAACTAAACCAATTCCCAAACTTGCTTTAAGCTACTCTTAAATGAACGTAATTTGATGCCTTGCTCCATTAGGCCATCTGTGCAAACTATCTAATTTAAGTCATAATTAATATTATACTGACTTAAATATTTATCTTTTTCAGACTAAAGAAAGAGACACAATATACGAGACACTATTAAGAGAAAATGCTGAAATGAGAGTGCAAATAAGAATAAACGAATTAAAAGAAGATTCCTGATCTCCTACTTGACTAGTCAGATAATTCTCTCGAAAAAGTATTTTACATTTTCATATTGCCAAAATAGCAACTGTATCATAAGTTATTAAAATATTTTCCATAAGTTTGTCACTGTTTACTGAGAGCTTGTCATGAAGGGACGTAGGTGAAACGTCATAGATTCGAGGTAAAGCGACGCCTGGTGAGGCGCTGTCAAAGGCTTAGTAATGCAGACTAAATAGTAAGATGGATTGCAAAATTAACCGAGTGTAGTCAATTCTCTTGTCGTTCTCGAACTAGCTCTCAGTAAGTCTCTAATATTACGAAGTATAGGTAGGCCTAGTGTCATGCTTATGGAACATATCTTATAAACTTATGATGGTATCTATAGTCTAGTCATCTGACTGGTGTGTCAAGACACCTGCACGTGTGTCAACTCCGTCCGTTATAAAACTAGTAGCCTAGTCTCAAATATCATAATTTATTTGTAATACAAATATATCAGCAGTCAGCAGTTTCAGATTACTACATGGGGTAAAATTTATTGATAATTTCAAGAAAACAAAATTTGTACGGGGTTCCAAACTAAATGTCAAATAAAAACTTGAAAATCTTTCGTACTCTTCATTTTAGCTTGTAATTTCTGATAAGTAAGTGTTTATCTGCTCACTAAATTTTTTCAGATAATTACTTGTTTCTTTAAATGAAGTTTGGTATTTATCTAAATCTAAATCATACTAGACTGATTATAGCTGAAATCTTTTAACCATTCTAAATAAAGTTTTCTTTTCTTGGTTAATTATTTCCTCAAAGTCAGCTAGAACCACTTGACTTTAAATTTCTACCATTGTAGCTTCATGCTGTGAGCATTAGCAATCATCAACTTCGATTCTTCCAAACTGACATGCTAGGCCTACATCAGATATTTCCAGTAGCGTCGCTAGGGTTTGAAATTTGGGGGGGGGGGGGGGGGGGGGAGCTAAATCTTGGCAAACTATTTTAAAGTTATTACAAGAACTTAATATAAACAAGATGGCCCAGGGGCTGGGACTTAATAGTAGCCACATCGTTATCTATTTAATTAGCACATAAAACGAAAAAAATTCAAAGACCCTAAAAAAAATCAGAAGTGTTAGCGTATCTTACTGCTGCTCCAGCCAGCCGGGTTCAATTCCCGGGTGCGGTGTGAAAAATTTTTAATTATTAAAAAATCTCTAACTGGGCTCAGCTACCCCTATTGGTGGGTTGAGGAACTATCGAGTTCCATTTAAGCTAAATTCTGACGATAATGTAAGCGACAACCCCGCCCACTACTACTACAGCTACTACGGCTCGGGTCAAACTAAGAGCCTATCGTATACTACGATGTGGCTAAAAATTGCATAATGGGTTCATTGGAAAATGTGTAGACCTTTAAAACTATCCGTAAATTTATGTCAACGTGAAATTATTCGTATTTTAAAGATATACAAGTTACAACCTTTTATTGATAAAGACAACGGAACCGATTATGAAGGATTTTCACTCGTCTTAGGTTGATTTTTATGTTTGGTTAGCTTTTAGTCCACACGTTTGGGACTCCCATCGCAAGAACGTGAAACATTTTACTTGTCTCCATCTGTTTTTTTTCTTCAAAATTTTTCTGTTTGATATTGAAAATATTTTACATATTGCTACAGAATTTTGGGTTGCTAACAGCAATTTTTGGTAGGGTTTACGGATTATTTTTTTTGGGGGGGGGGCTAAGTTTGAAAAAGGTCTAGCGACGCCACTGGATATTTCTAAACTGGTTTGAGTCTCCTTGCATTGAAAAGTATTAACTGGGTTTTGTGTACCAGTGTCGACAAATACTAATTCATCAGAAGCTGGGGTACTTTCCGTATTGTTGTATGACTGATCTACTTCGAAGCTTGTTATATTACCTCTCCGAGTGACGATGACGTCAGGGAGAGGTATTACACTGGACGTATGTGTATGTCTGTCACAGCGTTCGCAATTGGCAAATCAGAGCATACGTGTACGCAGAAAGCATTTTTTGGCATTTACTCCCATCGTTAAGATTATGAAGTACTCGCCTACTCGGTGATCGGGTAGGGTTACGAGATACGTCTAGCCTCCCAACGTGAATCAATCGCCTTATATAGGGTGTTTCCGCGAGAGTGAAAAGGGAGAAGAAATAGGGGGCGAAAACCGGTTTTCAGGGGATGTCAACATGGCGGCCTAACATGGCCAGAGCGGGCAGCTGGCAAGGGGAGAGGAAAGGGGTAGGTAATTTGACGTCACGCGCAAAGACCCTATACCCTAAATTTCCAAAAATTGTTAAAGAGGCATACGCTTGAATTCAAACGTCAACAATAGCTATGTTTAAAATGATTTTAGGAATAAAGTATCTTAAAATGATTTTAGGAATAAAGTATCTTAAAACGATTTAACTAGAATTAAGGTAACTTAATGACCATTAAAATAACATTTATTTAATTATTTAAGAAAATCCTCTTAATTACGTCTCGACTCGGAGAGGTTATTTTGATTTCCCAACTTGTTTTTATTTATAAGCCCTTTGTGTTGTTCCAGTCAGTAAACTGCCGATTCAAAAGTGTCACCCTTTCCATAGTAGAAATACTTTCTCTATCAACAGAATGTCATTATGAAAAATAGCAGCAATTAAAGGGGCTGTTATATCGAATAATGAGAATAAGCTGCCGTCGGAGATAGCTGCATGAAAACAAATTTCCTCACGCGCATTCTTTATCCAAGCTCAGAGGATAGGCAACTCCCTATCTCGGATGGTAGCTTATTCAATATATATACTCTGTTCCAGCTTTGGTTGTCAGCACGCGCTAGTTAAGCCGCATTTTCGTGTGAAAAAAACGCGCGAGAGCGAGAAAATGTCGCTAGAACTCAATCTCGCTTCTAGCTTTGGTATTTTCATTTACACTGGAAGCAAATACTAGAAGCCAGAAAATGACAAACTAGAGCGAGAAAATGACGCTTGAGACGCGCGGGCTCGTTTGAGCTACATCGTGTTCCTTGTCAAAGGAAGGAGTTTCTTCTTCCGTTCTTACTGAAAGTACGAAGGCGAAATGCGCTTTGTACAATAACAGGAAATTTTGGAAAGTGAGAGGATGATAAACCAAATACAGCTTCATGTATTTTCACAGCGCACATGCATTGTACAGAGAGACTCTCTTGCTGCCTATTATCACATAAGTAACTTAAGGTGAACCGTGGTGAAAGTTATAGTACAAACTCCCTCCCCTTAGCCCATTCCTCTTCAAAAATGCCGCCATTTGCTAAAAAAATCCCTGTATTTCAAACGAAAACTGTATTTTTTTATAAGATAGGCTTCAAAAGGTTAATTTTCTAGGGTTATTTCGACCAAAGTGCGTTCAAAATCGGAACAAGTTAACTTCGTAGAATGTAAATTTTCCGAGGACCGCCCAGTTACTAAACCACCAACACTCCAAACGACTACTAAACCACCAACAGAGCCACCCACACTCCAAACGACTACTAAACCACCAACAGAGCCACCCACACCCAAACCCACTATACCACCCACGTCTAAACCCATTATACCACCAACGTCTAAACCCATTATACCACCAACGCCTAAACCCATTATACCACCAACGCCTAAACCCATTATACCACCAACGCCTAAACCAATTATACCACCAACGCCTAAACCCATTATACCACCAACGCCTATACCCATTATACCACCAACGCCTAAATTCACTATACCACCAACCAGGGTTGGAAATAAGACAGGTTTACAAGTCCAAAACCAGTTTATTAATTGCTCGGACCAGTTTATTTATTTCAAAACCTGCTGTCAGTGGTCCCAGGGACCACTTTATTAATTATCGTTTTTGGAAAAAATAGACGGTGGGACCAGTTTATAAATTCGGGGTTCCTTATTAGAATTTTTCTATCTCAACATATTTTCTACCAATTCTACTCCTAGGTAGTTAGTACTCCTTGGCTACAACTTCCCTACAAAAGTTTTGTAGTCTATTGACTATTGATCTTGACTATCGTCTATACTCTAGAATGAGTCTCTTGTAGTCGACAGTCTAGACCATAGTCAGTACTAGTTGTCAGTAGTCGTATTAGGCAGTAGTGTATGGTCACATCACATTACAGGATTTTGATCTGGCTTACTGATAGCGATTGCCACCGAATTTATGTAAAATGCAATAAGGCATAAGGATAGTTCAGAAAAGGGTTAAGATCTTCAAATATTATTAGACATGTTGATTGATATTTAGTGGCAACTAGTTGAAAAATTGTGATAAGAAATAAAAGTTAACTGTTTTTAATTTTGATACGCTACTTTTTCCTACAGTAAAAAGTTCAAAATCAATTAGAATTTTCAGCTTCTTTACTTTTGTGTCTTTACGTGTTTTTTATTCTCACCATTCTAGAAATTTAATTTATAGTGGGACCGGTAAAATAATAATTAATGCGAGGGTCACTGGTCCCAAGGACCAGTTTAATAATTCCAACATGAGGGGTCGCTGGTCCCGAGGACCACTAACAAAATTCACCATATTTCCAACCCTGCCACCAACGCCTAAACCCATTATACCACCAACGCCGAAATTCACTATACCACCAACACCTAAACAAACTATACTACCAACACCTAAACTAACAAAACCACTCGCACCTAAACCCATTAACCCACTAAACCACCAACATCTAAACCAACAAAAGCACCCACACCCAAACCGATTAAGCCACCCACCATATCTAAACCCATTAACCCAATAAACTGGCAAAACCTAAACCTACTAAACCACCCACACCAAACCATGAATTTATATAACAATGAATATACATCCCTATGCTATACCCTTTCTAACCTGTCAATTTGATTTGGGTGTTGGCTTACGACGTCTTTTGAGTAGCCAATCATAAGTTAGAAGGAGGGTACCTATTGAGTCCTGGTGTAACGCTGAAGCGCCAGGGTGACGTCAGCAGCGCTCGCTTGGCAATATTTTGCTGGGGAATTTTTAACGCGTTATGTTTCGAGATACGGCGATTTTTATATCAAAAACCTCATAATATCACATAAAACCTAATTTAATAATGTCAGGGGTCACGATAACATATGACACTCACTGCTGGCTCTTGCCCCTTGTTCAAACTCGGGATTATTGGGAAAGAAGCTTTCACCACGTGACTAGTGTCGTCTATGTCTAAGCCCCACACAAGTCTGAACCAGAGGTTAGAGATTAAACGGGGAAATGCCTATGTATATTCATTGTTGTCCATGTTCATGCCTAAACCACCAACTCCCAAACCACCTGATTTTGTCGACTGTTATTTGATTTATAGTTTTTTAATCAGTGTAAAATGTACCAAATTTTTTATGTAATTAAAATAAAGCCTTAAGCATGGTTTTAATGGGAGCGAATTAAATATGCCTTTCGCAACAGCAAGTGATTTTCACAAAACTGCAATAAGCATGCCGAAGCAGGAAAGTTAAATCCTCGTTAACATTAACACGGCCCTAATTGATGGCTACTCGTATGCATTGTTTACTAGAGAAACATTAAACATAGGATATTTTTGCACTAGTACTTGGGACCATGCAGTGACCCCCTAGGGTCCACAATATTAAAGTGGTCCTTTAAATGCGTACACCCGCCGTTGGGGTGTGCTATACTACCTTTGTAAATTCGAAACTAACATAATCTTTCCACCCCCAACCACACATGGCTTGTACTGTCTGAGATCGCTCGCGATTTCTTCTATTACGTCATAAAATCGGACAGAGAGACGGATCATAGCCCACTCGATCAGTTTAACCCGTGATCGAGTGGGCTATACTCGGATTCACATCTTCCATAGTTCTGTCGCGAACTCGAGTCGGAACCGATTTCTATTAAAAGATAGGTCAGTACCGATCGCTCGGTAAAACAAAATAAGCATAAACATTAACTTGGCGGGGAAAAAACCAATGTTTAAACCGGTACGGAATTTACGGAAATTATGCGCATTTCTCTTAAAGGCTGATATACATGGTTTCTAAAATTCTGCTTGTGTGTGAACTTTTCGCTAGTGTCATGAAGGCTCATTTACATGCACGATTGTAGCTCGTAAAAACAGAATTTTGCTTGAAATATTTTAATATTTTCTGCACAAGCTCAAGCTCGGCCATTTACATGACTGCTTGTAGCTTCGCTTGTTCCTTGGTTTGGTTTTTAACAAGTGCAATCTGCAACCAAAACGAATTGGTTTTTTTTTCAAGCAAGCGCAAAAAAAAAGCTACCGCCATCAATGAAAATTCAGTTTTTTATAATTTTGTCAAAATTTCAACTGGATATTAGTCATAAAGAAGCCAGTAAAGGTATTTTTTCTGTCAAAAAGGTTAGTCTTTGATATCGTGACAACTATGACTGCAATAAAGGCCAAACACATACAGGGTGTTTCTGATAGGCATGTCATAAATTAAAGGGTGTGTTCTTTTGGTCAAACTGAGTGAAAAGTGTCAAAGAAAATGGGGTCTACAACGCTTAGTTTCGGAGGTACGGGCCCCCAAACATTGACCCCCAAAACGTGAAAAATGTCACAAATGTGGATTGTTTAGACAATTCCATTACCCTCAAATCTTAAGGCTCATTTACATGCACGATTGTAGCTCGTAAAAACAGGATTTTGCTAGAAATATTGTAAAACGTTTCTACACAAGCTCAAGCTTGGCTATTTACATGACTGCTTGTAGCTTTGCTTGTTCCTTGGTTTGGTTTTTAACAAGCTCAATCCGCAACCAAAACGAATTCAGTTTTATTGTTCTAGCAAGCGCCAAAAAAAAAGCTACCGCCATCAATAAAATATACGCTTTTAATCATTTTGACCAAATTTTAACTGGATATTAGTTATATACCTGGCCTCTTTGAAACGCCAAATGTACCGAATTGACGTTATGTTTTCTATTGAGCCAAATGGTATGGACGAACCACCTTATTTTGGAATACGCTAATTTTAATTTTAAATCGAAACGTACACCCAAAGCCAGTAAAGGTATTTTTCTATCAAAAAAGTTGGTCTTTGATATCGTGACAACAATGACTGCTTAACACATATTTGAATAATTAGGCCAAACACATATTTATAAAATTAGGCTTAAGAAAAGTTTTGAAAATTAGGCTTAACGAAAATCTGAACAATTTCAAGTTATATCTTAAAATATATTTTTTAAAGCATGTAAATCAAAATTCTTGAAGCTTGCGCTTGAGCCTGTTAAAACGCAAATAAAAAAATCTCTAGCTCCGTCACTAGCGAAAAGTTCACGCATAAGCAGAATTTTAGAAACCATGTAAATCAGCCTTTAGGCTTAACGAAAATCTGAACAATTTCAAGTTAAATCTTAAAATATATTTTTAAAAGCATGTAAATGAAAATGCTTGAAGCTTGCGCTTGAGCCTGTAAAAACGTAAATAAAAAAATCTCGAGCTCTGTCACTAGCAAAAAGTTCACGCACAAGCAGATTTTTTGAAACCATGCTCATCTTGTTTAGACAATTCCAATACCCTCCCATCTTAGAATTCTAATGAGCCATTTTCTAGAAGAAGCGTATTATTAAAGGTAGAAGTGTGCAAGGACTGGTCAATAAAAGTTAGTTCAAAGTGACAAACAAAGAAGAGTTTCCAGTTAATGTATCATTTATTCGTACATGTACAAAGTTAGCAGCAGTTTTAGAGGTATTGTTCAAAATGCCCACCATTAGCATTAATGCAAACATTAGGCTTAGCAAAAGTTTGAAGCATTAGGCTTAGCAAAAGTTTGAAACATTAGGCTTAGCAAAAGTTTGAAACATTAGGCTTAAGAAAAATTTGAAACATTAGGCTTAAGAAAAGTTTGAAACATTAGGCTTAACGAAATTTGAACAATTTCAAGTTATATCTTAAAATATATTTTTAAAAGCATGTAAATCAAAATGCTTGAAGCTTGCGCTTGAGCCTGTAAAAACGTAAATAAAAATATCTCAAGCTCTGTCACTAGCGAAAAGTTCACGCACAAGCAGATTTTTAAAAACCATGTAAATCAGCCTTTACTTCCGGTTTAGCACTATCTTTATCTTGTGATTTTGGGAGCGAAAATGTCTCGCGTCTGCGTCTGTCGGGCAAAGAACACCGATTTCATTTTCCCAAACATTGATGTTTTTCTCGATGAGTGTTACTGAACGCAGCCTATAGTTGGCCATGGTGTGAGTGAGAATTCCGCGGTTCAGTTAAATAACAAGGGAGTTATTATGAACTCCTGACCTTGGCTATACTTTAGTGTGTGATTAGTTATACATGCTCTTTTAACTAGACCTGACTCGAAAACACCCTGGCTCTTCAAACAACCTCGTTAAAATTGCAGAACTTTTAATAAATGCCGGTGCTGACGTGAACTGTGGAGACTCTAAGTATAAAGAGACCCCGTTACACCTTGTTTCATACCAGGGTCAAATTGACGTCGCAAAATTGTTACTAGAACTCGCCGCTAATTACGAATTAAAGAATGACGACGGTGAAACGCCTATGCACATTGCCGCTGAAAGGGGCCGCGTTAATGTCGTGAAATTGTTAATAGAACGTGGCGCTAATTATGATTCAAAGAATGACAGGAGTGAAACGTCTATGCACATTGCCACTGAAAGGGGCCACGTTTATGTCGTGAAATTGTTACTGGAACGCGGCGCTAATTACGATTTAAATAATGACACGGGTGGAACGCCAATGCACCGTGCCGCTGAAGGGGGCCACCTTGATGTCGTGAAATTGTTAATAGAACGCGGCGCTAATTACGATTTAAATAATGACACGGATGGAACACCAATGCACCGTGCCGCTTATAAGGGCCGCGTTGATGTCGTGAAATTGTTAATAGAACGCGGCGCTAATTACGATTTAAAGAATAAAGAGGGTGATCGGCCAATGCACTGTGCCGCTCAGGGGGCAAAGTTGATGTCGTGAAATTGCTAATAGAACGCGGTGCTAATTGGGATTTAGAGAGTAAATGTGGTAATACTCCAATGCACCGTGCCGCTTTTGGGGGCCACGTTGATGTCGTGAAATTGTTACTAGAACACGGCGCTAATTACGACTTAAAGAGTAAATGGGGTGAAACGCCAATGCACCGTGCCGCTGATGGGGGCCACGTTGATGTCGTGAAAATCTTACTAGAACGCGGCGCTAATTTAGATTTAAAGAATGACAGCGGTGAAACGCCAATGCACATTGCCGCTCATTGGGGCCACGTTTATGTCGTGAAATTGTTAATAGAACGCGGCGCTAATTACGATTTAAAGAATGAGCGCGGTGAAACGCCAATGCACATTGCCGCTTATTGGGGCTCCGTTGATGTCCTGAAATTGTTAATAGAAAGCGACGCTAATTGCGATTTAAAGAATGACAGCGGTGAAACGCCAATGCACATTTCCGCTTATTGGGGCTCCGGTGATGTCGTGAAATTGTTAATAGAAAGCGACGCTAATTTCGATTTAAAGAATGACAGCGGTGAAACACCAATGCACATTGCCGCTCATTGGGGCCACGTTTATGTCGTGAAATTGTTAATAGAACGCGGCGCTAATTACGATTTAAAGAATGAGCACGGTGAAACGTCAATGCACATTGCCGCTCATTGGGGCCACGTTTATGTCGTGAAATTGTTAATTGAACGCGGCGCTAATTACGATTTAAAGAATGAGCGCGGTGAAACGCCAATGCACATTGCCGCTTATTGGGGCTCCGTTGATGTCCTGAAATTGTTAATAGAAAGCGATGCTAATTTCGATTTAAAGAATGACAGCGGTGAAACGCCAATGCACATTGCCGCTGGTGGGGGCCACGTTTATGTCGTGAAATTGTTAATAGAACGCAGCGCTAATTACGATTTAAAGAATGAGCGTGGTGAAACGCCAATGCACATTGCCGCTTATGGGGGCCACGTTGATGTCGTGAAATTGTTAATAGAACGCGGCGCTAATTACGATTTAAAGAATGAGCGCGGTGAAACGCCAATGCACATTGCCGCTTATTGGGGCTCCGTTGATGTCCTGAAATTGTTAATAGAAAGCGACGCTAATTACGATTTAAAGAATGACAGCGGTGAAACGCCAATGCACATTGCCGCTGGTGGGGGCCACGTTGATGTCGTGAAATTGTTAATAGAAGGCGGCGCTAATTACGATTTAACGAGTAACAGCGGTGAAACGCCAATGCACAATGACGCTTTTATCGGCCACATTGGTGTCGTGAAATTGTTAATAGAACGCGGCGCTAATTACGATTTAAAGAATGAATGGGGTGAAACGCCAATGCACCGTGCCGCTAAATGGGGCTCAGTTGGTGTCATGAAATTGTTACTAGAACGCGGCGCTAATCCCCAGTTAAAAAATAATGAAGGAGAAACGCCATTATACATAGCTTATCGATGTAAACATGAAGATGCAGTGGAATTTCTTATTGATATTTAAAAAATGGAACTTGTGCCGGATTAACACCCTCGGGGGTCCCTGGCGACTCAAGTCAGGAGGAGCAATATGACTCATGGGGCAGTGCGGGTATAGTGATTTTTGGTTATCGAACTGAATTCGGGAACTCATAAATTTGCTTATCGGGTATCCGGGTGATAAAACTTAGCGGAAAAAATGCTTGTCGGGTACTAAAATTTAGATGTAATACCTATCGGATAAAATGATTATAATTGTCGTCTGTCAAGTAGAGAAAACTACACGAGATCAAAAACTGATCATCGACTATTAAGTTCCTATGTCTGAATGGGATCTGAAAGAGGGCTATAGTCTGTCCCCTTTCTGTGGAATATCCGTCTCAACCCAACTTGGTATTAAATTATACGAGACACTACCGCCGTGTAAGCCTTACCTTTAGTATACTCTTAAGCCCGGTTTTCACGCGAGCGAGATTCGAAGCGATTAACTTTGTCGAGAGATCGAGTTTTAATACTGCTATGTTCCTTCAAGATTTTAGCGAGACCTTGTTAAAGGAAAAGTTCAAATACTTAACTGATTATACCTTTCTAAATTTATATGAGGATTTATATATTAAAATTAATCAATAAATGATCTCTTATTACAATATAATAATTAGTAAATTTAATTAGTCTTAAAAACTATCAAGGACTACTACTACTACTACGCCATCCGCCATTGGTTTAGTGGCGTCTGCTATATCGAACCTCTTACCCCTTAAATTTCTCAGCCTGTGAGAATTCAACCAATCCCATAGGGGTTCTGGCTAGAAGACGCCACTAAACCAATGGCGGTGGCGCAGTAGTCTTTGATAGTTTTTAAGACTTATTAAATGTACTAATTATCATATTGTTATAAGAGATCATTTATTTTTATTGATTAATTTTAATATTTAATTCCTTTTATATTTAGAAAAAGCAGCCGTCCTTTTAAGGTATAATCTGTTATTTTGTCTGAAATTTCCGTTAAAGTTTTCACTGGTTCGTGTTTTTTATGAACGGCTAAATGCGCGCCTGTTTTTGATATTATCAGAAGGGGATAATAGAAGAAGGATGACACTCTGTATCCTCTTAATGCTTTAGTTATGTAACGTCATTCTTCCCAAGCTCACCCTTTTTGTTTGCTTTCCCGCTCATCAAACTACAATTGGGCATCGCACCGTAAGGTGAATTCTATAGCTGTTTGGCACTAAATCCCCAGCAATCATCCCACAAACCTCGTCTTGACGTGGGACAAAAATGCACAAGCACGTCTTGCCAAATAATTCAATGCTAATAGAGTAATGATGAGGGAACTATTTATCGTGTATGTGATTCGGTTTAGTAACCTTGCTCTAAATGTTCCGATGTTGGGAAGAGTGACGTTACACTTACCCCGCTTTGTGGTACACTTCTCTCGAAGAGAAGTATTATATACTTCTGATATTATCAATTGAAAAAATTTCTACCTTTTCCAAAACATTACTAAATTGGACATATTTTTACCCCTAAATATTGCTACTTATTCCAAATTATTGCTAATTAGCTTTGTTTATTGACACCTTTCTCACAATATTGTTCTTTTTGGTTCTTTCTTAATTAAGAAGAGGCGCACTTTTAGCCACTCGTGTATTTTTCATTTTCAAGAAAACGATTTCTTTATTATAATTCGATTTTAAAATAATAACCCGTAATTATAATGGCGGTTTGGTCTTATGCGAAAGAGTATAAGTGCACTTTACCCGGCACTTAAATAAATTAATAATTAAGTCGATATTCGTGTTCAGCACCTTCAAATTAAATTAGTCAGAAGCAATGCAATTTGTTTGACTGAAAAGGTTTTGGTTAGTAAAAAGAAATTATCTAAACCTTTTAATCTAAGCCGTTTAGAAATCCTATATCTTCATTAATAATTAAAGAATGAAAGCGCGTGCGTCTTGGGTTAGGTTTAGATTAGGTTAGGTTAGGATCGTACTTTTTTGAAAGAATATTTCACTTTAAAGAAATACTTATTTTTTATTGGTTTTTTAAAACAAATTTTCCGACGAAAGTTCTCAATTGTTTCTAGATATTTTGAATGTTTAAAACACGAATATCGACTTTATTTTTTGATTAAGTACTATTCTTTTTGGTATTAATTTCTAAAATTAAAAAATAGAATACAAAAGTTAATTTTGGTTTTTAATTGTTACTACATTTTTTATTTTGTACAATGCTTTAATTTTATTATAATATGGGCTTTAAATATTTCAATGCAAAATTTTATGATTTTTCATGGCGCTATACTATCCCTTTAAATTAAACTTGTTAACTAATGATACAATCACAAATATAAATTTAAATTTCTTGATATTAATTTTATTATATAGAAAATAGTTAATCTTAATATAGCCAAGGTTAATTAAAATTAAATTCTACTTTGATTAAATTCTTGCTTTCAAATATGGTTTAAGTGAAACTGTTAATGTGAAAATTTCCTTTTGGGGTTTTCTTTAAACAATTAATACGCTATCAAAACTGTACGCGTCGATACCTAGTTCATATTTACTTCTGTACTATTTTTTGCTTAACTTGAAATCAATATTAACAAACGAAAATTAATTACCCAAAATGTTTCATTAATAAATTTGTATAAATTTGAATCGTTTATGACATTTATTTTCACGCTTTTTCTTGCAGCACGTGACGTGTTACACCCTTTACGGGATTTTTCCCTGACCTTTGGTAACTTTGAACAAAGAACCAATATTTGGCATTATTATTCTTCCACCTAATTCCTCCCCCCTATTCCAAATAACAACGGCGTATTTCCAAAGACTCATTTTAATCCCACCCAAATTATTTTTTAACCATTCTAAAAAATCAAGGCGCTATCTCTCTGAAATGAACTTTAACCCCGGGCGCTCGTGTGGCGCCACAAAGCCACGTGTACTTAATTATCTCGAATTTGTCTGGAGTGTTACGCGCTCCTGTAAGCCAAACTTCTGGGCGACAAAGTTTGGAGGGAACACGACACATGGTGGCAGTGCCGTCTGTCCCTCCAAGTGGTGACTTGAGCCCATACACCTCCCCTTCTGTCACCACCCAAGTAAACCTCCTTTTTCCTTCAATGACTGGTAACGCTTAATTGCACAACAAAGTCAGTTGGCGTTTCGTTCATTTAAAGAATAAAGAATATCTTGAAGATAAACTTCAAAGTCCATTTGCAGCCGCTCTCGGTATAATTAAGTTTTCTTTCTCAAATTGGCGGGATTTTTTTAATTTCCCGCCTTATTTGTGTGTGGGCATTTTTTGCGGGAAATGTCGTCTCTTTGTGGTGAATTTAGCGGTTGTCTCGTCGATCGTCCGATGAAGTCGTTAACGGTCGTATCAATTTGGGTGGTTCAACGGGACAGGCGAAGTGTGTTTATTGCGCGGCTGCGCCGTAAGTATTTTTTAACTTATTTCTCTGATTATTTAATTTGCAATTTTAATTGGATTGAAATATCGGGCGTCCTTTAGATGGTAGTTAAATTTGTTTGTTTTAAAATCTTGGAGATGTTTGAGGAATTGAAAAATGAGTGAAGGTTAATTAAATAAATTCCGAGAAATGTTACGGGTACTGTAGTTGAAAGGTCATAAGGTTGGGTACTGAACTTTTAGGACATGGATAAATTGGAAATTTCAGCGACTAAAGGTTTTTTAGCCACATCGTATGATGTACATCTACGATGTAGGTAATAGTTTGACCTGCCCTGTTGTTGGCGTCGCCGTGAAAGAGTAACGCCTTTAGCAGTATGAAATATTTCCTTCGTCATTGAAGGGAGAGTGAATGGGAGAGGATTATGGTGTTGTGGTGATATTTTTCGTTCCTGTATTTTAAAAGGATATGGATTATAATAGAAAGATTAAGCATTGCATTTATTTGTACTAGTCGATATATTTCATTATTAGCGTTAGATTTAAACGCGGGCAATCCCATACCACCACCCTACAATGACAGATTAATTTTAGACAAAAACTTAGTGTTAAGAAACTTCGATTTTCTCGAAAACCTTAAATCTCGAAGGATTAATGAAACAAAGACTAACGTAGAACGGTTTGACAATGGACTGGATGCGTTCACACTCGCGCAACTCGCTGAAAAGGTTTTAGAAGACGAGGAACTAATCTGAATTAGAATACCAAGAGCCATTGCAAGTCTTATACAACCGCCAGAAACAGGGCCTTCATAAATACAACGTGGCCACGTGGGGATATTTTGGCGCGAAATCGTCATATCCCATATGGGAATTTCAATATAACCAACTTTACCGTACTACCAGCCGGTTTAATGGGAATTGTTGCCAATATGTTGAACTGGAATTAGTTGCTTATTTCTATAATAAACCATCTCTTTATACGACGTATCTTTTACTTAATCTATGCCACTCTATTCTTAATTATCCTTCATTTTATGTTTCACTAGCTGCTACCCTCGGCGTCGCTCGCATGTAATAAGAACTACCATCAAAATAATATAAAGAATGGGTAGATTCTTCTGATGGCTAATATTTTTGTAGCACCCTAGGAGCGAAGGCACTCAGCGTTGCCCGTCAGCCCGTCGGGACATTCTTTTTGTTATTTTTCACACGGACATTATTCTATAAAGAAGGGTTTTAAGTTTTTGGCCGCCATTTAGAAAGAAGGCAACAAATCGAACCCGTAAGACCATTCAACCCGTCTATAGGTTAAAGGAAACCAGTGTACTAAATATTTGCAAGAGCGGTTGAAACGCGCGGAGTTTGTTGCATAGAGAAGATTTTTTACATTTCTGGGCGCCATTTTTTAAGATGGCGGCGGATTGGAAAAATCTTTCTTAGTTCGCGCCTACTACATATTAGTAACGTTCCTTCAAATTTTCAGCCTTTTAGGGCAAGCGGTTTGGGCTGGGCGTTGATTATCAATCAGTCAGTCAGTCAGTCAGTCAGGACTTTGATTTATATAGATATAGATGACATCTTATACCCGCTCCATACTTAATCATCCTTGTTTCTGTACAACTGGGTAGCATTAACAATCCATTGTACTATATGTAAATAGAAAATAAATAATATTAATGCTATATTTATTGCAATATTTTTATTATTATAAGAAACATAACCACAATAAGTATAACACCAAAATTTGCCTATTTTTGCAATTCTTAGGACTTGCTAGCCACTTGTGCCATACTTTTTCAAATCTCAAGGACAATTCTTTAATTTTGCCTTAGTAACAAGAAATTCATTGTTGAAACTCTTTTTTAATTAGATATTGGCCGTTGCTATCTCCTCATGATAAAACCAAACTCTGCGTATTGTAGTCTTATCTTAATTTAACTTTTTAATTAAGTTTCACCGCGTTACTAATCTCGGCTGATGTTATTACACAATGATGTGAAATTTTGCAAGCTGATAAGGATCTTGAAAGATTAAATTAGTTCATTCGTGTCCAGCATAGTCTTCTTAACGGAATTTAACGCTAAATTCGGAATATTTAGTTTAATTGCTTAAAATAAATTAGTTGAAATAAATGTATAGATCGTTCAGTAAGAACATTGTAATGATAGTTAAACGTTATTTTAATCTGCGCTGTTCTTTCGCTAATCTGAACGGCTAATTATTTCGGAGATTGTTCGTGAAAAGGATTAGCAAGATAAAAAGTAAGTTCAGATTTCAGTATTTGAAACATGATTTACAATTAACGACGTCATGTTGATACCTAGTTCTTAACCAATAGAAATTGCACTCCATTAATGGTGGATGAAGAATATGGATAGAAATATTCCAAGTCACGTGAGTGATCTCATTACTATTTTAAAAAGAATCATGTTTTTTCAGTTTTAGTTTAGTTTTCAATGAATTTACATGTTTTGTTTGTTTTTTTTGTAGTGTGAAATTGTGACATAACCTTGCCGTGGTTGGTTTTCAAGTTTCTGCGGAAAATATACAAAATCTACAATGGCAGGGCCAGGTAGGATATTTTATAATTTGCTACGAATGTATTTTCATAGTCCTTTAAGCTAGATGGTCATAGTGCGAAAACTGTTGCTTAAAATGATGAGGGTAGGAAAGTCTCTCCACTTACATTTTAGGTAGAGAGCGTCTTGTAATTTCTTTTACCTTGTTTAGTTGTTAAAGTTAAACAATAGTAAAAATTATATAAAAAACTTTTAGAAAAAATTGTATATTAACCGAATCGAGATTTTATAATTGTTTTTAAATTTAAACTAATTAACTTAAGAAATAATTAAAAGCCTGTTCTGTTGAACTTTCAAAGACAATTTATTTTTAATAGAGTGAAGAAAAATTATGCTCTCATCAATTTCTTTTAATTATCCTTGCTATGACCGTCTAGGTTAGATGACCATGATTGGTATTATTTTAAATATCTAAATTTAATCGCGATTCTTTAGCAGCGTCTGATTCAAAAGCTGGGAATCCCTTACCAATCTACTGCGACAGAATAAGTTTTGACGAAAGCTTAAAATTAAGCAACGACAATTTTCTTAGCGACCTCAAAGCTGGAATGACAAAAGGGAGAAGCTCTAAAGAAGAACAGCTGGACCACGTCACCGCTTTCTTGGATCGTAAAACGCTCGCGCTATTCGCTGCAAAGGCCTACAAAGACTTGGAAAAGAGTGAAACTGAAGAAGACATACCTGAAGATTGGAAACTTCTTACAACGGCTAAAAGTAGGGCGCTCAAGGGTACAATCTGGGGATATTTTGGCGCCGCATTTTGGCATCCAGATAAACGCAGAATTGTCATAGCCCACAGAGGAACCGATATCTTAAACTTTGACGCGCTAAGAGCCGATTTAAATGGAATCGTTAGGAATCAATATGTAAAACAGATGAACGCCGCTTGCACATTTACGCACAAAGTTTACGAAGCCGTTTGTTCAGTTGAGCAAGAATACAACGTTCAATTCGAAATATATTTCACCGGACATTCCTTGGGTGGTTGGTTAGCCCAAGTAACGACATTTTCCCTCAAGTACTTGCTGGTGGTTCAAGAACCGACGTATTTCTTCAAGTACGTCAAGCATCAAAGAAGATTTTTCAGCCAAATTGGAAATCAAGAAGATGCAGGCGCGACTTACAAAGGTTACCACGTGCGCACTGAAGTTTTTGATAGCCCAGGTTGCAGAGATATGTTGCTACAAATGGCCAGTGATTTTGACGTGCGATATGATGGGAAAATAGTCGACGTAGATCGCTTGGACATTACGACCTATCTCTCGTCACCGAATTTCGTCAACTGTTGCAATTTGCACGTTGGAAAATTGTACCGAATTTTTCCAGAAATTAAATCCGAGAAGTATATAAGTTACACGTTAAGTTCTCACAGCATTGACGGGATCTTACAAATATTGGAAAATTCATCATCGGTTGAAACAATGGAAGTCGTTGATTGGCCCAAAATTGGAGTCGATGTGTGGAATTTCTGCACAGTTTGGAAAATCCGGAAGTCACTTTTAGGTAACGAATACTCCAATTTTTTCGATTGGGCCAAAACCACGAAATTTGACCCAAATCCCGAAGGAATGGCGGTAGATGTAATAATAACCGATGGAACTGATTCAAAAATCCACAAAACAATAAAAGTTCGCTATCAATTGAAACCTGTTGCGAAAAATGAGTTTCACTCCAGAGTTTTCACCGATTCGGAATTGAGGTTTTTGAAGCTTTTCCACCAATTGAAAATAATACCGAATAGAATTTTTGACTACAATCAAATTTTGGGTCAAATACAAGACAAACTAAAACGTACATTGCAACAATTATGTCTTCAAGGTGATATCGTTACCTGCGGCTCTGATTCGGATATTCGTCAACTTGTGCCATACGTTAAAAGCTTGCTTCGAATTTATCCCGAATTAATCGAGAAAACCGAAGATGCCTTAACCGATTTTGAAGTTAGGAAATCGATTTACAACGACATATCCCAAACATACCGAAAACATATCGACGATTTAATCAAATTAAAGATCGAAGACTCCAAAGATCCTTGGTCTGTTTTGATAAACTTTTTCGAAAATAAACCAGTCAAAGTTTGTAAAATTCAGGCTCAGTATGGAACCGATATCGCTATGGCAAAGGCTCTGACGACAATTCCAAGTTCACAGAGAAATAATTTAATTTTGGCCTTTGAATTGCAAAGTTTATTAACAACGGAAACCTTCTTCACTTTGAAGGAATTTTTAGAACACGAAAATTTGGGAGAAACGATAATATTAATCGAATGCGCTGGCGAACTCGGCTCGAATACCGAACGTTGGAAATTTCTACAAGATTTGCGAGACGAAATTAAATCTACTAAAACTAACTTCAAATTAGTATTAATAGCGAATGGAAGAAACCGAGATTTACAGATTGAACACGTGATTAAACATGACGGAATCACGTGGGGCGAGTTGACCATTGAAGCTCAGGAAGATCTAACTCAGAAAAAAGTAATAAAATTTCAAGGAAATGAGAACTCAAGTTTAAAAGATCTCTTTTTCGAAGATGATTCTATTCAATTTGAAGAAGTTCTGAAAGGTGAAATTCTAGTTAATTTGATTAAAAACAAAGTCGTAACTGTCGGAAAAGAGCTAGAGAGTCTGGGTGACGTCGAGGATTATTATATTCCACGAGAGTTCCAACTAAAAGAAGTTCTTGATGAAGAATGTTTAAACGAAATAGACTCTTCCGAATTAATAGCTCTAAACGATGCGCGTTTCGCAAATCAAGAAAACTGCGTTCAAATAACGAAAGATGAGGATTTCCAACGTTTATGCGAACTAAATCCAAAGAAGAACATCCACTGGCTAAAGTATGATTCAAATTCCAAAATAATTTGGTACAAGTCACGTGGTAAGCTGGATTATCTAAGAAAGTACTTGGTCAAAGATCAGAGTTCTTCCTATTCTGAAAAAACCTTGATAGAAAAATATGGCAAATCATTGATAATTTCCGACACTCCTGGAATGGGAAAATCAACCGTGCTTTCTATGCTTGGCCGAAAAATCAAAGATTTATATCCAGATTATTGGGTAATTAGAGTTAACTTAAACAAGTGCACCGAGACTTTAAAAACGCTAGAAGAAGATAAAATTTCCATCGCAAATACGAAAGAGTTATCAAATTTTATGCTGAAATATATCTTACCTTGCAGCGAAAACACGAAATTAAAAAATACATTTGAAACAAAGTTGTTTGAAAATTCGTTAACCAATTACGGGAGATTGGTGTTACTTTTCGACGGATTTGATGAAATTAGTCCGACTTATGATTGCCAGGTTATAAAAATTCTCGAAGCATTGATGAAAACTCGTGTCGAGAAAATTATAATATCAACTAGGCCATATACCAAGGAACAGTTGGAAAATTGTTTGAGCTGTTGGGCTCATACTATGGTACCATTTTCGAAGGAAGATCAAGTGAAGTTCATTGATAAATATTTGCAAAAACAATTTAATATTGTGGATAAAAAATTCCCGGAATCGTTTCAAGGTTTGAATAAATACGTCTTAACTTCAATTGACAATTTATCCAACTCTATAAAAGATAACGAAAGACAGTTCATGGGAGTTCCATTACAATGCAGATTATTGGCGTCATATATGCTCCGTAACATTTCAAATGGACAATTCGCAATGATTGACAACGTATCGTTAATGGATTTATACAAAGATTTTGTCAAAAGTAAAATAGAAATTTACTATACCGAAAAAGGATCCTCGACGGACGGTAACATACCTTTGACCAATGCGCTAAAAATTGTAGAAAAACTAATATTTCAGAAACACAGACAATACGCTCTTCAACTTTTACTGCCTGAAAGCGTATATGAAGAATTGAAGTACCCCGAACCTGAGGACGAAGAAGATCTACTTGAGGATTCACTTTTAAAGGCGGGAGTTTATATGGGAAATCTGACGTTTATACATCGAACCTTTGCTGAATATTTCGTTGTGGATTACCTTTTGAACCTAGCTAAAACTACGAAAAGAAACGCAGGCGCCTGGAATAAATTGTCTATTTTGACTCGAGAAATAATGTTAAAAGCGGGATTTACAGTGATTCGAACCTTCCTCGATGTACTCATTCGAAATGGCAAAATTTCTGAGGGAACTGAGAAGATTTTACGAAGTTACGTCAAGTTCTTACACAAGAATTATCCCCAAAAAGAGTGCTACAATGCCTGTAAAGAAACCGTTCTACACGTACTAACCCGCGAAGGTCAACTTGATACACTGAGCAACTTGATCGACATTTTATCCAAAGATAACCAAAGTCTGTTAGAGTCTTTAGTTCAGTATCGGGAAAGACAAAACGAAAAAGTTAAACGGTGGAATTCTGATGGCTCCGCTGGATTCTTTTCGCCTTTGTACTTGGCTTGCCGGTTTGGTTATACCGAAATCGTCAAAAAACTATTAAAAGCCGGAAGTGACGTCAATCCACTAAAGTGTGACAGATTTAGTCCATTGTATGTAGCATGCATATATAGTTGTATGCAGAATGGTGTCTATGTTGAAACAAGGCCGGATATAGGTAAGTTAAAATGTTTTTATTTGTTTCTGCATTCATTAAAATGCATTGTTTTTTCATCGGTAATTTATTTCTTGCCAAAATTTATAATACAGAAATTCTCTCTTACATAGTTGGTCATAAGACTAAACTATTTTATCTACTGATTGTTTTTACTGAATTTTATGTTCTTATATTTAAAGACACCAATATTTTATTAGGGATATCAAAAACAGCCCGATTTAACCGAAATCCGTTTTTCAAATCCGGAGCCTCGCCTTTTTCGGTTTTTTAATTCTTTGGTTAAAATCGAATCTTTTTTTTTTTTGAGTTTATATAATTGAAAAAAAAGCCCGTTTTCCGTTGTTCTCTAGCATCACTATTCACGTTTCAGTCACTTGAATTTTATGCCCACCACTTTGTAGTGATGCAGTGAGTCAGCACCGTCAGTTTATTTGCACTCTTTCTGAAGGGTAATAAAGTTTCAGTGTTTCGTTACTCCTCACACTGTTCTGTTTTTGTCAATTTATTTATTTTTTCTTGGATCGGGTAAACCGGCCTTTTTAGCCACATCGTTTGATGTAAATCTAACGATGGTGTAGCGGATATTTTTATTAGGTCCCCTACATTCATAAGTATATAATAGTTTATAAGTATATAATAGTTAAACCACGCTTCTCAATATTTCCAGTAGCTTGTAGGGCTACTTTTAGGGATAATAGACTATTGATAATGCGGTCGTGAACCAATCTTGTTATTCTTTAAAACTACCACCACTATCTTAAAAAGTTGCCAAACGTATTTGCCCGTAGTTCAAAGTTCATCATCCTATTTTATTTCCATTCACAAAAAGCCATACCATGAAGTCTTAAGCCCCTTCTGGGCACCACTTGACAATCAAGTGTTTACTTTGTAAAAGTTCAATCTAAACGTTAAGCCCCTTCTGGGCGTAACCGTAACAAACTTACAACTGGCTATAGAGCCCAGTTTCTAAAGATATATATATATTTGTGTGCATGCCTTTACAAAATTACCGATGCCAGTGACCGATGCCATAGATATAGTTCGCTAGGTAGGGTCAACCTAAAAACCCGTGGTAAACCCCACGGTACTGTGCGCGTTCGTTCGCGCCAAATTCAAACCATCTAACGGAGAGAGAAATTACAAATACCATCGATGGAAGCTCGGTGATTGGTTTTCAAACCAAGAATCACGACACGTCACTGGAACTCTCCCGCGCCTATATAAGTCAGCAATATTGGGAGCAACGACAGTCTTGTTATTCGAATCATTCGAACTCGACCTTTTAACTTCACCTGATGGAGAACGGGACTCTGGACAATACTCAAGTCGACTGAGCGATACCAGAGGATGCCTTACATGCCTTCCACCCGAACCGAGCCTATGGACCGACTTAATTGAAAAGACTTAGCGCTGGCCGCCACTTTCCAAGAGAGTAGAACATAGCCCCCGGAATAGCCCATCAATGGTTCCAGCTAAACCGTTGCACCACGCAAGCCAACTTATACAACTTGGACTCTAATATAGACTTTCGTCAACTATCGCCGCTCGCCGCCTGAAGACTTAAGTGATGAGTACAATCTAGTGATTTCGCAATTTAAACGTATTATCAATTAGTAGGATAACCGTAGAAATGATTAGTAGAGGCAAAAA
Organism: Phalangium opilio; assembly: GCF_054372755.1. Lineage (NCBI taxonomy): Eukaryota > Metazoa > Arthropoda > Arachnida > Opiliones > Phalangiidae > Phalangium > Phalangium opilio. Next base: position 126,958 of record NW_028324238.1, on the reverse strand, counting down.
CCTCGTAGTATAGAATTAGGAGACCTGGCATCGGTCGAAATATGCATGCTGCATGATAGTCAATATTTTTTATCTTTACCAACTATTTTGGGGGATTATTAATTAGAATCGTTACTGTCGGGGATAACTACTATTTGATTGTTAGTTTTAAGGGCAGATATAATGCCATGATAATTAATAGTATCGGCTAATAGAACGCCTTAATGTTTAAACCTTCAGTTTAATTAATAATTACCAATATAACTGTTTTAATAAATAAGATTCGAAGTATGGCAAATATGAAGTTTAGTCATTTTAATACCCTAGACCTTAAACTTTAAATAGTAGTAGTAGGAATGCTAACGCTTGGCAGCCATAGGCCTTTGGTAGTAGTAAAAGCGTTACAATGGGGGTATTAGTTTGACTTGGTCTGAAGAAGATGTAGTTGTAGAAGAAGAAGAAGTATCGTTCGTCTTTTTAAAGGGAGAATGAAAAGAGGGATTGGTGATTTTAAAAGGGAGAGGATTATGATTTGTCTATAACAGTGCATTGGGAATGTAGTCTGCACATAAAAATTAACACACTTAGAGTGAAAAGGGACAAATTGTGTTCAGGTGATATTTTTCATTCATTGGTGTTTTTAAGGAGAAAGGATTATGATTTATCTATGATAGTACAATACGGATGCTCTGTGAGCAGGGCCAGATTAAGGGGGGCAGGGGGGCACTGGCCCCCGGGCGCAAGGCTTGTTGGGGCTCATTGAGTTTAACAATTCCCCCTTAGGGACATTTGCTGTTCCGTTTTTTCCGACTTAAGGGGGCGCACACTATCTCGGCCCCCGGGTGCAAAATTGCTTAATCCGGCCCTGTCTGTGAGAATATTAATGAACAAACACTAGTATCTGTATGTCTTTTGTGAACACACAAATTTGTCATATTGCCCTACATAAAATATCAGATTTAATACTCTCTTTAAAATTTCTCACCTTTAAAGTCATAAATATTCTAAGAACCCGAACAACTTTCTATAAAATAAAAACTTTGGAATTTACACAAAGATAGAACTCAAGTTGGGTGTTTTACCGAATTCTTTCTCTTTCAAACGCTCCTGGACATAAGTCAATGTTAAACATTTATAAATATGCGTGGGTATAAGTCTATGTTGTAAACTTAAACTTTCAAAGCGTGTATTAATTGAGCGTTTTAGGAGATAATCACTGAAACTTTGTTCTTCTATTAAGGTTCACTTAGATGTTTTGGGTAATCATTTGAGCACTTAAAGGAGTTGAGGGGTAATGCACTAATGAAAATCTTCGTTCATTGGTGATTTCCATTGATGCTTTTAAAAAGAACTCCAACTTTGAATGCAAATTATTCGTCAAATAACGGACGGAAAACTATCAAATAGGTCTCAAAATATAAATTAGAACTTACTAGACTTCTCATTTAAAATTTGGCCTAGAAAGAAATCGGTAAATGTATTAACAATGCTCTAAAACTGAGTCCATTTCCGATTTTTTTTCCCATAGAAAAAGCATGGACAAAGAATAAATGCGCGCAAGGAAATTTGTTTTCACTCTATAGGATAGGCAACTCCCGATCTCGGACGACAGCTTATTCTGAATATACTCTGTTACAACATCGGTTGTTAGCACGCGCAAAGATAGTTCTCTATTTAACCTAGCTTTGTGTGTACTGAGAAGAGACGGTAGCAGGCTGTAGGCAATTTCACATGTATTTGAAACTAAGGCCTAGAGATCCGTGCACTCGAGCTAAAAAACTCGCGGGTATTTTAAATCCTGAAAATCCTGAAGTTTTTCGTCTCTTGTCAGTACGCACAAAGCTACGTTACATAGACACCTAGCTTTGCACCTGCTGACAACCGATGCTGTAACAGAATAAGCTGTCGTTCGAGATAGGGAGTTGTCTATCTTGTAGAGTGAAAACAAATTTCCTTGCGCGCATTCTTTATCCATGGAAAAAGCATTACGAGGGAAACTGGGTTGGTAGCTCACCTATCGGCGAAAGTCGGAACTCGGGGCGCTTTTGCTCAAAGAACTTGGCTTTTGCTAGTTGTTTTCTAACATGGGGCTCGGGTAAAGCTGGCTGGCCTTCTACCGCCGAAAGAAGGTTATCATGGTTGGCCATGGTGTGAGTGAGAATTCCGCGGTTAAATTAAATAACAGGGGGTTTATTATGAACTCCTGACCTTGGCTATAATTCGGTGCGTGATTAGTTATACATGCTCTTTTTTTTAACTAGACATGACTCGAAAACAACCTGCCTCTTCAAACAACCACGTTAAAATTGCAGAACTTTTAATAAATGCCGGTGCTGACGTGAACTGTGGAGACTATAAGGATAAAAAGACACCGTTACACCTTGTTTCATCTCAGGGTCAAATTGACGTCGTGAAATTGTTACTAGAACGCGGCGCTAATTGCGATTTAAAGAGTGACAGCGGTGAAACGCCAATGCACCGTGCCGCTCATGGGGGCCGCGTTGATGTCGTGAAATTGTTACTAGAACGCGGCGCTAATTGCGATTTAAAGAGTGACAGCGGTGAAACGCCAATGCACCGTGCCGCTTATGGGGGCCGCGTTGATGTCGTGAAATTGTTATTAGAACGCGGTGCTAAGCACGATTTAAAGAATGACAGGGGTGAAACGCCAATGCACAGTGCCGCTTTGTGTGGCCGCGTTGATGTCGTGAAATTGTTAATAGAACGCGGCGCTAATTACGATTTAAAGAATGACGACGGTTTAACGCCAATGCTCAGTGCCGCCGATTGGGGCCGCGTCGATGTCGTGAAATTGTTACTAGAACGCGCCGCTAAACACAATTTTAAGAATGAAAGGGGTGAAACGCCAATGCACAGTGCCGCTTTGTGTGGCCACGTTGATGTCCTGAAATTGTTAATAAAACGCGGCTCTAACTACGATTTAAAGAGTGACAGGGGTGATACGCCAATGCACAGTGCCGCTTATGGGGGCCACGTTGACGTCGTGAAATTCTTGCTGGAACTCGGCTCTAATTACGATCTAAAAAATGACAGGGGTGAAACGCCAATGCACAAAGCCGCTTTTTGGGGCCGCATTGACATCGTGAAATTGTTAATAGAACGCGGCGCTAAACACGATATAAAGAATGACAGGGGTGAAACTCCAATGCACGGCGCCGCTTATGGGGGCCGCGTTGATGTCGTGAAATTGTTACTGGAACTCGGCGCTAATCCTCAGTTAAAAAATAAAAAAGGAAAAACGCCACTAAAGATAGCTCGTGGACGAAAACATGAAGATGTAGTGGAATTGTTTAGTGGGTATATTGATCAGGGCCGTCGGGAGAGGGAGAAATTCGGTCTGTTTTCCCGGGCCCGGAACGCAATTAGGAGTGTCTTGAGGAGGGCCCGCAATTAGGTCAATTTTCCCGGGGCCCACAAACCCCCTCGACGGCCTGATATTAATGATTCTAAAAATGGAAGCAGTGCCGGATTAACACCCTCGGGGGCCCCTAGGCACTAGGTGTTCGCAGACCCCAACCGGCCCTAGCCAGGAGGAGCAATATGACTGTAATGAATGCTTCAAAATAACTTTAGTTATTACCAAAATTTCAAATACAAACTTTCTTAAGCTGTGCGCGTATAGCGATTTTTGTATTTCGAACTGAATTCGGGTACTCATAAATTTGCTTATCGGATATCGGGGCGGGTACCCGAATTCTGTTATCTGGTTTCCGGGTAATAAAATTCAGCGGAAAAATGCTTGTCGGGTACTAAAAATTAGATGTAATACTTATCGGATAAAATGATTATAATTGTCGTCTGTCAAAGTGTCAAGCAGAGAAAACTACACGTGATCATAAACTGATCATCGACTATTAAGTTCCAATGTCTGAATGGGATCAAAAAGAGGAATATGGTCTGTTCCCCTTGGTGTTTATAATCCGTCTCAACCCAACTTGGTATTAAATTAAACGAGACATTACCGCCGTGAAAGCCTTCCCTTTAGTATACTCTTAAGCCCGGTTTTCACGTGACCGAGATTCGAAGCGATTAACTTCGTCGAGAGATCAAGTTGCAATACTGCAATGTTCCTTCAAGATTTTAGCGAGATCTTGTTAAAGGAAAAGTTCAGGTAACAGAACTGATTATACCTTAATTAAAAGAACGGCTGTTTTTTCTAAATATAAAAGGAATTAAAATTTGAAATTAAAATAATGTCTTATTACAATATGATAATTAGTACATTTAATTAGTCATGATTAAAAACTATCAAGGACTACTGCCTCGCCATCCACCATTAGTTTAGTGCATGGCGTCTGCTAGCCATAACCCCTTACCCCTATAGAATTTGGTTTAATTCTAACAGGCTGCGAAAGGTAAGGGGTAAGTGGGTCGATTTAGCAGACGCCACTACAGCAATGGCGTATGGTTTAGTAGTCCTTGATAATTTTTAAGACTAATTAAATGTACTAATTATCATATTGTAATAAGAGATCATTTATTCATTAACTTTAATATTTAATTCCTTTTATAGTTTTAAAAAGCAGCCGTTCTTTTAAGGTATAATGTTACCTGAATTTTCCGTTAAAGTTTTCACTGGTTCGTGTTTTTTATGAACGGCTATATGCGCGCCTGTTTTTGATATTATCAATACTTTCTACCTTTTCCAAAATATTCCTAAATTGCTAATATTCCAAATTATTGCTAATTAGCTTGTTTATTGACACCTTTCCCACAATATTGTTCTTTTTGTTTCTTTCAAAACTGAGAAGAGGCGCACTTTTAGCCACTCGTGTATTTTTCATTTTCAAGAAAACGATTTCTTTATTATAATTCGATTTTAGAATAATAACGCGTAATTACAATGGCGGTTCGGTCAGTGCACTTTACCGGGCACTTAAATAAATTAAAAATTAAGTCGATTTTCGTGTTCAGCACCTTCAAATTAAATTTAGTCAGAAGCAATGCAATTTGTTTGACTGAAAATGTTTCAGTTAGTAAAAAGAAATTATCTAAACCTTTTGAACTAAGCCGTTTAGAAATCCTATATCTTCATTAATCATTAAAGAATGAAAGCGCGTGAGTCTTGGGTTAGGTTAAGATTAGATTAAGTTAAGATCGTACTTTTTTTAAAAAAATATTTCACTCAATTGTTTCTAGATATTTTGAATGTTTAAAACACGAATATTGACTTATTTTTTTATTTATGTACTATTCTTTTTTAAACTTAAATTCTAAAATTGAAAAATGGAATACGAAAGTTAATTTTGGTTTTTAATTGGTACTACATTTTTTATTATATACAATGCTTTATTTTTATTATAATATGGGCTTTAAATATTTCAATACAAAATTTAATGATTTCTTCATAACGCTATACTATCTTTTTAAATTAATCTTGTTAACTAATGGTACAATCACAAATATAAATTTTAATTTCTTGATATTAATTTTATTATATAAAAATTAATTAATCTTAAAATAGTAAAGGTTAATTAAAATTAAATTCTACTTTGATTAAATTCTTGCTTTCAAATATGGTTTACGTGAAACTGTTGTGTGAAAATTTTCTTTTAGGGTTTTCTATAAACAACTAATACACAATCGAAACTGTACGCGTCGATATATCTAGTTCATATTTACTTTTGTACTTTTTTTCGCTTAACTTGTAATCAATATTAACAAACGAAAATTAATTACGCAAAATCTTTCATTAATAAATTTGTATCAATTTGAATCATTTCTGACATTTATTTTCACGCTTTTTCTTGCAGCACGTGAAGTGTTGCACCCTTTACGGGATTTTTCCCTGACCTTTGTTAACCTTGAAAGAAATAAAACCAATATTTGGCATTATAATTCTTTCACCAAATTCCTCCCCCTATTCCAAATAACAACGGGGGATTTCCAAAGACTGATTTTAATCCCACTTAATTATTTTTTAACCATTCTAAAAAAATCAGGGCGCTATTTCTCTGTAGTAAACTTTAACCCCGGGCGCTCGTTATGTCGAATTTATCGGGAGTGTTACGCGCTCCTGTAAGCCAAGCTTCAGAGCGACAAAGTTTGGAGGGATACGACACACGGTGGCAGTGTCGTCTGTCCCTCCATACACCCCTTCCGTCACCACCCAAGTAAACGTCCTTTTATCTTCAATGACTAGTAACGCTTAATTGCACAACAAAGTCAGTTGGCGTTTAGTGCACTTAAAGAATATTCAACGTTTTAAAGTTCAAGTTTCGAAAATTTTCGAAAAATCTTATAATATTTAGTTGAAGACTTATTAAAAGTCTTCAACTAAATATTATAAGATTTTTTTTTTAATTTCAACAGAAAAATAGCTCTGCGAATAATAGTAGACTCGAAAACTACACTAAGCCTTGGCTAGGTATCAGCGGTATCCCGATTCCCGAGCCGCCGACGGCTAAGCTCGCCGTAAGCCGCGGGAATTGAAAACATTCCTCGTAAAAAACAGATACACGGCGTGTTAAATAGCCCGAGCAAAAGCTACCCAGATTGATAAGATCTTCGTGCGTTACTCCCAAATAATCTTTGGTATTGTGAATAGTTTTATCTAAAGAATATTTTAGACACCCTACTCAGTCTTTATAGTAGTTCCCCCTAATTTATGTACCAGGAAGGATCGCAAGGATCCGAAAGAGCCGCGTTACCGAATTTTGTTCCTCCGCGTAAGGGGAGGTTCTTTCCTAGGAGCTTAGAGAATATCGTGTAGCTCCCCCGGGCACTTGTTACGTACTTCATGTGTAAAGCCTAATCGGCTTCTGATTCTATGGCTTCTTAAACATTCAAAGTCTATATATTCCTGGTATATGTCACAAAGCGTAAAATAGGGTGTTTTAAAATTGAAACACAAAGAGAATTAGGAATAGTGTTTCCTTGAGACTGGGACGCAATGTTACAAGAGAGATGTGTATAAAAAAAGACGCGGCCAATTTTAGAGTTTACATATCCGGTGTATAAATTCAACGAAAAATAGAAAATGTAGGCAATATAATTATTTCATGGACAGGAAAAGTCAAGATAGACATGGATAATTATTCATCCCAGAGTCAGTACCCTCCTAAAAGTAGAATAAAAACAGTTATCGCACTCTCGCTAATCAGAATTTGTACTTTATAAATATATTCCTTTATTTTAGAGATTCCGGTTCCATCTAGCGTTATCTATAAACATTTAAACATTTCCTCCGCGCCTCTATGTAATAACTTGGAGGATGGACGTTTGATTGCTTTTCGTGGTTGGACATCAGAGAGTGCAGCCAACTGTCGGTGGAAATATTTAATTTTTTTCAGTTGTTAATAAAAGTTCTTGTTGCTATAACCAGGAGGCTCCTAAAACTTATGCCCAAGTAAAAACTAGGGTACTGCCACGAGTCAAATTAAAATTAAAGCATACCGAGCCGGAAAACCGTGAATCCTTTCATTAAAAAAGTACAGTCGCGATCAAAAGTTTCCGGCCGTTTTCATTCGGTCGCCATTTTTCTTCTATCATAGCTAGAGCGACGAGTAAGACGTTTTTGGAAAGGCTGAACCCTTGAAAACCCGATGCCATCGAAATTAATAGAAAATCTTAAAGGAGCACGAGCAACACACGAATGTGTAAATTATCGCAAAATGACGTCACGAAATATTTCTTCGAATTTGTTGTGGTTGGTCTCATTTTATGCATAACGTTACCCAGAAACCGAATCTGTTTTCAAAATTAAAATCGGATTTGAACTTCAAAGGTTATTAAGGAAATAGTGATGCAAAAAAACCCTTTTTCAATAATTATAATTAAATTAGAGTCAACCCGACTATGCTTAAGCTATAGCTGGGAAAAACAAGTTGGGCCACACCGTATTAAAATCTAGCTTCACCCTAGAACGGAAACTTATACAATTGTAATGGAAATGTTCACTAGTTGTCTAAATCGCGGATATTTGTTTAGACACGTGAAGGTGGAAGGGTAGACTAATGGGAGACGTCTGGAAACTTGAATTTCGTTTTGGTGGCGCTTATTCACGTTTTCGACATTAAAGTCTCAAAGAGTCATGTTGGTAGGTGATTCGCAAATTTGAGAATCATCCACGCTTTGGATGACTGAAGGAGAATTGAGTGCTTACCGATTCATGATCGACAGTGTTTCATAATGGCCGGACAGAATCTGAATGATTTTGTTTGGGTGACTACTGTTCAATAACAGTGATAGAACTGGACAGGGCGAATGTTTATAGAATGGTGTAATTGACGAAGGACGTTTAATGTCGGGGTTGGGCAGGGAATGTGGAGTTTTGGCTGATATTGATCCTCAGCATGACAAAATATGCACACGGCAACGTTGAAACCTCATTGCCAGCTTTTTCCCCAGGGAAAAACTACAAGGTAGGACACGTGTGACACGTGATATTATTTAAGCAGACAGTGTCTGTTGCATTTGGACAACCGCCATTTGTTTTTGGAGCGCCTAGAATGTTGTTGCGCTAAGATAGGGCAAAATTTTTTATACCCGCGCGTTCAAGTTTACTTGCCATATCAACAAGAAAAGTCGAAAGCACTCACTCACTGTGTTTGTAACGCGTAAGAGAATTTAAAAATAAGAGAGAAGCAACGGTTTTAGGTTTTTACCGGCTTTACGTGTTTTTCTCTTCGCATTGAGTTCCGATTTTAATTTTTTTTTGCCTTAGACAATATAAGGAAGGAATAGCAGATAGACCAATTTTTTGAAGGTTTACTGTTAATTTCAACCTCTCACGGCTTATACAACTCTGCTGCTGGAAAACGACTCTTATACTACTTAAGAAACTGTGTTTCACGTTTTTACCAGTGGGCAGCTGTCCGAATAGAGCAGGGCGGCTGAGCCGCTCCCAAACAAATTACCTTGAAAGATAATAGGCCTATTTCATGTTTTTATAGTTTGACTTTTCAGAAACAGTACGAATCTGTTTGAAAGAGTATAGTGTTGAATCGCCTCTAGATGGGGTAGATTTCCCTTTTCGAAGCCCCATTTTTCCTCCTTAATCTTCACTATTTGCCTACTAAATTTTCAATTGTTAGGCAACAACTAGTCTGTTGTCAAAGCTACTTGAATTAAGGATATAGATTAATTTCAAAAGAAGGTTCGCATGCGGTTGCAGAGTTGTAGGATTGAGTTTCCGCTGGTGTAGTATTCCGCTTTCAAAACGGATCCCTTCTTACAAGTCAGTGGCGGCTCCTTTTGACCCGCCTTTCTATGTTTATCAGTAGGGTGTTTTCGTGGTTCAATGATTAGAAGAAACGGTGATAATAACGTTGGCCGAATCGAACTCAATTCGGTTTTGGCAGAATTTAATGTGGCCGCTATATATTTATATTGCAAATGTGTAAAATCAGTTTGGTGGAATCTGTTTTAATTAATTAATTCCGGTTCTGTGGGCATGCTTTATTTATATATAGACCGAAAAAATAACACAGTTGGAAAATAATGATAATGTTTTTCAATTTTATTTTGTTTTCTACTTCAAAGATAATCATTCGGCACATTTTAAAGGAATCAGTGTTAATAATTAACTAATACTACAATTTACACTTAATAATGCGACCAGTAACCGCCATTATCGAACACTTCTCTTACTCGACTGGGCATTGACTCATTGTAGGATTGAAATAATTCCTCCTTCAGCTTTAGATCTCGCCAAGCATTTTGCACAGCCTCCAACAACTCTTGGACATTTCTCACGTTTCTGTGATCAATAACACGAACCATTTCCGCCCAAAGATTCTCAATTGGATTCATGTCGCATACCTTAGCAGGCCAATTCATGACCTTCAAATAAAATAAACCATTAACTACAAAGTCGCAATGTCCATTTGATTTAAATACTTCTACAAAAGTAAACAACATAACTTACTCTAAATCCATGGATTTCCCTAAGCCTTTCCAATGCTTGGGTTGCGATTCTTGCCGTGTGAATCGGGGCTCTGTCGTGCATAAAGTCGAAGTCCTCGGAAACCTTTCCAGGATGCTTGGAAGGCCATCGTTCTCCAATAGCTCGACGTATCGTTGCGCGGTATTTCTCCCTTGGATGTGAACAAGACATCCGGAGTTAGCTGCCGATAGCCAGCCCCAACAGTTTACGGAAAACCGACCGCTTCTTTGAACCTTGGTTACGTATGGTTCGTCGAAGCGAGTACCGATTGGTCTTCTAACCCAGATCTTAAATATAAAATATTGACGAATGCTTAAACTATTATTCTAATTACTCGTTAAAAACACTCATTACCTGGCCATTGTGCCCGACAACGAAGCTTTTTTCGTCCGTGAATATCACTCGCGCCCACTGCTCGGGCGTCCAGTTTAAATGGTCTCGTGCAAATTCTAGTCTCCCTCGTCGGTTTTCTGCGCATAACTTCTCTTTCTTGCAGGCAATGCGTCCGTGAAGGTCATGCCTGATCAACTCCCTTCTCACAGTTGGTAAGGACGCTTGGAGTTCTAGTTCCGTTCGCAGGCCTCTGGCTGTCAGAAATGATTGCGCTCTACTGGTTCTAACTAGACGACGAGAATCTCTGGCAGACAAAACCTTAGGTCTTCCGGCTCGTTCCAAGTCCGCCCCACCATTAAACTCATTGTTGCGGAATCTATCTACCCACGTAGCTGCTGCAGCGCGAGAAACGTTCAACTGCCTTGCAATTAATCTATTTGAAAATCCTTGTTGATGCAACTCTACTATCTGACGCCTAACTTCAATTCGATCGCCCATTTTTCGCGTTAGGATTCCAAGATTGAACTGTGATCTATCATGGGTTTCATTCGCTTTTATACTTTATTTTCTTACTAATTTTTTATTCCTGACCAATTGGCAACGGAATAAATTCAGCTAATTTTTTACCTAAAAAGTAAGCGATAAAAAATTAGTAAGAAAATTAAAATAAACATAGAAAGGCGGGTCAAAAGGAGCCGCCACTGACTTGTAAGAAGGGATCCGTTTTGAAAGCGGAATACTACACCAGCGGAAACTCAATCCTACAACTCTGCAACCGCATGCGAACCTTCTTTTGAAATTAATCTATATCCTTAATTCAAGTAGCTTTGACAACAGACTAGTTGTTGCCTAACAATTGAAAATTTAGTAGGCAAATAGTGAAGATTAAGGAGGAAAAATGGGGCTTCGAAAAGGGAAATCTACCCCATCTAGAGGCGATTCAACACTATACTCTTTCAAACAGATTCGTACTGTTTCTGAAAAGTCAAACTATAAAAACATGAAATAGGCCTATTATCTTTCAAGGTAATTTGTTTGGGAGCGGCTCAGCCGCCCTGCTCTATTCGGACAGCTGCCCACTGGTAAAAACGTGAAACACAGTTTCTTAAGTAGTATAAGAGTCGTTTTCCAGCAGCAGAGTTGTATAAGCCGTGAGAGGTTGAAATTAACAGTAAACCTTCAAAAAATTGGTCTATCTGCTATTCCTTCCTTATATTGTCTAAGGCAAAAAAAATTAAAATCGGAACTCAATGCGAAGAGAAAAACACGTAAAGCCGGTAAAAACCTAAAACCGTTGCTTCTCTCTTATTTTTAAATTCTCTTACGCGTTACAAACACAGTGAGTGAGTGCTTTCGACTTTTCTTGTTGATATGGCAAGTAAACTTGAACGCGCGGGTATACAAATTTTGCCCTATCTTAGCGCAACAACATTCTAGGCGCTCCAAAAACAAATGGCGGTTGTCCAAATGCAACAGACACTGTCTGCTTAAATAATATCACGTGTCACACGTGTCCTACCTTGTAGTTTTTCCCTGGGTAAAAAGCTGGCAATGAGGTTTCAACGTTGCCGTGTGCATATTTTGTCATGCTGAGGATCAATATCAGCCACAACTCCACATTCCCTGCCCAACCCCGACATTAAACGTCCTTCGTCAATTACACCATTCTATAAACATTCGCCCTGTCCAGTTCTATCACTGTTATTGAACAGTAGTCACCCAAACAAAATCATTCAGATTCTGTCCGGCCATTATGAAACACTGTCGATCATGAATCGGTAAGCACTCAATTCTCCTTCAGTCATCCAAAGCGTGGATGATTCTCAAATTTGCGAATCACCTACCAACATGACTCTTTGAGACTTTAATGTCGAAAACGTGAATAAGCGCCACCAAAACGAAATTCAAGTTTCCAGACGTCTTCCATTAGTCTACCCTTCCACCTTCACGTGTCTAAACAAATATCCGCGATTTAGACAACTAGTGAACGATTGTATACCAAAATCCCCCCAGCCAAAATCCCCCCGGCCAAAATCCCCCCAAATCATTATAACAAGACAAAATCCCTGCAAATCAATATAACAAGACAAAATCCCCCCAAATCATTATAACAGGACAAAATCCCCCCAAATCATTATAACAAGACAAAATCCCCCCTAATAATTATAACAAGACGTAACATTGTTAAATGATTTATAAAATATTACTAGCCTAACCAAACCTAACCTAACATAACAGTAACGTTTTGGAAAAGGCGTAACATTGTTAAATGATTTGTAAAATACTACTAACCTAACATAACAGTAACGTTTTGGAAAAGGCGTAACATTGTTAAATGATTTGTAAAATACTACTAACCTAACATAACAGTAATGTTTTGGAAAAGGCATATTATTTGATAAGTCAATGATGCTAAACATTTATATTTTGGAAAAGGCGTAACATTGTTAAATGATTTATAAAATATTATTTGAGAAGTCGGTAGGATTTCGGTATGAGGTCAAAAATCATTTTAGAGCAAAATCAAGCACACCATTCGATAGAGCGTAAAATTTAGATCTAAAATATTCCCCGCTTTTTTCAAATTTCCAAAAAAAAAACCAAAAACATTTTTTGCAGTATAGGTGAACAAGGTCAAAAACAGTGTGGAAAACATCAGAGGGCCAATAATTTGGCACCTTTTCCAACCTAACCTAACCTGACCTAACCAAACCTAACCTAACCCAACCCAACCGAACCCAACCCAACCCAACCTAACCTAACCCAACCTAACCTAACCCAACCCAACCCAACCCAACCCAACCCAACCTAACCTAACCCAACCCAACCTAACCTAACCCAACCCAACCTAACCCAACCTAACCCAACCTAACCTAACCTATTCGGCCTCTTAAGTGAAAATGAACCCTAACGTTAAACATCAATATTTTGGAAAAGGTGGCAATTCTTATGGGGGATAAGACTTTTTTTTTTTGGAAATTTGAAAAAAGCGGCGGCCATTTTAGATCTAAATTTTACGCTCTATCGAATGGTGTGCTTGATTTTGCTCTAAAATGATTTTTGACCTTATTCACTCATACCGAAATTGTACCGAGAACTCAATGAAGCATAACATCAATATTTTGGAAAAGGCGTAACGTTGTTAAATGATTTATAAAATATTACTAACCTAACTTAACCAAACCTAACCTAACCTAACATAACAGTAATGTTTTAGAAAAGGCATATTATTGGGGAAGTCAATGAAGCTAAACATCAAAATTTTGGAAAAGGCGTAACATTGTTAAATGATTTATAAAATATTACTAACCTAACCAAACCTAACCTATCCTAACCAAACCTAACCGTTAAATATCATTTGGAGGGATTTTGTCTTGTTTTAATTATTTGGGGGGATTTTGTCTTGTTATAATGATTTGGGGGGATTTTGTCTTGTTATAATGATTTGGGGGGATTTTGTCTTGTTATAATGATTTGGGGGGATTTTGTCCTACATTGGGGGGATTTTGTCCTACATTGGGGGGATTTTGTCCTACATTGGGGGATTTTGTCCTACATTGGGGGGATTTTGTCCGTTACTTATGATTTGGGGGGATTTTGTCCGGGGGGATTTTGGCTGGGGGGATTTTGGGTCACACCCCTAGTGAACATTTCCATTACAATTGTATAAGTTTCCGTTCTAGGGTGAAGCTAGATTTTAATACGGTGTGGCCCAACTTGTTTTTCCCAGCTATAGCTTAAGCATAGTCGGGTTGACTCTAATCTATATCTATATAAATCAAAGTCCTGACTGACTGACTGACTGACTGACAGACTGACTGATAATCAACGCCCAGCCCAAACCGCTTGCCCTAGAAGGCTGAAACTTTGCAGGAACGTTACTCATAAGTGGTAGGCGCGTACTAAGAAAGATTTTTCCAATCCGCCGCCATTTTAAAAAATGGCGCCCAGAAATGTAAAAAATATTCTCTTTGCAATAAAGTACGCGCGTTTCAGGCGATTTCGCAAATATTTAATACACTGGTTTACTTTAACCTTAAGACGGGCTAAATGGTCTTTCAGGTTCGATTTGTCGCCATCTTTTAAAATGGCGCCCAGAAATGTAAGAAAATATTCTCCTTGCAATAAAGTCCGCGCGTTTCAACCGATTTCACAAATATTTAGTACAATGGTTTCCTTTAACCTATAGACGGGCTGAATGGTCTTTCGGGTTCGATTTGTTGCCATCTGTTTAAATGGTGGCCTAAAATTTAAAAACCCTTCTATATGGAATAATGTCCGCATGAAAAGTAATGAAAGTTGTCACGACGGGCTGACGGGCAACGCCGAGTTACACGCGAGCGACGCCGCGGGTTAAAAGCTAGTTTAATTATAATTATTGAAAAAGGGTTTTTTTGCATCACTATTTCCTTAATAACCTTTGAAGTTCAAATCCGATTTTAATTTTGAAAACAGATTCGGTTTCTGGGTAACGTTATGCATAAAATGAGACCAACCACAACAAATTCGAAGAAATATTTCGTGACGTCATTTTGCGATAATTTACACATTCGTGTGTTGCTCGTGCTCCTTTCAAGATTTTCTATTAATTTCGATGGCATCGGGTTTTCAAGGGTTCAGCCTTTCCAAAAACGTCTTACTCGTCGCTCTAGCTATGATAGAAGAAAAATGGCGACCGAATGAAAACGGCCGGAAACTTTTGATCGCGACTGTACCTTTTGAATCTTGTGTTTCGCATTTCTCTTGATTATTTCTTTAAATAATTTTCTTTTAAGGGTTTCTAGATACGTTGAATCTGATATTATTACACGTTGCATTGCTTAAAGGAAATGTTGTTGTAGTCCCGATAAAGTACAAAACCGTTGATGATAAAAAACATTATTTATTAGCTCATAATTTAAGCGACCGTCTAGTATGATTGTCAAACATCAAGTGCCTGGGGTTATCTCAAAAACCCTTATCGTAAGCTTTACACAGTAGGAGATTATCTTATCTTTAAATGAACATTACACATTAATAAGCGCCATCTTATTGAATATATAACATCTTTCCTCTCTCGACAATTTTAAGTTACAGGCATTCCAGCAATTTTAAAAGTTAATCACATATTACGTATATTACGTATTTTAAAATAACAGTAAAATTCCCTATTTAAGGATGAATGTTTTCAGGCTCTTATTTTAGTTTAGGTCTTTAGTTATAATTTTCTTTTCCTTCCTGGGTATATTAAGTTTTCGGAATATCGTAACGGGGGAATTGAGATCCTTCCTGAGCGAGTGGTTGGCCAGATGGGTGCCTGATCGCCGAGCGGTCTTGTAAGGTGGGGGGGGGGACATAAATTTGGAGGTTCTAGTTGCAATGGCGGGGTAGTGATAATAGGAAGGTGGTTAGGTGGAGGTAAATTGGCAACGTTACTAGTTGTTGGGCGCCCGATTGATGTGATAGCCATGGATGGGGCCTCAGTTGTGGTACGACGTGATGGGCAATGTTCTTTTGGTTGCAGTGCTGGGGAATGCCGTTGAGGATTCGAAGGTTGAAAAGTAACGATAGTCTTTAAATGTGTGCGTGTACGGCGGAAAAATTGTCCTCTATCAGTGCGGATATGATACGAATGAGGCTCGGAGGCAGCTGAGACAACTGTAGCGGGTAACCAATTTCGGTGACCCTGAAGGTAACGGACACGTTGTCCTGGCTTCAATGGTTGGCTATTGGCCCTTTCAACCATTGAGGCCTGTTGGTCTAGAAGTGCACGGCGATTGGTTTTCGTTGGGTAATTTGGGCGCAGAATATCAGTGTTGGTCGTGAAGGGAGTACGTATGCGACGACCCATGCTCATTTCGGCTGGGGATGGCAATGATCCCTTTGGTGTAGAGCGGTAGTCCATAAGAACATAGGATAAATCTTTGCCTTCTTGGAGGGCCTTTGTAAGTAGGTTCTTTAAAGTCTGTACAGTACGTTCTGCAAGTCCGTTAGATTGCGGGTAATGGGGTGACGAAGAAATATGGGTCACGCCCCATTGAGCGGTGAAGCGACGAAAGTCAGCGGAGTTGAAAGGGGGTCCGTTATCTGTGATAAGGCGCTGGGGAGGTCCATGACGTGCAAATTGTGGTAGCATAAAGTTGATGACGCTTTGAGAAGTGGTATTTGTGAGTTCCATAGCTTCAACGAATTTAGAATAGTAATCTACTAAGACTATGTAGTTGCGGGAATTAACGTGAAAAAGGTCCGCGCCAGCCATCTCCCAAGGTAGGTGTGGAACGGGATGCGGTGTCATGGGCTGCTTAGGGTTGGCGCAGCCTCTACTTGCGCATATGTTACAGGCCCGGACAAAGTTAGCGATGTCTTCAGTCATGCGTGGCCAGAAGAAATTCAGTTTGGCTTTTGCAATACAAGCAGTAACTCCCTGATGAGAGCCATGGATTGAACGTAGCACTTCAAGTTGCAGAGATTGCGGAACTACTAGGCATGAACCTCTGTAAAGAAGGTCATTCTGACTGTGGATTTCTTCTTGATGTGGCCAATAGAGTCGCAAGTCTTGTGGTATCCTTTTAGGATGTCTTGGCCAGCCCGAAGAGATGTAGAGCTTGAGTTGATTTAACGTTGGGTCTAATTCTGTTGCTTTTCGATATTTGTCTTGCTGGTTAACCGGGAGTGCTGAAGTGGCATATATCGCGGCGTAGGGTCCTTCCAGTAAGTCAGTGTTAACTTGGGTATGAGCTTAGGGTGCCCTGGAAAGCATGTCCGCTATGTATAGTTGAGACTCTGGTACGTATTTTAGTGTAAGTCGGTAGCGAAAAAGACGCATTAGTAATCGTTGCAGCCGAGATGAAATCAAATGAATTGGTTTTTTCATGAGTCCCAAGAGCGGATTGTGGTCAGTTTCAACCGTTATGTCTGTACTTGCGATATAATAATTAAAGTGTTCGCAAGCATACACGATCGCGAGGAGTTCTTTTTCGATTTGTGCGTAACGGCACTGGGTTTCAGTTAAAGGGATAGGATCAACGTTTTCCGACTAGTACAAGATGAGGGCAGTTTTAGGTAAAAAAATGTGCCTAAAATTATGTGTGCCAAAAAAAAATTCGAATTAAAACGTTTAAAATTAAGAAAAGTACGTTAGATATTTTGAAATTCAAACTACCCGCGAAATGCCGCCCAACTTGTTTTTCACACTATGACGTTGCAAATGTCTCTTGATTCATTGGTTGTTTGGAAATAGGAGAATGTAGGGGAGCTCAAGTTGAGGATAGTAGGTTTTTTTTCCGTCGTCTGCTACAGGAGCCAAATAGAAAATGTCATCGTCGACGTCGAGTCGTAGCTCGGAATCCGAAATATCAGACGGGCCTGACTCTGTAGTAGAATTTATTTATTTATTTATTTGGACACTGCTCGTGAAGCCAGCAGAGTGGCTTGTGTACGAACATCGGATACAGAATGAGTTGTAAAATAATTAAAACAATGCTAAGAAACACAATGCGGTATATTAAATGAGACTAGGGATACTAACAGTATAAAATCATAGTAACATAGGAGAGTAGAAATAAAAAATAAGAATGGGGGAATACTGATTAATAAAAAAAAAAATTTAGCTAGTATTCGAGGAAAGAGCGAAAATGGTTCGAGAGTTTGCGCCGGAAAGCGGCTTTATTGGTTAGGGTAACAATGTCTTCAGGCAAAGAATTCCAGTCGTTAATAACGGCACATGTAAAATGGGATTGGCGGAAGGAAGTACGGGCTCGAGGTTTAGCTAATTTTTTTGAGTGGCCTCGGGTACGCGAATCAGAATGGCGAGTGAAAAAAACCGAGAAATCCAAATCAAGTTTTAGGTGGAAGAAGTCATGAACTAAACAGAGATTATTAATACAGTGTCGTGTGGAGACATGGTCAATTGCGAGAAGGGACAGGCGGGTAGGGGCTGGCTTTTTACAAATATTATTGGAGAGTTTGGTGAAGGCGTTTTGAGCTTTCTGCAAGACCTGTAGATCGGTGGAGGTTTGAGGCATCCAAATAGGGGAACAATAGTCAATTATGGGGAGCGCGAGGGAGTTATATAGGGTTGCGACCAATTTGGGAGACCGAAAGTGTAAATTGCGGCGAATTAGACCAGTCAGGCTACGGAGTCGCTTGGCAACCTTTGTAGAGTGTGCAGTAGTTTTGAGGAGGGGATCAACTAGTACCCCGAGGTCCCTTTCACAATTAGAGGTGGGGATGCAGTGACCGTTGATTGTATAATTGAATAGCGGATTACGCCGGCCGAGATGTAAAATGGCACACTTCGCGACATTAAAAGTGAGGCCGTGGGCTAAACCCCATACAACCACAGCATCAAGGTCGAGTTGAAGGGCAAGGCAATCAACCGAGTCGCGGATGGGACAGTAAAGCTTTGCATCGTCAGCAAATAAGATAATGGACGAGTTAGTAACCGCTGATGGCATGGAATTAATCAAGACATTAAAAAGAAGAGGACCGAGGATAGAGCCCTGGGGAACCCCCTTATCAATCCGTGCCCAGGCGGACGCGTGACCTTGAAGTAATACCGGTTGTGTACGTGCAGTGAGGTAGTTCGCGAGCCACGCATGCGTGGAACCAGTAATACCGGCAGTACGAAGCGCTGATAGGAGGGCTACGTGGGGAATCGAATCAAACGCCTTACTAAAGTCTAAGTATAGGATATCAACGGAGGAACCATCGTCGAGCCATTGGGTCCAGTCATTAGTGGCACACAGTAAGTTTGTTAGGGAATAACGGCGGGGGAGGAAACCATGCTGGGCCGGGGTGAAGAAGGAGACTCGATCGAGGAATCCGATAGTTTAGACTCGGTTGAATCTTTCGAAATTCGTGAGTCAAGTGAGGAAAATTCAAATTCGGATAATGATGGTCAGGAAGAATTTGGTATTCAACCTTACCAATTTGAGCCTTTGCTTCCGGGAGAGCCTGCTGTGGAAGGCGAAAACTTGCCTGCGATGGAAGTCAAAAACAACGCACTTTCTACGACATTTTGGCAAAGGCTTACTTTCCATGATCGACTTTTTTATTCTAAGTGGCCCTAAATTCAAGCTTTTAAGATTTATTTTTCAAATTAAATGTGCTAAACCTCTTACTTAAACGATTTAATTGCTATGAAACTATTTAGCTTCTTTCACGCCTCTCAAAACACGTAAATCGAAATAAAAGTTAAGGCCAAGTTTATTTGTGATCCACAAGTGAAATAGTATGAAAACTACTGTTAGTCGTAAAGCTACCATATCTTCAAATAAGAGGAGCGTATGGAGGGGTGGGTAGATGTTTCAACCGTGTTTTTGCCAAACGACGCAGGAGGGGGTAGTGATCGGAGCAGTCCCAAAACACAATACTTTTAAAAATTAATTAAAAATAGTTAAGTTATTAAAAGTATCAATATATATATTTTTGAAAACGTAATTTTAGGTTCTATCTGATTTTAAAATATGAAATCTTTTCATTAGTAGCCAAAACATCGATTCTATCCCTTTAAGGAAGTGGAAGCGTATTCAACTGGTTGCCCGTTTTGGAGGAGTACTGCTCCAATACCGGTTTGACTAGCATCAACTGAAAGTGTAATTGTTTGCGCGGATCGAAATATGAAAGTACAGGGGCGGTTGAGGCGAGGTGCTTCAAGGAATCATAATGACGTTGGTGGTCGGGTTCCCATTGAAATATGGAGTCTTTTTTAAGTAGTGCGCGAAGGGGGGCCGTATCTGTGTTTACGCGAGGAAGAAAGCGCATTACGTAGTTAATCATGCCTAAAAAGCTTTGGAGCGCGGTCTTATCTTTAGGTGGTGGAAGTGCGCAAATTGCTTGAACTTTCGCGGGATCTATTTCCACACCACTAGAGGTTACGATGTGGCCAATATATTTGGCACGCGTGACAGCGAGGGCCATTTTTTTCTTACCGAAGCACAGACCGCATTCTAACGCGCGTTGTAGCACCCGATAAAGCGTTATTTTATGGTGCGGAAGGTCGATGTCGGCGATAAGAAAATCATCGGTGGAGATATGGACCTCCAGAAATTCGTCCAGTGGGTAAAGTCGACGAAGAGTTTGCTGGCAGACCTCAGAACCAGTAACGAGAAAATTTGGGTAGCGCAAATATCGGAATCGGCCATGAGGTGTTGCGAAAGTGCAAAGATTTGAGCTAGCTTCGGTGAGTTCAATATGCCAGAAAGCACTCTGGACGTCCAAAACGGTGAATATTGTTTTGCCGCTTAAGGAGGCAAAGATCTCTTGAGTCGTTGGTAACGGGAAAGGCTGCCTTTTTATTGAAGAGTTAAGTTTCCGGGGGTCCATGCATATCCGTACCGAGACGGAGCCGAGAGTTGAAGGCGGTTTAGTTGTAACGACCATGGGATGCACCCATTCGGAAGGCCCAGTGACAGGGGTTATTATGTCCAATTGAAGCATTCGTTCGAGTTCCAGCCGAACAGGTTCTTGAAGCGCGTGAGGTACTTGATGGGCGGCGCTTATCGACGGGTTTGGATAAGATTTCAATTCAATGTTATGTTGACCTAGTAGTTTACCAATTTTATCAAAGACCGTATGGAACTGAGCAATAATCTCTTCCGGTGTGAGCGAGATTGGTTCGTTTGTGGGATGGTAAGCTAGAGATAATACCAGTTTAGGTGGCGGCGGTCCCAAAGGATAACGATGGTGTTGAATGATGCCTAATTGAACGGCAGCAGCAGCACCCAAGATAGGGGGACGTTCATCTTCAGTGACGTAGAATGGAAAAATGGCTTGCGCAGTGTACGAAGAACAAGGTATGTCTAAGACACCGGCCATTGGCACTGGATGTCCAGAATATGCCATAACCTTGTGAGTAGGTGGGCGAATCGGCGGTTGTGAGAGAAATGTTTTATAGATACTTAGGGGAATAATGTTTACTTGTGAACCGGTATCTATTTTAAAGTTAACTCGGTTATCAAAAAGATAAATATTATCGTAAATTTCGTCCTCGCGCGTAAGGGAGGGAATTTTGGTGTGTGAATGGATCACGGCGGTGAGGAGAGGATCTGGTTCTTGATAAAGACTGAGACTGTGGGAAACTTGGTAAGTAGTTGGGTCCGACGCTGTTTCGTAATGAAAGTTAGTATCATCTTGAGGGAGACCATCTTGAAGACTCGTATGAGTGTGGCCCGTTTCGCTGAGTGCTAGGGCTGAACGGCAAACAATGGCCCAATGGCCTTTGCGGCGACAGTTGAGGCAAGTCGAGTAGCGTGCAGGACACGGGGCTGAGTGATGTGGTGGGTGACCGCAATTAGAGCAAGTTGGACGACGAGAGTCCGATATCCGACTCGTTGAGACGAATGGCGTACGCGAAAGCTGTTGGGTTGTATTGTTGAAACTTTCCCGATGTAGATTGTGGGAGTTAGAACGCGACGGTGGGGCAGTATTACGATACGACGCGGAATTAGCGTTAGGGTTAAAACTCGCGTTGGCGCGTTGTCGATTTCGAGAATGATTTGAGCGTTGATGACGCAACGCGTCGACCGAGGGTATTGACGAAACCGAACTAGCCGAACCATTGCCCATGGCATCAGCGTGTATAGCGGATATTTCGTCAACTTGGGAAAGCTGTATAGCCCGTTCCAGCGTAAGGTCGGGAATAGTTAGTAATTGTTTGCGGAGTTTATCATGGAGAGTGCCCGATACGATCTGGGTTACAATAAGCGAGTCACGTAACGCGTTAAATTCACAAGCTTGAGCCTTAGTTTTAAGGTCAGTTAGAAAGTGATCAAATGATTGATTTGAGCCCTATTTAGTTTGAAAAAAAGTGTACCTGAGAAACGTAAGGTTTTTGTACGGCAAGTAATAGGTGTCGAAAGCCGTGAGAAGGTCAGCGACTGTGCGAGTCTCGTCCACAGGGAGATTCGGTAAGGTTTTGTAAATGCGTCGTCCGACGGAGCCCAGTATGTGGAGGAATGTGGCTTTTTGCGTAGGGAGCGTTTCCCGGTTCAACTTAGACGCCAGGACATAGATTTCGTAAGCTTCTTTATAGTCAGCCCAAGCCGAAGCAGGGTCGGTACCGGGAACAAATTCAGCCGGACTCTTGAAAGAAGTCATGATGAGAGTGCACAGTATTGTAGATTATCACGTAATCTTCGCGACGTAAAGTAAGGGATATAAAAATTTTAAACCGATCCCACCTCTATCACCATGTTGTAGTCCCGATAAAGTACAAAACCGTTGATGATAAAAAACATTATTTATTAGCTCATAATTTAAGCGACCGTCTAGTGTGATTATCAAACATCAAGTGCCTGGGGTTATCTCAAAAACCCTTATCGTAAGCTTTACACAATAGAGCTATTTCAATTCGGGGGGAAAGGAGAGATTTTGAGGCGGGGTTTCGCTAGTCCCCGCCTAGGCGCAGTATTGTGCGGAAAATTTAGCTTAGAGTTTTTCAGCGGCCCGCACGGAGGGAGGGTGAAAACCGGCTCCGTTTATTGGCAGGCCCAAATGTGACGTTTCCCCCCTTCAACTGATATAGCTCTATAGGAGATTATCTTATCTTTAAATGAACATTACACATTACTAAGCGCCATCTTATTGAATATATAACAATGTAATAACAGAATAATCCGCTGAAGAGCAATATGCGGTTTAGAAGCATGATTTTGCCATCGACTCGGAGAGACCAAATTCTTCGTCAGTCGCCCTTTCAAAACCGTTACCAAGCTGTGGCTATGTATGAGAGTTCCGCACATGCGCAAGCAGGTTTGTTTACGACTGCGCACCGAGGTTAATGCGCGCGAGGGATTTGTTACATTCATATCTGACAAGACTCTCCCTAAATGTCTGGATCACAATAGGCATTGGAATTAAACTATAGCAGACGACATAACGCGCCGAGGATTGAGAAGTTAACTAACACGCAGCGCCTCTAGCGGACTGAATTGAAAACTCTTGGCGGGAACTTCGCGAATGGTAGATTGGCAGTTTAATAAATGGGAGCGCTACAATTATCAAATACGTCGCGTTTTTTGCATTAAAAGGTTTGCAAAATTATTTAAGGGATTCTACTCGTCGAAAAGTATAAAATCTATTAAAAACTAAACACATTTTCAACCAAACGAAGTTAATACCCGTAGTCTCTGGAGAGTGTATCAGGGAAACTTCTGTAACTAAGCAAATTTATGATATTACCATCTATGTAAGTGTTCGAATTAAATAAATATGTTTATATTGTAAGTTAATTAAATTAACTTGCAAGTGCTTCCAGACAGACACATTTTCGAGGTTAACTATACCTGTACATTTAATTTGGGTATTGGGATCAGATAAGATAAAGTCTAAAAACTTACTTTTTCTCTTTAAGCGCGTTAATTCATTCATTTCTTTTAATGCAATGAATTCTAGAACTTCGAAAACGGGTAAAATTTCACCCCTTCTGGCGAATTTCAGTAATAATTCCTACAAGTAACTACACAACAACCCTATATGGCTTCATTTAAAGACGCGGTCATTTTCCCGCCAATTTGTTCTTCTAAAATCCGCTAGATGGTGAACGCGGCGGCTCGCTCGGCGCGTATAGCGCTCCGAGCGCCTTCAAAATAGCGGTGTTGTGATTGACCTTGTATTTATACAAAAATCGGTACCAATTACAAGGGTCCTGAAGGAGATGGACAAATAACGTCTCCAAACGTATCTCTCATCCTGCCTTTGGACTTAAAATATGAATAATTTCATCCTATTTCACCTTTTTCTTCCTCTAGCGAGCCTTTGTGCCCAGATTAGTTAGATTTCCCGCTAAATTATCGTACGCCGAAGCCGAATTATCGAATTTAGCGTACTAGTACAGCGTCATAACTATCGTACGCTTCGAAAAAAACTCTTAAATTATCGCATTGTACTATAATTATCGTACGTCTGGCAACGCTGTACTGATTTTACACGAAATCTGAAACTACGACTAGGAGTAAAGATAATTAGGAAATAAGATTAAGACTCCTTGCAATGTGAAAGGAGTCGAAATTTGACGAAAACCTTGAATTAATATACTGGTCCCCATTCAATATTTATCAAAAATTAGAATTAATAAACAAGTCCCTAGGACTCGTGACCCTCAGTTTTTGAATAAAAAAACTAGTTTGAGTAATTAATAAAGTGGTTTTGCACCTGGAAACCAATGAGATAGAGTTCCAATTCAAATCGGCTTACCGCGATACACATTTTTTTATCAAGCAAGATTATCAAAACATGACAGCGCCACCTGTGAGCCTCTAGCGGAACTAATTACAACTTTTACTCGCTTATTTTCAATCAGAAACATCGTTATAATTTTTATTTCATCTATTTATTAGATTAAAAAGGACTAGAGTTTTTATTATTTAACTTGCTTATTTTATTTAACACGTTTAAAAAACTATTTTGACAGCAGACGTTAATAAAAAAAGTTCTTCAAGTGACTAATAGGCGGCGCCACCTGTATTTGATAAAGATTCATGCTCGACAAAAAGTGTATCGCGAATCGTCGATCTCGAGATCCCACGTTGTGACTCTAGGTTTATATATATATTCTATCTCATTGCTGGAAACCTGTCTTATTTCCATGGCTGTTTCCTATGTCCAGCTCTTTGTTACTTTCGTTGCTATGGAAACATAACAAACAAAAATGTTTGTAGCAGACTAACGTGGCTAAGCACTAAGCAGACAGCTTCTACCAAGGCCTTTCAAAACAGGCTAATTGAAACGTTGAGACAATAATCAAAAAATAAAATGAACTAAGTTCATTTAGGTGATGACGTGACCACTCCGTTTTTGGTATGTTTATAATGCTAGAAAGCCATTTCACCAGCAATATCCGGGAAGCCCCCCTAGTTACTTCGACGATTCGTAATTTCGTAGTGCCACATTGTGTCCGAATCTGTGTTAAGTCAACTTGGATTTTTCAACTCGAATTTCAAAATTGTGAAGTGGAAACCTGTGGTTGTGTGTTACATGGATTCCATGGTGTTCGTATTTTGATAACCTCTATTATTATTTGTACACATGGTAAATAACCAATTTGTGAAAAATAGACAATGACTACCTAAAAATAAATAACAAAAACACATGCAATATAGACTAATGGCACCCCATGTTATTTCCCCATAGAGCTTAATACAGTCGAAGGCAGAGGGCTGCCATTACCCTATTCTCTCGTGTAAAATATTCAATTCTGCTACAATAGACTAATGGCACCCCATGTTATTTACCCATAGAGCTTAATACAGTCGAAGGCAGACGGCTGCCATTACCCTATAAGTTCGCACTTTGGCTGTTCACATGGCGCCTATTGAATGGAACGAAATTGACAAATGCAATCTTCAGGATATAAATGATGATTTAGCTGAAAGTTTCTACAAAAAACTAATTAATGTAAGTACCCTAATTAGAATATAAATTTGCCATTGTTTTTAATTAACCTATATTATTAAAGTTTAAGCCATCAAACGAAGATGATCCCAAAAGACTGCATAAGCTCTTTCTGGTGTCAAGAGCAGTTTTGCAGGTATAAGTTCTTTAAGAAAACAAACTTTAATTAGAGTTAAGATAAAATAAATAAATCACATCGTGTTCAAGCTCAAAGGCTTGCAAGCGGAGGTTGCGATGGAAGAATTGGAACAAATGGCCAAGAATCGAGGAAGACTGAGCGCTTGTCATGTAAAGGAGCTTTTAGCCGAGATTGAAGATCTGAAGGATGAGTTGGAGAACATGAAGGTACTGAGATGTCAGTTTGGTTGTGTTGTCTTGTGGGAAATTATTTTCAGTTTGTACCATGTAGAGTTTTGTACTTGGTAAAAATCTAGTCGATGTTTGGGATTGATTAGGAAGCTTGGATTGCAATGGTTCGGAATATTTACACTTGTCACAAGAGAAAGGCAAAGGATTATGTCACAAATGGCAGCCAGTGACCCTTCACTTCTTCATTAAGAGATTAAGACCAGTTGTGACCCTCCAATTAATTATTTTTGTATTAATCCCATTATAAAATTAATAAAAACTGTCATTGTAGACAAAGACTGGAAAGTGTAAAAGATAAGGTTTGAAAATGAACTGCCTGAAGATACAGATATTAAAATTTTCACTTTTGAAGACATCATTATAAAACATCAATTATTTTAAAAAATTCTTATCTTACTTTTTTTCACCAAAATTTTATTTTCCCAAAATATTTTTCAGCAATATTTACCAAGTATTTTGTCCTCAATAGTAGTTGTCACCTAGAAGGGTTTAAGGGATACTAGCTTGGTACTGCTTTTACTTTCAACTAACATTTGATTCTAGGAGATTCAAATGCTTGGATATCTGAAAAGATTTCTCTTGAAGAGTTTAAATTTTTATATTTTGAAATTGAAAATATTGCGTAGCGGAAAATAATATAGGCCTTTTCTTTGTGATTAAGTTATTAGTGTCGAAAAGATCTGTAGATTGATCGTGATCTTTGAGAGCAACACAGCACGTTAATATTTAATACTTTGAAAGCTTTACAATTTAAGAATGTTTTGTAAAGTTTTAATACGGTTTATATTTTGTAAGCTCTCAACGATTTTCTCGCGTTATAGGGTCAATTTTCTACCTAATTTTAAATTTTTGATAAAAAATAAAATGTAAAGCCGAAGTATTTTTAAAATAACGCGCATGTTCCTTTTTAAAATACTTTCCCGAAGTAATTTTGGTGAAAAAAAGTAAGATAAGAATTTTTTAAAATAATTGATGTTTTATAATGATGTCTTCAAAAGTGAAAATTTTAATATCTGTTACTTCAGGCAGTTCATTTTCAAACCTTATCTTTTACACTTTTCAGTCTTTGTCTACAATGACAGATTTTATTAATTACTTTGAGTTCCAGTATTATTACAAAAAAGAACAGCACAATTTCTTCCGCCTCTAGCGTTAGTACAAGCTGCCATAGCCATATCATGGATAAAGAATGCGCGTGAGGAAATTTGTTTTCACTCTACAGGATAGGCAACTCCATATCTCGAACGACAGCTTATTCTATATATACTCTGTTACAATATCGGTTGTCAGCACGCCTAAAGCTAGGTCTCTATGTAACATAGCCTTGCGCGTGCTGACAAGAGACAAAAAACTTCAGGATCTTCAGGATTTAAAATCGTTTAAAATATCCTGAAGTTTTTTGTCTCTTGTAAGTACACGCAAGGCTAGGTTACATAGAGACCTAGCTTTAGGCGTGCTGACAACCGATGTTGTAACAGAGTATATATAGAATAAGCTGTCGCTCGAGATAGGGAGTTGCCGATCCTATAGCGTGAAAACAAATTTCCTCGCGCGCATTCTTTATCCATGGCCATATGTTTTGGTTTGTTTGATCACCATTATACGCAGAAAAACCAAGCTGCAGGGGTAGCGATTGCGGCGCCCCCTATTCCCGTTTCGCTAGCGAATAGGATTCCCGCGCTTTTTTTCCTGACGTCATAGTGATGTCATCAAACGGGCGAACAAGCTCGACAAGACTAAATTGTTGATATATCGAAACTGAGTTTTCGTGATTTTTCAATGGATTTTAAAAATAGAAACATTGGATCAATCATATTAAAAACTTGATATTTTGAAAGTAGAAACTTGAAAGTGTAACATAATACCACTTTCGTGGTCAAATATGATATGAAATTGTAAATTCGCATTCCCTTTAAAGGTGGTTTAATTCTATAGAAGCAATTTTAATTTTACAGTTACGAACAATGGGTAATATCCCGTTTAGTCCAACCAACAGTAGATTATCTGATGCATCTGAAATTCACGCTGACTTGAAATCTGATAAAATTAGTATTTCCAAAGCTAGTGATAAATTGCCATCTTCTCCGATTAGATCTGAATCGGTAAGAAGTTTGTTTTTCCTTTTTGAATATAAAGGCTGCTCCAAATAGGGTGGTAGGGCGGAAGTACAGTGAGTTCTCTGGGCCATTTTGAGTCAAAAATGTTCTATGACACTTTGCCGATGACCTCTTACTTTAATTAGTTTCGTAATTAAATTTAAGGGGTCATCTGTAAAGCAGTTATCTTGCCCTTAGGGTAAAACGTCATAGAACATTTTTGACTGAAAATCTCACTGCACTTTGGTCCTACCACCCTTTTTGAAACACCCTGCATAAAATTTCGCACTTGCTTATAACCGTCCGACGGACCATTTTACTAATTAAGTGACATTAGTCTACTAATTGTTTAAACGTGCGGAAAATGTATAATCAAATGACTGACATAAATAATTAGTATTTATATGGTTAGAATGAAATAATGTGTTACTATGTTTTTAAACATGAATGAAATGTGTTACTATGTTTTTTACACGAATGAAATAATATGTTGCTATATTTTTTATATGAATGAAACTCTTCGTAAGGGTGAACACATTGTAAACTATGTATTCATTGCATTATTGCAGGAGATAAGCGACAGATCTGATGTAGACATGAGTGAAGGTGAAGTAATGACAAGCCCAACTCACCAGTCGCACAACACTGCTAATGTGCCATTACTTTATTTAAAACATCCTGTCTGAATGGGAGAAATTTCACAGTGAAAAGCGAACTTGGACTGAAGAATGTGAGAGAGAAATGCAAGTCCGCGATACTTTGAAAACGAGATTGGAGGCTTTTGAGGTATGTAAATAATGTTGTTAATACTCTTTGAACATTTCAAGTTCTGTTTGCACTAGTGGGAAAGGTGATAAGTGTTACTCATTGGATTGCCCACATACGGTTAATCAAATCATATTTCAATATGGCTCAATTAATTGAATAGATTTTCATTATAGTTTTTGATCAACCGTATAATTTTTCAGTATAGATCGATTAGGGGAATATGGCGTCAGTATAGTGAATATTGTTTTGGTATAGTTCGATTAATTGAAATTTGTTTCGGTATAGTTCGATTAATTGAAATTTGTTTCGGTATAGTTCGATTAATTGAAATTTGTTTCGGTATAGTTCGATTAATTGAAATTTGTTTCGGTATAGTTCGATTAATTGAAATTTGTTTCGGTATAGTTCGATTAATTGAAATTTGTTTCGGTATAGTTCGATTAATTGAAATTTGTTTCGGTATAGTTCGATTAATTGAAATTTGTTTCGGTATAGTTCGATTAATTGAAAATTGTTTCGGTATAGTTCGATTAATTGAAAATTGTTCGATTGCTTGACTATTGTTTCAGTATAGTTCGATTGCTTGACCACCGCCTCCTATATGTAATCTAAGCCCGTGCACGGTGAAATTTTTAGGGGGGACTTTATGTTGCATAGGAATGCCATTTTATCCCAGTAGGTGGCGGGATTTATCCGAGATTCGAAATAATGGTTGTGTTCGCACAATACATTTTCTTCGACTAGTTGGACAACCTTGACTAAAGTGATATAAGTATTTGATTATATTTCTCATATCATGATTAATTTGAAATAGTCCAAGGTTAAATTCAGTACATAGTAGGGGAAAATCTTGAAATTGAATGGGAAAAATTGGAATTTAAGATGCAAATTAAGGGAGGAAATAGGATATAAATATTAAAATCATATGAATTATAGGAAAGTGATTAGGGAAATTATAGGATTATTGATAAGGGAAATTATAGGATTATTGATTAGGGAAAATATAGGATTATTGATTAGTAAATTATATCTAAATACAGGATAATATAGGAAAACAAAGATAAACAAATGAACTAATTGTGTACAATTTCACCCTTGAATTTGAAAACTGTAGTTTAACAACGGTGGTTTAAGTTTAAATTCCCTCATTAAGCGATGAAAATTAAACAAAGTAAACTAAAATTTGAAATGGAAAATAGGAACATGTTTAATTCTTTTAGCAGTTTTCATCTGAAATATCAAAGATCTCCAACCTAGCATAGACAGGAATTAACCAATTCAAAAAGAGGAAAATAACGGTCGTTTTCAAAATCTCTTACGTCACGCTGTGACGTAAAAGCTATAGTTAATCGCGCCTCTAGCGGTAGAGAATGCCGAATTAAAAATCCACTTCTGGAAATTTTTTTGGGTCGGCGAATGGGCTTGGATTTAATATAGGAGGAGGTGGCTTGACCATTGTTTCAGTATAGTTCGATTAATTGAATATTGTTTCAGTATAGTTCGATTAATTGAATATTGTTTCAGTATAGTTCGATTAATTGAATATTGTTTCGGTATGATTCGATCAAGGGAAAATTGTTTCGGTATGGTTCGATGAAGGGAAAATTGTTTCGGTATGGTTCGATTAAGGGAAAATTGTTTCGGTATGATTCGATTAAGGAAAAATTGTTTCGGTATGGTTCGATTAAGGGAAAATTGTTTCGGTATGGTTCGATTAAGGGAAAATTGTTTCGGTATGGTTCGATTAAGGGAAAATTGTTTCGGTATGGTTCGATTAAGGGAAAATTGTTTCGGTATGGTTCGATTTGGTGAAAATTGTTTCGGTATGGTTCGATTAAGGGAAAATTGTTTCGGTATGGTTCGATTTGGTGAAAATTGTTTCGGTATGGTTCGATTAAGGGAAAATTGTTTCGGTATGGTTCGATTAAGGGAAAATTGTTTCGGTATGGTTCGATTAAGGGAAAATTGTTTCGGTATGGTTCGATTAAGGGAAAATTGTTTCGGTATGGTTCGATTAAGGGAAAATTGTTTCGGTATGGTTCGATTAAGGGAAAATTGTTTCGGTATGGTTCGATTAAGGGAAAATTGTTTCGGTATGGTTCGATTTGGTGAAAATTGTTTCGGTATGGTTCGATTTGGTGAAAATTGTTTCGGTATGGTTCGATTAAGGGAAAATTGTTTCGGTATGGTTCGATTTGGTGAAAATTGTTTCGGTATGGTTCGATTAAGGGAAAATTGTTTCGGTATGGTTCGATTAAGGGAAAATTGTTTCGGTATGGTTCGATTAAGGGAAAATTGTTTCGGTATGGTTCGATTAAGGGAAAATTGTTTCGGTATGGTTCGATTAAGGGAAAATTGTTTCGGTATGGTTCGATTAAGGGAAAATTGTTTCGGTATGGTTCGATTTGGTGAAAATTGTTTCGGTATGGTTCGATTTGGTGAAAATTGTTTCGGTATGGTTCGATGAAGGGAAAATTGTTTCGGTATGGTTCGATTAAGGGAAAATTGTTTCGGTATGATTCGATTAAGGAAAAATTGTTTCGGTATGGTTCGATTAAGGGAAAATTGTTTCGGTATGGTTCGATTAAGGGAAAATTGTTTCGGTATGGTTCGATTAAGGGAAAATTGTTTCGGTATGGTTCGATTAAGGGAAAATTGTTTCGGTATGGTTCGATTAAGGGAAAATTGTTTCGGTATGGTTCGATTAAGGGAAAATTGTTTCGGTATGGTTCGATTAAGGGAAAATTGTTTCGGTATGGTTCGATTTGGTGAAAATTGTTTCGGTATGGTTCGATTAAGGGAAAATTGTTTCGGTATGGTTCGATTAAGGGAAAATTGTTTCGGTATGGTTCGATTTGGTGAAAATTGTTTCGGTATGGTTCGATTTGGTGAAAATTGTTTCGGTATGGTTCGATTAAGGGAAAATTGTTTCGGTATGGTTCGATTTGGTGAAAATTGTTTCGGTATGGTTCGATTAAGGGAAAATTGTTTCGGTATGGTTCGATTAAGGAAAAATTGTTTCGGTATGGTTCGATTAAGGGAAAATTGTTTCGGTATGGTTCGATTAAGGGAAAATTGTTTCGGTATGGTTCGATTAAGGGAAAATTGTTTCGGTATGGTTCGATTAATGGAAAATTGTTTCGGTATGGTTCGATTAAGGGAAAATTGTTTCGGTATGGTTCGATTAAGGGAAAATTGTTTCGGTATGGTTCGATTAAGGGAAAATTGTTTCGGTATGGTTCGATTAAGGGAAAATTGTTTCGGTATGGTTCGATTAAGGGAAAATTGTTTCGGTATGGTTCGATTTGGTGAAAATTGTTTCGGTATGGTTCGATTAAGTGAAAATTGTTTCAGTATGAATTAAGTTCTTTATGAAGTTAGTTAAAGGTCCCCTAATATTCTTATCGAAATTACAATTGACAGAATCTTATATTAACACTTGAAAAAGATGAAGATGAAATGAAAAAGGCCTTGGCTGAAGCTGCGTTGAAAG
Source organism: Phalangium opilio (assembly GCF_054372755.1). Taxonomy (NCBI): domain Eukaryota; kingdom Metazoa; phylum Arthropoda; class Arachnida; order Opiliones; family Phalangiidae; genus Phalangium; species Phalangium opilio. The sequence continues at coordinate 94,641 of NW_028324238.1, read as the reverse complement.
ATTCACAGCTTGTTTGTAGAGTAAATTTTTTATCGAGGAGACTTGAAGTTTCCGCTGCATCAGAAAGTGATCTAAGAAAAGAAAATGAAGCTGTCAAAAAAGAGTTGTTGAGCCTCGAACTGAATAGTCTGGAGAAAATGAAATATTTATTACGATACAAGGTATGTTTAATTTGAAATGAGTCGAAAGGGTACTTGCAATGAGCACACATCCTTCATATATGGGTAGAGGCAGAGAGAATTTATAATAGGGAGTGGAAACTCTTGCCCTTGGCCGTGCTAAATACAATGTACTGTAGTAGTTCAAACAAGAAGGCTGCGTTGCTTAGACTGCCCTGGTAAAAACAATTTTGCCTCAAACACTATTGGTTGTACAATTACCCAATAATTGTTCGCAATTTCGAGTGCGTCTGGCGCCATCTGGGGATATTTTTTAGTCAGACGTTTCCCTTCCGCTAAAAAGGTAGTGTCCATCTCCCCTAGAGACCCTCCCGCAACTTTCTAGACCCGCCCCGGAGGGAGGGGCCACAAAATTTCATACCGGAAATAGACCTGGCGAGTTTTGTTGATCACGTGATTTTTGAGCTTCATTATATTCCTCAGTTTCCACTCCTTATTGTAAATTCTCTCTGGTAGAGGGACGTTACTTGGCGCTACATCTCGTAGATGGCCCAGATGGGCATCACGTGGCGGTGTATACATCGTAGAGTGGCGTCACTCGGCGGTGTATACTCGGTCATTCATTTGCTGTAAACAGAAACAATCGCCTACTCGAGCACGAAACAGAATCACAAGAGACAATAGCTCAATTATTTTGTGGTGGACAATGCCAATAGAGCTATCTCAGAAGCCTTATTATGACGTCACCCATGCTATTTCCCCTTAGAGCCAAAGTGGTACCAAACATGGCCGCCCACTGAAAAAAGCTAGGCCCATGACGGTTTTGCCTAGGCACTGACGTCACAACTGAGATAGCTCTATTGTATAAGCCCTAACGATAAACCCATACATAAGCGTTATAGGGTTAGGATGTATGTATAAGGTGCCTTAGCGTGCTAATTGGCTGTGGTTATTTTAGGAGAGGGCTCATAGCAAAGTGTTAAATTTGCAAAAGGCCTTGGATGATTCTATACCAGCGACAGAGCTGGAAATTGCAAATCGTAGCTTCCTAGATCTTAATACAAATTATCAAAAGCTCCTTCAAAAGCAAAATGAAGATAACTCGAAGTTTCAAGAATACAAAGAAAAAGAGGTAGGCCCAAGTTCATACATACATTACTATATCAGAATAACCACGTTTTTTTTTTTCAAAACGTAAAACCTTAAATGTATATTACCGTGTTTGCAAACTTGTTGTATATTATACTTATTAGCTTAGGTAATGGGACATAAAAACGGGCAGTGTAAATGATTGACGTGAAAACGGGCAGCGTAATTATGGGACTTGTAAGCGGGCAGCGTAATTGTGGGACTTGTAAGCGGGCAGCGTAATTGTGGGACTTGTAAGCGGGCAGCGTAATTGTGGGACTTGTAAGCGGGCAGCGTAATTGTGGGACTTGTAAGCGGGCAGCGTAATTGTGGGACTTGTAAATCGGCAGCGTAATTATGGGACTTGTAAGCGGGCAGCGTAATTATGGGACTTGTAACCGGGCAGCGTAATTGTGGGACTTGGAAATCGGCAGCGTAATTGTGGGACTTGTAAATCGGCAGCGTAATTAAGGGACGCGAAAACGAGCAGCGTAATTAAGGGACGCGAAAACGAGCAGCGTAATTAAGGGACGCGAAAACGAGCAGCGTAATTAAGGGACGCGAAAACGGGCAGCGTAATTAAGGGACGCGAAAACGAGCAGCGTAATTAAGGGACGCGAAAACGGGCAGCGTAATTAAGGGACGCGAAAACGAGCAGCGTAATTAATGGACGCGAAAACGAGCAGCGTAATTATGGGACGCGAAAACGAGCAGCGTAATCATGGGACGCGAAAACGAGCAGCGTAATTATGGGACGCGAAAACGAGCAGCGTAATTATGGGACGCGAAAACGGGCAGCGTAATTATGGGACGCGAAAACGGGCAGCGTAATTATGGGACGCGAAAACGGGCAGCGTAATTAAGGGACCTGAAAACGGGCAGCATAGTTATTCAACGTGAAAATGGGGTGCAAACGCGAATATTTTATAGTATTGTCGTGACGCTTATGAATAAAAACAACATTGATGCATATCAAAACCTTTTTTCAGGAGCTAACCAAGAAATTAAAATTAGAATGTGAAAAACTTAAAATAGATAATCGCCTCTTAAATGAGAAAGTCAAAATTCTTGGTAAGCACTTAAAAAATTTTACGAAATTTCTTACGTAACTGATAACCTTACAGAAAATGACGCAAATATGGATGAAGCTAGTTTACAAAATGAACTACGAGTTACTTTGTTAATGGAAGCCAATGAACGACAAAGAGCCGATCACCTTCTATTGCAACACGAGCAACTCAAACAAGTTTTTGATAGCATGGATACTAGAAATTCTGAACTGGAAAAAAAGTTTGCCGAGTTAACCAGAGAGGCAGTGGACATCAAAAACAGAGAAAGAATACTTAAAGAAAAGTTGAATGGTATGTGAAGATGTTACTATGTTACTGATGTTTAGCCAAATTTCCAGAAACCCCAATTGTACTGTTTACAATTGACGTGATACTTATAATTGTGGAAAGATATGAGTTAAGAAACTGGATATCTGACGTATCTTTTAACTATTCGACTCATTTACAACACACAGCTGAATTAAACATTAGAATAGAAACATTATGCTGAACTTAAAGGCAATGTATGCTTGGTAATCTTTTCTTCTGCACATTAAACTTAATTTGTCAAAGGCAGGAACCAATCAGAACTCTTTAACCTCGAGGGCGGAGCTAAAACTAGCCTTTACCAAGTTTAGTAGGTAGTCAACTCCACCCCTGGATCATGGGAGCATCTAGTGACATTTGTTTAAACCAAGTAGTGATATCTAGTTTATTAGGGAGAAGGTATAAATTCGCTACATTTCCAGCTTTATCTTCAGTCCTGTTGTGTTACTGTCCTAGCGTTTTACTAAATCACTTACTAATTCTGTATTAACTCTTAATTGCTTTATTTAACTTTCATTAGGTTATTTTACATCCGACTGAACTCGATCGCTGCCACTTAAACCAGTGTTTCCACTCGAAGGTTAGGATTTTCGCCCATTTTAGGTGCAAAAGTGCTGTTTTTCGCCCCATCTGTAGTAGATTTTCGCCGCAAAAAATCCCGTAATTTTTTTCTCTTTTTATTGGTCCAACCACAGCCCACTCTATAGGGTTAGGCTGCAAACGCTATGTAAAAGCCCAGATCACCAATTTGCGCTTTTAATTTTCACATCTCATTTAAATTTCAAGAAATATGAACCAAATTTTTAAAATAAGGGTCAAAAAATGGTGTTCCTCCCATAGACGATCATGTTAAAAGCTGACTCCTTTTATTTTTCGAGCTAAAAAGCCGAACCCTTACTAAAATATTGGATGATAAATAGGTAGATATTACATGAATTTCACGTGATTGTTACCAAGTACAAGTGAATATTACGTGACACAACGTGTCAATGATTATCACTTGTGTTTGAGAAGTATTTCATTAGTGAATACCAGCTCTTTAAAGTGTCACGTTAGATGGCTTTTCAAACTCAAGGTGATTCATGGGTGACACTCGCATCACTTATATATACCCATGGATATCGGTCACGTTCAAGGCAAAGTCTTTATGAAATGAGGGATCCTGATAGCAATATCAGGTGAATAACATCCAAAAATCACTTCGGGGCTCTGTCGATACTGTTTGTTAAGAACTCAGTGAGCGCATGTCGGATGAATATCTGACATCAAGTAACACTTCATTATCATTTATGTCAAGTGCATCTCAGATAAATAATGGGTGACAAATTATCATTTATGTCAAGTGCATCTCAGATAAATAATGGGTGAAAAATTATCATATATGTCAGGTGTATCTCAGATCAATAATGGGTGACAAATTATCATTCATGCCAGGTGTATTTCAGATCAATAATGGGTGACAAATTATCATTCATGCCAGGTGTATTTCAGATCAATAGCGACTGATAAATTAACCATTTATGTACTGAGGTTGGTGAATATTACACATTCAATTTTCACCAGAGATATACCAGCTGCACTCGTCAGAAACATTCAAGAATTAATGTGAGGTCCGCGATTCATCCAAGAATCACCAACATATAAACCATAGTGAATATTGGGGATTCGATATTCACCCGAAATTCAGTAACTGATATATGTCACACACTTAAACGAATTAATGTTTTAACATTTATGTTTGGTGTAACCTTTGGTGTTACTCAGTTGAATAGCGAGTGATAAATTATCTATTATGTCAGATGTCTCTCAGATCAATAAGGAGTGAAACATCAGTTTTGACAGGTGTATCACAGATCAGTAGCGAGTGACAAAGTGTCATTTATGTCTAGTGTATCTCGGATCACTAACGAGTGATAAATTATCATTTACGTCTGGTGTATCTCGGATCACTAACGAGTGATAAATTATCTTTTATATCTAGTGCATCTCAGATCACTAACGAGTGATAAATTATCATTTATATCTAGTGCATCTCAGATCACTAACGAGTGACAAATTTTCATTTATGTCGGGTGTATCTTAGATCACTAACGAGTGACAAATTTTCATTTATGTCGGGTGTATCTCAGATCACTAACGAGTGACAAATTTTCATTTATGTCGGGTGTATCTTAGATCACTAACGAGTGACAAATTTTCATTTATGTCGGGTGTATCTCAGATCACTAACGAGTGACAAATTTTCATTTATGTCGGGTGTATCTCAGATCACTAACGAGTGACAAATTTTCATTTATGTCGGGTGTATCTCAGATCACTAACGAGTGACAAATTTTCATTTATGTCGGGCGTATCTCAGATCACTAACGAGTGACAAATTTTCAATTATGTCGGGTGTATCTCAGATCACTAACGAGTGGCAAATTTTCATTTATGTCGGGTGTATCTCAGATCACTAACGAGTGGCAAATTTTCATTTATGTCGGGTGTATCTCAGATCACTAACGAGTGGCAAATTTTCATTTATGTCGGGCATATCTCAGATCACTAACGAGTGATATCACTTAGATCAGAAGTAACATATGCTTAGATCAATAGCGAGTGATACATTATCATTTATCTCAGGTTTATCTCAGATCAATAACAGGTGATATCATTTGTGTCATTTATTCGGCCCTATCTTGGTATGATAGTGCTTCCTTAAGTTCGTATTATAATAAAGATTTTGAATAAAAATGAAAGATAAGATCAGAAGTCTTTTTCATTAAGTTTGTTAGCTGAGAAATAAATATATTTTTTTCGTTTTAATTATCATTTAAGCATAATAACAGATGACCAATTTCGTAGTATGCCTTATTTTACATTTCCCATAATGATAGATAAGCCAGTATCTCGTAATTGAATGAATCGATCATTGCGTCCTCGGATTTCTAAATCAATCGTGGATATCGAAGCAATGTTCAATAATCGTTAAGTGCAGCCACTTGACACCGTCCATATTTTTCGAAAACCGCCCACATGCGGGGTTTCGTTTGAATGGGACATTTGAATTTTGGGTGCAGCCGAATGGGGGAGAACCTTCGTGTGTCACTTATATTAGGTGTATTTCAGATAAACTAGTGATATAATATCAACTATTTAAGGTGTATCTCAGGTCTATCGCAAGCCAAAATTTGTCACTTTTATCAGGTGTATCCCAGGTCTGTTGCAAGAGATAATTTGTCACGTACGTCGGGTCAATAACAGGGCGATTATTTGTCATTCATGTCGGGTGTCTTTCGGGTCCATGGCAAGTGATTATTTGTCATTCATGTCGGGTGTCTTTCGGGTCCATGGCAAGTGATTATTTGTCATTCACGTCGGGTGTCTTTCGGGTCCATGGCAAGTGATTATTTGTCATTCATGTCGGGTGTCTTTCGGGTCCATGGCAAGTGATTATTTGTCACTCATCTCGGGTGGCTTTTGGGTCAATAACGGGTGATTGTTTGTCATCTCGGGTCAATAACGGGTGATTGTTTGTCATCTCAGGTCAATAACGGGTGATTATTTGTCATCTCGAGTAAATAACGGGTGATTATTTGTCATCTCAGGTCAATAGCGGGTGATTATTTGTCATCTCGAGTAAATAACGGGTGATTATTTGTCATCTCAGATCAATAACGGGTGATTATTTGTCATCTCGAGTAAATAACGGGTGATTATTTGTCATCTCGGGTCAATAACGGGTGATTGTTTGTCATCTCGGGTCAATAACGGGTGATTATTTGTCATCTCGAGTAAATAACGGATCATTATTTTTCACTCATGTCGGGTGGCTTTTGGGTCATTAACGGGTGATTATTTTTCACTCATGTCGGGTGGCTTTTGGGTCAATAACGGGTGATTATTTGTCATCTCGAGTAAATAACGGGTCATTATTTTTCACTCATGTCGGGTGGCTTTTGGGTCAATAACGGGTGATTATTTTTCACTCATGTCGGGTGGCTTTTGGGTCAATAACGGGTGATTATTTGTCATCTCGAGTAAATAACGGGTGATTATTTTTCACTCATGTCGGGTGGCTTTTGGGTCAATAACGGGTGATTATTTGTTATCTCGAGTAAATAACGGGTGATAATGTGTCATTCATGTCTTTTGGGTCAATAGAGGATGATTATTTGTCACCTCGAGTCGGGTGGCTTTTGGGTCAATAACGGGTGATTAATTATCTGTCATCTCGGGTCAATAACGGGTGATTAATTATCTGTCATCTCGGGTCAATAACGGGTGATTAATTATCTGTCATCTCGGGTCAATAACGGGTGATTAATTATCTGTCATCTCGGGTCAATAACGGGTGATTAATTATCTGTCATCTCGGGTGATATTTTACATCTCGGGTCAATAACGGGTGATTATGTGTCACGTATGTCGGGTGTCTTTGGGTCAATAATGGGTGATTATTTTTAACTCATGTTGGCTGTCTCTCGGGTCAATAACGGGTGATAATGTGTCACGAATGTCGGGTGTCTTTTGGGTCAATAATGGGTGATAATGTGTCACTTATGTCGGGTGTTTTGGGTCAATAATGGGTGATTATTTTTCACTCATGTTGGCTGTCTCTTGGGTCAATATCGGGTGATTATGTGTCACGTATGTCTAGTGAAAAATGAGTGATCAGGTGTCACACAGATTTATAACGAGTGATAATATGACTCTTATCACAAATGACAATCAAGTGTAAGTCACGTAATTTTTACGTAAACGGTCAACGTGAAATATAAATAAATAGCAGGCCTATATTGGACTAATTTTAGGCAATAATTGGAGGTCTATTTTTGGGTAAGGGAAAATTCCTGATACGCGCATTTACATTGGAAAAATTGTTTGAAGGGGCTTTTATAGCGCGATGGAGTTGGCTGTGCTTGAGAGAAACACAAAGCGTAGCCAAGTTGAGCCAAATCGATCACGCTTGTTGCGTCCCATTATAATTTAAGACCGCCAAGCAATGGCACCAAATTCACCAATCACTACCACCTATGTGAGCCTAATCAGACCCTGAGCCCATAGCCTACTAGATATTATAAAAACTGAGCAAAAATGTGTGATGAAAAGAACTGAACCATAAAAAAAATCTAAATAAAGTTTTCGCCGCTTTTTTCGCCGTTTTAAATGGTTTTCGCCGCATTTTCGCCTTTTCGCCGCTTTTCAATATTTTGGTGCTCAGAGACTAGATTTTCGCCGAAAACGGACTTTTTCGCCGCAAAGTGGAAACACTGACTTAAACACTGATTATTCTTTTTAATCTTTTTCTCTAATTCCTTATTATCGTCTGCTAGCTAGTTCGGTTCAGTTCAGTTCCTCCCTAATACAACAAGTCCAAACGTAGGTCCGGAGTTAATCCCCGCCTCTAAATTAAAACCAGCATCTCATTGGTTCTTGAAAACTCACGTCAGCGCGACGCGAATGCCGAACATTACGTATTTTCCGACTGAGGAGAGGCGAAATAGCCCGGCCTCCTTTCACGCCCCCCTTGTATTTTGAAAGGGGGACTGGGACTATGGCTCTCGAATACTTAGGCATCTTATACCTTCTCCCTAGAAAACTAGATATCACTTCTTGTTTAAACTAAAGCACGGCTTTGCTTGTTTAAAGTATCCTATCCTAAATTTTTGTTTTAAGAACTAGAGATGAACTCGAGCAATACCGTCTAGGTCACTTTATTTTTACTAACGAAACGAACTTTTAATGAAATCAAAATGATTTAAAGCAAAGCGCGGGTCCAGTGGATCCCCTACAAGGCGACTTTCCTCCTGTACTCCCGTTTTGGCTTGGCAAAGCCTAGTGGGCGGGATTTATATGGGCGCTTATAAATCCCGCCCACAAATGCCTCCTGCCTTCGCCAAGCCAAAACTAAGGAAAGTCAACTTGTAGGGGATCCACTGGACCCGCACTTTGCTTCAAGCTTTGAAAGCTTTGCTTCAGATTTGATGACTACAGTAGCTATTGTAATAGACCTGTTCACATTAAGGGCCGCGCATGAGAAGTTGCAATGTTTCTATGGAGTTAAACGTGTAAACTAAACTACGATGGACGTATGGGAGACCTTATGAAATTCAATATTAAAATAAAATGCCTAGTATTGAAAACCGAGATAGTACAATTAAAATCATGTTAATAAATAAAGTGTTTAAGTTCTAATGGAAACGGTGCATTGATATTAGTAGGCCGCTATAACTCACTAAGCCTTGGCTATGGTACGGGATCATCGCTTCATCGGCGATGTCCGCCGGCCGATGCCGTGCCGAAAGCGCTGTGTATAAATGCCCGTAAGCCCTGGCGCCCAATTTAGTGAGTAGAATTTCATTAAATGCCCTAATTTTACGTCTATCAATTGAATTTGATAAAATTTCACCTCGGAAGTTCAATTAATACTTTTACAACAAGTAATACAACACTGTTTTATAAAAATAAACTCGAATGCGTAGCAACCCTTACGAAAATAATGGGTCTTCATTTAGGAGCAGTTTAGACCAGTTGCTATTTTCACATTGTTAAGAGGTTTAAGACCTCTTCTAGACATCTAGAATACTTCTATTTGAGGTCTTTTAGAAGTATTCTAGACGTCTAGAAGAGGTCTTAAACCTCTTAATAATTTGCACCTGCGCGAAATTATTTTTAGTCTGATTTTAAGATGGTCTACAGACCTCTGTATAGAATAGCCCTATACAACGTCTGTATGTATATTAAAGTATGGTTAGAAGATGTCCCTGAGAGGTCTGATTGGAAGATGCTCTGTAGAAGTCTGAATAAAAGATGCTCTGTAGAAGTCTGAATGGAAGATCTTCTCGAGAAGCCTGAATGGAAGATCTTCTCGAGAAGCCTGATTGGAAGATGTTCTCGAGAAGCCTGATTGGAAGATGTTCTCGAGAAGCCTGATTGGAAGATGTTCTCGAGAAATCTGAATGGAAGATGTTCTCGAGAAATCTGAATGGAAGATGTTCTCGAGAAGTCTGAATGGAAGATGTTCTCGAGAAGTCTGAATGGAAGATGTTCTCGAGAAGTCTGAATGGAAGATGTTCTCGAGAAGTCTGAATGGAAGATGTTCTGTAGAAGTCTGAATGGAAGATGTTCTGTAGAAGTCTGAATGGAAGATGTTCTGTAGAAGCCTGATTGGAAGATGTTCTCGAGAAGCCTGATTGGAAGATGTTCTCGAGAAGCCTGATTGGAAGATGTTCTCGAGAAGCCTGATTGGAAGATGTTCTCGAGAAGCCTGATTGGAAGATGTTCTCGAGAAGCCTGAATGGAAGATGCTCTCGAGAAGCCTGATTGGAGGATGCTCTCGAGAAGTCTGAATGGAAGATGTTCTCGAGAAGTCTGAATGGAAGATGTTCTCGAGAAGTCTGAATAGAAGATGTTCTCGAGAAGTCTGAATGGAAGATGTTCTCGAGAAGTCTGAATGGAAGATGTTCTGTAGAAGTCTGAATGGAAGATGTTCTGTAGAAGTCTGAATGGAAGATGTTCTGTAGAAGTCTGAATGGAAGATGTTCTCGAGAAGCCTGATTGGAAGATGTTCTCGAGAAGCCTGATTGGAAGATGTTCTCGAGAAGCCTGATTGGAAGATGTTCTCGAGAAGCCTGATTGGAAGATGTTCTCGAGAAGCCTGATTGGAAGATGTTCTCGAGAAGCCTGAATGGAAGATGTTCTCGAGAAGTCTGAATGGAAGATGTTCTGTAGAAGTCTGAATGGAAGATGTTCTGTAGAAGTCTGAATGGAAGATGTTCTGTAGAAGTCTGAATGGAAGATGTTCTCGAGAAGCCTGATTGGAAGATGTTCTCGAGAAGCCTGATTGGAAGATGTTCTCGAGAAGCCTGATTGGAAGATGTTCTCGAGAAGCCTGATTGGAAGATGTTCTCGAGAAGTCTGAATGGAAGATGTTCTCGAGAAGTCTGAATGGAAGATGTTCTCGAGAAGTCTGAATGGAAGATGTTCTGTAGAAGTCTGAATGGAAGATGTTCTGTAGAAGTCTGAATGGAAGATGTTCTGTAGAAGTCTGAATGGAAGATGTTCTGTAGAAGCCTGATTGGAAGATGTTCTCGAGAAGCCTGATTGGAAGATGTTCTCGAGAAGCCTGATTGGAAGATGTTCTCGAGAAGCCTGATTGGAAGATGTTCTCGAGAAGCCTGATTGGAAGATGTTCTCGAGAAGCCTGAATGGAAGATGCTCTCGAGAAGCCTGATTGGAGGATGCTCTCGAGAAGTCTGAATGGAAGATGTTCTCGAGAAGTCTGAATGGAAGATGTTCTCGAGAAGTCTGAATGGAAGATGTTCTCGAGAAGTCTGAATGGAAGATGTTCTCGAGAAGTCTGAATGGAAGATGTTCTGTAGAAGTCTGAATGGAAGATGTTCTGTAGAAGTCTGAATGGAAGATGTTCTGTAGAAGTCTGAATGGAAGATGTTCTCGAGAAGCCTGATTGGAAGATGTTCTCGAGAAGCCTGATTGGAAGATGTTCTCGAGAAGCCTGATTGGAAGATGTTCTCGAGAAGCCTGATTGGAAGATGTTCTCGAGAAGCCTGATTGGAAGATGTTCTCGAGAAGCCTGAATGGAAGATGCTCTCGAGAAGCCTGATTGGAGGATGCTCTCGAGAAGCCTGAATTCAAGTCGTCCGATGTTTAAGAGAAATTCGGGCTGAGTCACGGAATAAACGTATATAATATTTTTTCAATCATCACCATTAGTTTAAGCATTTTAGGTATTTTTATTTAAATGATAATGTCTTCGTGCACATTTCCTTCAATGTCACTCCCACTTTGTTGCTCAACGGCGACGGACTTGCCTTTCCCAATAGATTCTTCATTTGAATCATCTGCTCTGCTGCATGGCTACAATAATCGGAATTATTTCACTATCATTTAAAACTTAGAACACCATAGAAGAATAAATCTTTTTTTTTTAGATTTACCATTTTTCGTTGTTTATAGTCTCAATTAAGTTGGCCATTTCAGATATTTCAGGCGTCGTTGGTATAAATATTTACATGCCACAAATAGAATATTAAGTATACTTTTCCCTGTTTACTATTAAAACAGCATAAAATATTTACTTGGTACAATTTAGTCAAACGATGCAGGTTTAGTATGAAAATTAATCCGATGATACCTGACAGATCTTTTAAAAACGGGAATATGGAAGCGCGAAAAAACCGTTATGTACATAACCGGCAGGCTCTCACCCAACTGTGGCTCGATGCTCGAACGTTCATTTCCCGCCTTTTTATTATACTTCCACGCATGCGTCAGGCTGTTTCTAGGCTAGAAACCTCTTATTTTTAGACCTTCTCAGGTTTTCATATTTTTTCCTTTGACCTTCTACAGTCTGCATGTTCATTTCCCGCCTTTTTCTTGCAGAACCTGGCTGTTTCTAGGCTAAAAACCTCTTATTTTTGGAACTTAAGCAAAAAGTCTCGAGCTTTAATTCCTAGACCTACAGTCTGCCCTTTTAAAGGTACTTATTTTAGACCTTTTAAACTGTTCGAACGGAAAACTTATACGAGTTTAACGCTGCTAAGAATGAAAAGACATAACTGTTTCATTACATACCAAAATAGCGACGGTGGCTTAGATTAAGGATAAAATAATTTCTTTCTTAAACACGAACCCCCCCTTCAACCGAACCCCAGAATATTTTGCTATTGTTAAGAAACTGATAGTTGATGATTGCTTTACAACGGAGACCTAGCCTTCTTAAATCGACATCCCATAAAAATGGTTGTTTACACTAGAAATGATGGCACAGAAATAATTTCTGTCAATAATATTAATTCGCATCAGACTTCTGTTTGGGTTGGGGATGATATTTTTCTAAATGACATTGTTAACGTGTTGGAATATGACAAGATCATGAATAAACAAAGACGTCTGAAAATGTAGATCATGATTTTCTGCGTCTATAATGACTTGCAGCTTACGACGTTATCCTTAACCCTGAGCATAAGCGTCTATAACACTGCTTAAACATCTTAATATTAGACCGGACTGGAAAACGTACCTCTTGGAAAGAGGTAGAATTAAAACCTTTAAGTTGGTCTACAAGGGCAACAGATTTTAGGTGTCTTCTTTAACCCTGAACATAGGCGTCTTTAAGACGTCTTAAATATCTTAATGTTAGATCGGACTGAAGAACCTCTTGGAAAGAGGAAGAATGAAAGTCTCAAAGTGGTCTACAAGAGCAACAGAATTTAGATGTCATCCTTAACAATGAAAATAGGCGTCTTTAAGACTTCTTTAAACATCTTATCTTAGACCGGACTGAAGAACCTCTTCGAAAGAGGAAAAAGTAGGACCTCTATGTTGGTCTACAAGGGCAACCGTTTTAAGATGTCATCTTTAATCCTGAACATAGGCGACTTTAAGACGTCTAAACATCTTAATGTTAGACCGGACTGAAGAACCTCTTAGAAAGAGGAAGAACGAAGATCTCTAAGTTGGTCTATAAGGGCAACCGATTTTTGATGTCATCTTTAACCCTGAACATGGGCGTCTTTAAGACGTCTTAAGCATCTTAATGTTAGACTGGACTAAAGAACCTCTTGGAAAAGGAAAAAGTAGGACCTTTATGTTGGTCTGTAATTTAGGGAATCCAGAATTGCTCTTGGCTAAGACCGTGCAAAGACGTATCATAAGCCTAAAATGGATCTTAAGTTATAGTCTGTCAAACGAAAGAAGAGCCCTGAGAAATTTGTCCAAATTGGTGTCGCCACCATCGACCCCATAGTACTTTATCAACTTGTTATGTTTTGTCAATAGTCGTCTGTAATATAGTCTGCTATATGACAAGTACTTTAACTTATGTCATTAAAATATATTGCAATGCTAATTTAACAAAGATAAAACTGGTGTCTTGTCGTTAATTTTGTTTTATATTCTTTAATACTCGATGATCGTAAAAAACCATGAAACATAAACATATTAAATATATATTGCAAAATGTATTGGTTCTATTGCGATTAAGCCTATCTGTTTATAGCAGACTATATTACAGACGACTATTGACAAAACAAAACAAGTTGATAAAGTGCTATGGGGTCGATGGTGGCGACACCAATTTGGACAAATTTCTCAGGGCTCTTCTTTCGTTTGACAGACTATAGACCATCTTAAAACTAAAGCTAAATATTGGTCTTATAATAGCCTAAAATAAACCTTCGATCATCCCTATTTTTAACTTAGACGAATCAAGAACAAAATAAGACTTCTTTTAGCGTTTAAAGTGCAAGAATAGACCATGTTTAGACCGATTTATTTTCGTAAGGGAAATAAGGCAAAAGGAATGGTTTCAAGTTCTGCACTGCCCCCAAACATTCTTTCTACGCATGCTCACCTCTCGAAAATTTCCCCCCTTTTCACCCCCGCTCTACCGGTGAAAAGGTCTATTGAAATTCTTGGTACTTGTATCCATATATAAAAATTGTACGCTTATTTCCCTTATTCTAAGTGGTGACTACAAACACGCGTTATTCTATTTTATATTAGATTGTGTCAGTAATGAAGTATACAACGCCTTGAACACAAAAGTGAGCGAGTTAGAATGCAAAGAATTGAGGTTAAGAGAAGATGCTGATCGCTATAAGGCAGCTTTGGAATCTGCCAAGTATCAAATACAAACAGTTGAAAGATTCAGGGAAGTTACCGAGAAAGAACTGGAAATGACAAGGAATTTACTCTTGGATATGCAAGCCTCTAGTGACGAGAAGCTATCATCTGGTAAGTCTTCAGCAAGGGGCTGACCAATCTTCATTTGTCGGCTCTATACGCGAAATGGCGCATAGTCTTTAAAACCCGCATAATACTGCTATAGTCTCGACGTACTCGGCATGGTGTAAACGTGCTAGGCATTATAAATCTAAAAGCACTCGACGCTATTTTAAAGCTACTCGACTAGTTCCAAAAGCTACTCGACGCGTTCCGAAAGCTACTCGACGCGTTCCGAAAGCTACTCGACGCGTTCCGAAAGCTACTCGACTAGTTCCGAAAGCTACTCGACGCGTTCCGAAAGCTATTCGACGCGTTGCAAAAAGCTACTCGACATAATCGGTGCAATCTGAACATACACGTCGTATTCAAAACGGACTCGGCGCGTTTTAAACAGAATCATGTATTCTAAACGTACTTTGTGTACTCTTGATGTAAACCGCGTAATCTGTGCGTTCCGCATAGTGTAATTTACGTATTCATGATGTAAGCCGAATAATCTTCGCGTAATCGTAGATTACATATTCGGTGTCCATTCAAATTTAAAGTTATCACCCCTTAGGTCTAAATATGGCCAAAAGTGCACACACAAACACTCTAAAAATTAAAAATTAATAAATTTTATTAATATTGTCTACAGGTAATTTGCACAGACAAATCATAGGTTTTCAACTCAGTGAAACCAAGCTGCAACAAGAACTAAACGCTATGAAGCAAAAATTGGATCAAAGTGAAAAACGGAACCAAAATCTGCAGAAAAAGTATATAGGCCCACTACAAAATTTAATTCCCCAATAGCTTAACTGTATTAATTAATGCAACATTATTAAACATTAGGTGTGTTGACAAAGAAGACGAAGTGTACAATATTCATAGCCAAGCTAGAAGCAAAATCCAGCTCCTGACTAGAATACTTTACGAACTGCGACGGCAATTTTCTTCGTCAATTCCTATTGTTAAACAAGAGGAGTTGATGAAGGAAGTTAAAAATCTCAATAATGAGAGGAATAATTTGCGAAAAGAATTGGAAAAAGTTAAAGAGGAAAATTCCAAGATTGACGAGGACAAAATGAAGCTAAGTGTAAAACTTCAATCTGCTAAGGAGTTGATACAGACACTCAAATCTGGCTCTTCAGTTGAAAAGATTATGGATTGGCATAAAAGGTAAGGGTTTCTCGAGGGGTCCGACATTCCCAAAAAAGCGTACGGGATTTCGCCAAAGATTTCGTGATTTCGAGATCGATTTCATGACTTCACAAATGTTTCGTGATTTCTACTTTAATTTCGTGATTTCGCCAAAGATTTCGTGATTTCGCCAAAGATTTCGTGATTTCGCCAAAGATTTCGTGATTTCGCCAAAGTTTTCGTGATTTCGCCAAAGTTTTCGTGATTTCGCCAAAGTTTTCGTGATTTCGAGAAAGTTTTCGTGATTTCGAGAAAGTTTTCGTGATTTCGAGAAAGATTTCGTGATTTCGCCAAAGATTTCGGGATTTCCTTTTTCATTTAGCCAAAGTTTTTTTCTTTGATTTCGGGATTTTGCCTAAAATTTTCTTCGTTGATTTCGCGATTTTGCTAATGATTTCGTGATTTTGCTAATGATTTCGTGATTTCGCCAATGATTTCGTGATTTCTTCATCGATTTCGCGATTTCACCAAAGATTTCAAAATTTCATCTTTGATTTCGTAACTTCGTTATTTTGTTTGAAAGATTTTGCGAGAAGCGTACGGGATTTCGTGTAAATGTCGGACCCCTCGGGGTTTCTTCTCCTTTTTTTTTCAATCATAAATCCAGGCTCCGTACGAACCCTGCAAATTAATACGATTAATTTCCAGGATTGAAGTGGTTCAGATGAGAGAAATTCACTCGAAACGACTCGCTGAAAGATATTCCAGTCAAAGTGATACTTTGAAAGAGCTTGTAAATCGATTGGAAGCAAAAATCCTTCGATTGGAAGAACGAAACCTCAGACTAGAGTCTCAACTTAGAGAGCAAGAATTGGAAATTGATGCTAGGAACTTGGACTTTTTAGGAGGGCTCTCTTCAAATAGGCTTCAAAGTGTTTCTACTCGAAGTGAAGCTAGAGAACCTCAAGAAGAATTAGTTCAATTTGAAGAAAGCCTCAATGGAGATTCAATTCACGAGCAAGAAGCTTTGAATGATCTGCCATTAGAAGAAGACTCCGTTTTAAGTGAAGCGTTAGAATCATCAGTCTCTGCGAGCGAAGTTCGAGCACTTAGAGAGGTATGTTTGTTAAAGGAATTAAGCCTTGGCTGTGGTTTAGTTTAAAAAAATGCCACTAGATGCTCCCATTGTCGAGGGGTGGGGTTTACTATCCTGTTAAGGTTTTGATTGGTATTGGTTCCTGCCTTTGGCAAGGTTAAATTATTGTGTAGATTATTATAGCCAGCATGTTGGGGCGCCACAGGAGCTTTCATTTTTTAAGGAAAAGCTCAGGTAACATAATGATTTTAAAATCATTCGGAAGTATTTCCTGAATGCCTGACTGGTCTTATAATTAGTAGAAGAACCGATAAAAAAATCACTTGATTTTCTACTTCACCCTCCCCTTAAAGAACAGAATTTTGGCTAAATATATAAGGAAACATATTAGTCAAAATCAGGGCTGTGCAGGTCCAGATTTTTGGGTGTCGGGTAAACTTCGGGTAATAGAAAGTTTTACCCGCGGGTATCGGGTCCAATTTTCAATTACCCGTCGGGTCCTCGGGTCCTGCAAAATCCCCAAAATTAGCTTTCAGGTCCAATTCGGGTCTTTGTTTTTCCTTACAGTCCAATTAAAAGCTAGATTTCCAAGCCGAGCCATTATATAATTATAGTGTAATTCATTAAACAATATTAATTAATAACTTGTTACTAATTAAACTATTTAATCATGAAAGACAGAAGTATTGAAACATGCTCGGTAACGTCATGAACTGGACCCGTGGGGATTTTGTCAGACTTGGCGGGTATTGGCAAAGGCTTAAAATTGGGACTCCGGTACCCGCACAACCCTGAAAAAAAATAAATGATCCCTTATTACAAAATAATTAGCATTTAAGTAGTCGACTTAAAAACGAGGACTACTGCGCATGCCGCCATTGGTTTAGTGGCGTCTGCTAAATCGAAACTTAAAAGAACGACCTTTTTCTAAATATTAAAGGAAAAGGATTTAAAAGAATAAATGATGTCTTATTACAAAATAATTGGAATTTAATTAGTCTTAAAACGAGGACTACTGCGCATGCCGCCATTGTTTTAGTGCTTTCTGCTAGCCAGAACCCCTTACCACTACGGGATTGGTTGAATCAGAAGTAAGATAAGGGGACTAGAAGTAAAGACCTTTAGCATTGGTAATAGATCCTGGCACTAGTAAACAAATTTGAGGATTTTATGCCGCTTCCATCGCGCCTACACTAGAGAGAAAAAATCGGTCAAGTTTCAAAAAAATTCCTACCCCCTTCCCTTCAACCTAAAGCCGCGGAACACGGACGCGGGTGCTTGAATCTAGTTCGGCCGTCTACCACCGCGAGCGTCTCACGTTTTGGAGGGGAAATTCAGAAACCGCTACCAGAGGGCCAACCGTTGGTGTGTTATCAAGAATATTCACTTTCGCCGAGTGAAGAATTTGGTTAGCTCAGTACTTCCTGTCCACTTATCTTACTTCTGGTTGAATTCACATAGGCTGAGAGGGGTAAGTGGTTCGATTTAGCAGACGCGACTAATCCAATGGCGGCAGGCTGGGCGCAGTAGTCCACGTTTTTAAGACTAATTAAATGCTATTTATTTTGTAATAAGAGATTATTTGGTTTTATTTTTCCTTTATCTTTAGAAAAAGGTGATCTTTTAAGGTATAATGTTATGTTACCTGAACTTTTCCTTTAAGCTTATTTTTCTCTTCTTGATATACTATTTCTAATTGTCTGTTTGTTTGCGCAGACTGTAGCTAATCTAGAAAGACGTCTTAAAGAAGCTGAAGATGCGTTAAAATCCAGAGAAGAAGCCTTAAATGACTTAATAGCCCGAATGCCAACTAGCCTGAACACCGCGCCTTCATTGCAAACATCGCAGAGCCCCGAAGTTCAACTGGTGGACTATTTTGAAGCGAAACAGAATCTGAGTGTCGCCCAAACTACCATAGATTGTTTGCAGGCTCGCTTGAACCAAAAAGAGGAAAGTATTACGCGTTACCAAGAACTTCTCAATAAACTGAAAGATGATACGGTATCGCAAAAGCTGCATTATGAACGAGAATTGTTGCAACTGCAGAGTAAACTTCAAAGTGCGCAGAGAGATTACGTTCTTTCCAAAACCAAAAGTGCCTCGGATGCTGATGATAAAAAATTGCTGATGCAGGAACTGAACTCGAGTCTAGTGAGGAATTTTCATGTGTTTTTTTTCGGAGCCTCCGAGATGATCTAGGCCCGTGCCTATCGCGAAGTGATAATATTTTTTAACTAATGTAGTTCGCCGTGTTTTCTCGCTTGGGGGCGCTTTTAGTACCGTAAAATAAACATAAGTTCAGCCTCGTGACCCCGTCGACTGCTTCAATTATTAGGGCAAGGTATAGACGTAGAGCGGTGAAGCCGTGATCGCGGATAGTAAGAGAATGTTTTAGAAAATTTCCAAAGACCTTTATTAAACAATCATGCCAAAGAAGTAAAGGATAAAAAAGCTAAGGTTAAAAAATGAAAGGTTACGAAGGAGTAAAAAAAATCCTCTTATGGTATAATAAAAATATGAATTAGCAATTTCAAGAAGTTTTATTTTACTAAAAAAACAACAATGTTAAAATCTCATAATTAATTTTGTTGTCCACACAATCTAACCAAAAGATTCAATAAAAAGTAAATAGCCCCTAAAATAGTTACGTTAATTTATGGGTGAAACCTTTCTATTTCATAAAATTTTTATAATTAATCCCTAAAATATCAACGGCAATTTATGAAAGACCCCATTTGCAACTGTAATACGAGCGCCATCTAGTACACATATTGGGTGAAAATATTTCCGATATGAAACTGGATATTTCCCCACATAAAAATTGACACGCACGGGCCTAGATCATCTCGGAGGCTCCGGTTTTTTTACTCTATTTGACAAAAGCATAAATTTGCAAGGTGTGTTCCATGTTCTTCCTTCCTTAGCTTTCGAAAGTAACAGAGCTTGAAGAATCAATGGATATCAATCAAACAAAACTATCGGGTCTCTTGAAACAATTAAACGTAGCTCAACAAGAAACAGTTGAGTGGAAAATCAAAGCTAACAATTTGACGGAAAAACTTGAAGAAGAACAGGAGAGGTATACATGTCTTGATTTTAATTTATTTTTTTTTCAAAACCTTACATGTGTTCTTTATACGTTTCATTTTTTTAGAACTAAGCAAGAGCTGTATTTAAGGCTGCAAGGTGTGGAAGAAGTAAAGAGGCACCAACAGATGGTACAAGTTCTGAATCGAAATTTCGAGGAACAAATGGGCAATCAGCCTGCTCAAGTTATTCAACTGAAACTCATACTGAAAGACCTTAAAAATCAGATTTATGGCAAGGAAAAACAACTGAATGTAAGCTAGTGCTTTTAATAGTTGATTTTATAATGTACAGTACTCATAGGCTTCATATTTAAAACGATGTGGGTTCGCGCTGCTAATACAAGGGTGACGTAGCGCTCCAGCCTTTTAACGTACTGTAGTGATCATACGGGGTGAGATTTTTGTCGGGTTGGGTTGCGAAAAAAAACTGCCGAAAAATCGGGTCGGGTCGGGGTTTTCCTTTTTAATAATATAAATGTAATTAACTTATTCTAAAAAATTATACATAGTAGCTATGTACTATGTAATGTAAGAAATTCATTTTCAGTAATTTAGTAACAAGTGAATCTGACATATCATTGCTATCTGACAGAACGTCGTGGAAGGGATTGGGGTAACTAATTGTCCCAGAACAGGCGCAACTTCCATCTGTAAAGTTTCCAAATTGTCCTTGTCCTATGTCTTTGGCAGTGGCTGAATGGGGTTTCTGGTACTCTTGAAACTCTTCTACAACTTTTTCAATTTTGAAATCAATTGCTCGCAACTTACTTAACACACAATTAATACATTGGCGTTTGGAATTGCCGAAATATATCAGTGTTCTACTGGCTTTAGAAGCCTCGAGATGGAAAAAAATTAAATATTCAAGCTCGCCCTAATCAGATTAGAGATCCTATCTAGTCTATCAGAAAGCGCAACCGTCAATAATAACTTATCCCCTGCTACTACGGGCCCACCCTGATTTTTTTTTAAACCCGACTTCAAAATTGACTGGTCGGGTCGGGTTGGAAAATACCGGGATCCCGACTTCCCGGGTCGGGTTCCTGTTCCCCGTACGATCACTACACACTGGTTATGTGAAACTTCATTAGGTCGGTCTCTATTAGTTTCCAGACTTGAAATGGTGGTCGCTGAACACTGATTACTTAATTTCGGATTACACGGGTTATGACCAGAGTAAGGCGATATTATGCCAAGAATATGACGAGATTACACCGAAAATATATCGAGATTACGTTGAGAATAAGGCGAGATTAGGGCGCGATTATTTCCAGGGTTCATACAAACCTGGGAAACAGGGAAAACCTGGAAGAATCAGGGAAATAAATAGTTCACAAAAACCTCAGGGAAAACTCAGAAAAATTTAGAATTTTTAATAAAATTCAGGGAAATTAGGGAAATTCGCGTCAAACAGGGGCCGAGTAATTAAGCAAAATGTTCATGAATATTCCCTCCATAGGATTAACATTACACTAAACTTTGGAGGCTCATAACTCTGGTTATATTAGAGATACAGGGATGTCCTTTGATTATATAATAGTCATTTTTGCGCCCCCCCCCTCCGTTAACATTTGCTCCATAGGATACTCTATGTACGGGAAAAACCTGGAAATTCAGGGAAGTATATGGGAAAAAATCTGGAAATCTCAGGGAAATTTGTTTTCCAAATGTTGTATGACGCCTGATTTCGAGATTACGCCGAGATCATGGCGCCAATATTTCGAGATTACGCCGAGATCATGGCGCCAATATTACGAGATTGCGCCTAGAATAGGGCGCGATTACAGTAACTTAATTGAATATTCAAGCTGCGTGTACGATAATTGCACAGAATGATCAATCCCGCGAAGGTTAATTTGAGTGACGATTTTCAAAGCGTCATTTATATCAAGACGATGGTTAAAAGTACCCTATTAAGAATGAAAAATACCATAACTAAATCAAGATCATGAATATAGTGCGTTTGATTTTGCTTAATATCCCAGGAACTTATCAACGCAATTGGGAAATTGAGATCTGAAATGCAGTATATGAGAAGGACATCAATTAAACAGGCGGATACACACGAATCTCTAAGTCAGCCTGATAGATCAATACAATCAATCAATCAAGTGCAATTTGACAAGCCGGAAACTGTCACAAAAATTGAGACAAAAGACGAAGAAACTCAAACTTCAACTGATTTAAAATATAAAGAGTATCAGGTTAGATTTCAATTTATTGATTACAAGTGTACTCGTTGTAACATAAGTTTGACACTGGTTGCTGAGAGCTTGTCGTGAGGTTACGAAGGTGAAACGACATAGATTCTCGTAAAGCAACGTCTGGTAAGCGGCTGCAGGGCCTTAGTATCGACTAATTAGGTAGGAGGACTGCAAAACCGCGTGTAGTCAATTATCAAGTCGTTCTAGAACTAGCTGAATTAGGGCTGTATAGGAAGTGTCATACTTATGGAACATATCTCATAAACTTATGGAGTACGTGGCTATAATGATCACTTATAACTTCAGGATAAAATCCACAATTTGGAAAAAGTGCGAGAAAATTTGAAAAAGCAGATAAATTCAAGGGATGAAAGGATAAGTGAACTTGCTGTTGAACTGGATGCATTACGAATGAACTCGGGTTAGTATATTTTTAATCGACGAAGTACAACGGTGAATACGCGGCTGAAAATAGTACCAGCAGTGTCAAAGCCCTTGCTAGAGGGGTGGAGTTGACTGGCCCGCTAAGATCGGCAAAGGTTAATTAATTTTAGGTTCATTGTAATAGGGACTTGGCAATTAGGGCTTAACTCCGCCCCCAGCGCCATTATGGTATTTTTTTTACAGAATGAAAGCTATAAGCCCCTCCTCCTGGTATGATTTTTAGCACTAGTGGAAGGTAGCCTGACGTTTCATGACGTAGTAATGGCAAGTCCCTATTGGTTACTGCTTTTGGCAGGATAAATTTGGTTTATTAAAGACTAGCTGTTAGCCGCGGCGTCGCTCGCGTGTAATACGAACTACCATCAAAATGATATAAAGAATGGATAGATTTTACTGATGACTAATATTTTTGTAGCACCCTAGGAGCGAGGGCACTCGGCGTTGCCCGTCAGCCCGTCGGGACATTTTTTTTTTTATTATTTTTCACGCGGACATTATTCTATAAAGAAGGGTTTTAAGTTTTTGGCCGCCATTTAGAAAGATGGCAACAAATCGAACCCAAAAGACCATTCAGCCCGTCTGTTGGTTAAAGGAAACCAGTGTACTAAATATTTTTGAAATCGGTTGAAACGCGCGGACTTTGTTGCATAGAGAAGAGTTTTTACATTTCGGGGCGCCATTTTTTAAGATGGCGGCTGATTGGAAAAATCTTTCTTAGTACGCGCCTACTACTTATGAGTAACGTTCCTGCAAATTTTCAGCCTTCTAGGGCCAGCGGTTTGGGCTGGGCGTTGATTATCAGTCAGTCTGTCAGTCAGTCAGGACTTTGATTTATATAGATATAGATTAGCCGGGATGTTAGGGGCGCTACAGGAGCCAGCAATTGCTTTAAAATGTGTAGCAGTGACTTATAAAGAAATGCAAATTGTGTTTCTTTAGATCAAAATGACGACTTTTTGGAGAAAACCCTTAAAGAAAATGAAGTTATGAAAAGGCGACTGGAAAGAGCTCAACCACCAACTTCAAACGTACGTCGAAACTGTTCTTTTAAATCAGTTGGCATCAGGAGTGAACAGCCCATTAGAGGTGTAAATTGTGTAGTATGATTGACGTTAAATAATTGGTTCACTCCTGAGGTCATGAGTTGTTCATAGCTTTAAGAAATACATGCATTTCAGGCTCCGGTTGAAGAAAATGGTGTTGAAGAAGTTTCGGAGCTGAAGGAACAGATTCGATTTTTAGAGGAACTAATACGTCGTCATGAACCACCGGAAAAGCCTTATGTTGAGGATGAGAAAGCGCAAAAAGTAATTAGTATATTTTTAATACTTGCGAATAAGACTTGCACACGATTTGATGTGGGTCAGTTCTACCCTACAAAAAAAAACAATTGGGAGTTTTATTTGAAATTTTACAATTGGTAACCAATTGTAAACCAATTGGTTTTTGGAACACTTCTATGGGTATTGCAATAGATCGCCGTTAGCTTTACAGCCAATAGCCCCTTCCAAAAAGTTTTGAAAAAATGTTCTTAGTCTGAGTCAGTTCAGTTCTTCCTACAAACAGGAGGTAGTTTCCCCGCATAGCCTAGTTCACAACCTAGATATGACGTTTTTAGCTCCAAGTGCGCATGCGCGAAGAACTTAAACAACAAGATGCACAAGGCAGTCAAACTTTTTGGAAGGGGCTATTGGTAACTGATATGCCCGATTGGTAACCAATAGGAAATGTGGCCAATTGATAACCAATAGGAAATGTGGCCAACGATGTCCTATTATCAATCAAAATATGCAGTGTAGCAAATCCATCATTCTTGTTTTATTTTGTATCTTTTTGTAGTCAAGGGAAGAACTTATTCGTTGGGAAGAGAGTAAAAAGTGGCAACAAACTACTGAGCGTTTAAAAAGTAAGCTGAAAGAGAAAGAACATGAAGTGGAATCACTTGAGAAGTCGAACAAAACACTGCGAGATCAGGTAAAGAAACTAACCTTTTGTAATTGTTTCATTAATGGTGATTTCAAGCGGTTAGAGAAGTTTGCATTGAATATTTTGTCGCTAAAATTCTATGTATAATTTCTAATAACGTGGAATACAATATGGTTTAATTATACTTCAAGGGAGGTTATTTTTGTTTTATTTTCTCAGTCATTATGACCAATTAACGTTATCAGAAGTATATAATACTTTTGATAATACCAAGCCACCAATCTCGGATTATGGCGTTTTTCAAAATTCTAGGCTTACGCCCCTGATGATATTAAGCACCATCTTACCTTCAAGATCATAACAAGAAGTGATATCTAGTTTATTAGGGAGAAGGTACAAGTTGCCTAAGTATTCGCGCGCCATAGTCCCAGTCCCCCTTTCAAAATACAAGGGGGGACGTAAAAGGAGGCCGGGCTATTTCGCCTCTCCGTAATTTTCGTCATTCGCGTCGCGCTTACGTGAGTTTGAGGTGCTGGTTGTAATTTAGAGGCAGGGATTAACTCCGGACCTACGTTTGGACTGGAGATAAAGCTAGAAATGTGGTGAATTTATACCTTCTCCCTAATAAACTAGATATCACTTCTTGATCATAACTAAACAGCACTAATACTAGCTTCAAGAATTTGAAAAATGAGCGCTAATGGGGTGCTTAAAGCTGTCCACGTGGAGGCTCTGGTCTTGTTAAAGCTACGTTTTCGTCCCTAAAATCCGACTAATCTTCTGCATACCAAAATTTAACTTGCCAAAGGCAGGAACCAATTAAAATTGGTCCACGAGGGCGGAGCTAAAGCTAGCCTTAACCATGGACAAAGCAATACAGTATTGCTTTGTCCATGCCTTAAAGCAAAGCGCGGGTCCAGTGGATCCCCTACAAGTTCACTTTCCTCCTGAACTCCGGGTTTAGCTTGGCGAAGGCTAGTGGGCGGGATTTATAAGTGCACTTATAAATCCCGCCCACAAATGCCTCCTGCCTTCGCCAAGCCAATACTGGAGTTCGTAAGGAAAGTCAACTTGTAGGGGATCCACTGGACCCGCGCTTTGCTTTAACTAAGGTTAGTGCATGGACAAAGCAATACTGAAGGACTGATGGCAGATGGAGAAAGTTGAAAAATACTTGTTAATTCGCCTTCTAGCGGGAGATAGTAGCAAACCGGATGGCGGAATGAACGTTCTAAAGAGGTAAGGAGCTAACATCTTATATTGTATAGGTGGCGCTAGGTTTTTCCGGGATTTGACTCAGTATTTTTCATAGCCCCCGTCCATTTTGGGGCTGAAAAGGGGGAAGGAAGCTTAACATTGGTTGTTTACTCGCTTAGTATGGGGCTCTATGGGCTGCCATCCGTCCTTCAGTATTGCTTTGTCCATGGTTAGTGGGCTTGTCAACTCCACCCCTCGACTATGGCAGCATCTAGTGGTATTGATTTAAACTAATCCACAGCCGAGACTTGCTTTAAATGGTTGAGTGAATACCATATCCCAAAAATCAATTTGGTTGCTATGGTAGCGGCTTTTGTTGTGTTAAAGTTTCACATGTTATTGAAGAACAGTACCGTATTCTTCTGTATGGGTCTTAATTTTTAGTCGAAAAATGTGCACTAGAGGGCGTATTAATCTGGATCGAAACTAAATGCACGGTATAGATACATATTCCTTCTCTAACGTGTAAGATAACTTGTGTTCAAACGTGTATATATTAAACTTATACCAAGGAAGATGGAGATAGGGAAGTTTGCTCAGTATAGGAATCTCTCTTCACGAAATGTTGCAGGTCACATGACTTATATTCGGCGTTAGTTTGAACTGCGCAGGAAACCGGTAGTGCCGCCTATCCTCAGCACGATGCGCGAGAAAAGTGCGGCGCGTGCGCACATGCACAATTGCACATCCACGCCGAAAACGGGATTTTTGGGCGACCGGAGTTATAGCGTTACACGAAACTTCCCTATCTCCATCTTCCTTGCTTATACTACTTAAAGGGAGGGTGAAGTGGAAAATCAAGTGATTTTTTATCGATTCTTCTACATATTATATAAGATCCCTCTGCGCACGCAGTGAAACATCCAGGAAATATCTCCGAATGATTTCAAAATTAAAAATAGTAGTCCAGTGCAATTAGACGAAAAATGGCATTGACCTAGAAAAAATTAGGGACAAGCAGATCGCGACGGAAATGCAAAGTACTATTGGTTCTTGTTAAGGGAAAAAAATTTTCCGGACTTCCGGTTGGGGGAAGGCTCTTAAAAATGGCCGCCATTTTGAAATTTTCGGTTTTTCGGGTTTAACGCCGAACTCGTTGCTCATATCAAAAAAATGTGTTCCAACATTAAAGATGGGGAATATAACACTCTATCTAATGGTATATGAATTGATGTCCTACGAATACCCATTCGAAAGATAGACCGATTTTTGTGATACGCCATTTTGAATTTTCGATGTTACCTGCAAATCTTCTTTTGAAATTTGGAAAAGAACATGCGACATATATGGGAAAAGAAATGATACTCTTTATTTTATTTATATTTCATCAAAAATATCATTTTCATCTTCGGACAAGTCTTTATATGCATTTAAACAAGAAACCCCATTGCACTCCCCGCACATCGCAGAGCATTTCAAGTCGAATTTTCGACACGAACATGCTTTGCCACAGTTTGTGGCCTTACAACCGCAAAAAATTAGTTTTAATATGCTTGCGGGTGCTGGTGAGTTTTCAAAATAAATGGGTACTAGTTCATTGCTTTTATTTAGTTCCCATCCCCGTTCTTTGGGATTTAGTGTATTACCCAACCATTCTTGCGTTTGTAGGTATACTCTTAAAATGTGTTGCTGAGCAGCTGATGTCGTCGGAGGTAGGGAAGCCAGTTCGAAGTTAGACTTCAATATTTGTTTGGCAACTACCTTGTTGTATTGCAAGTATCTTTGCTTGTTTAGTGTCTTGGTCTTCGGTGCCGGCCCATACAATTTTAGAAAAAGGTCTTCGCCAATTTGCTTCAGATCTTCCATATTTGCATTTTTATCATTGAAAGCCAAGCATCGTTCAACTAGATCAGAATTACTTTTAAGTAGTTTTAAAATTTGCAGTTTTCCTTTCTTATAAATTGCCGAAGTAGTATCGCAACCAGAGAATGCGTGAAGAAACGGAAATATTTCGGCTAGTCCTCCAAGTTTGCAACGAAGCTCATATATGTCGGTGACTCTATCAGCTTTGGAATTTTTTCCTGGTCGTATCATGAAAAAATGGTTCTCTGTTGCATGGTATATCAGAAGTACCATTATGTCAGTATCATCTGCCACCACAAATACCAAGTTTTCACGAGTCTTGCATTTTAGTGATATTGACACTATGACCGTGTCTGCATCAGACTTGGCTTGAACCACGGATATGTTTGCTGAAATCATCTTACGAGATAAGTTTGCAATAAAGGATTTCTTGTTCTGAATATTGGCTAAGAAGTCCGCTTGATTAACAGTGTTAATCATATCATCTTGAATTATGACTACTGGTGATTTCTTGGTTGCTCTTTTTGTTTGTTCTTGACATTTTGTACTAAGATTATTTTCTTCATAACCGTCAAAAACCACTGTGCTATTTTCTCCGTAGTGGTATGTCACGTATCTAACATACTAACTGTAAATTTCGCCATAAGTTGAGGGTCTTTGCCAAACAACTTTGTGCAGTAGGTGTCCACCGTCTACAACGTAGCAGATTTGTTCACCTTTAGGAAGCAATGAACTAGATTTTTCAATTTTGTCAACTTCCTTTAAGAGGTTTGATTTTATCCCTTTTCTTAAGAAGCCATCTACAAAAAGAGATGGTGGGTAAGATGCTAGTTCGAATTCAAAGCAATGTTCGAGATCATCTGGGGATTTACTGGTACACAAAATCCGGTTAAACAGTTGTAGAGGATTTATCGGTACTAGATCATTTTTAATCTTTATGGTTTTGCTGTTGGTTATGTTAAGAGTTTTCACTCGCTCCAATCTACGAAACTTGACGTCCGCCATTTTTTTCCCCAAGGCATTTTACATCAATTTGTCACCCACCTCTTTAGCCATGTCGCAATTAATTTCGTCTTCAGCAACTCGTCCGCTTGACAGAGAAACAAGTTTCGGTCAGAGTTCTTTATTAAACGGAGAATGGTCTTCAAACCAGTTCTCAAACCGCTCCAGATCTTTTTGGTCACGAAGACGCCGGGAACTTCTTAGATCTACGTGCTGCTCGCTTGTAGATGCTATAACACCAGTGAACCTCTCCAAAGCATTGCTTACATCGGAACAATGGGGCATTGTTGTTACCCATTTAGCAAGTGAAGAATTGCTTAACCCTCTACCATGAGTAAGTCCGCCAGATGTTTTCATGGAACGCATGAGATTTTGTTCAATAATCATATCGGTCCAAGTTCCCGACCAAAATTTTTCTGTTCGGCGAATTGTAAACATACCTTGTTTAGAAAACTTTTCATAGTCACTTGGAGTCATGTCACGTTTCAGTTTTTCCATTTGGTTGAGGTAAATTAGAGATGACTAAGCATAATTCAGGTGACCACTTGCCCAAAAATAAGGAAACATTTCCGAAACACAGAAGAGATGCATGTCCCAGTTTCCACTTCTCTCAGCGTGAATAAACAGCTTGACAATTTCCACCATGTACCAAAACTGTTTCCACAACCTTCCAGTTCTGCTTTCTTCAGCACATTTAGCTAATTCGGATTCAAATTTATAATGGATCTTTCTCAGGACTTCATTTTCTGCATTTTTGACCGTGGGATTCGCGTATATTAATTGCAATTCTTCTAGTGACAGGTCTTCTAATCCGCATTGCTTCAGTATTAATAAAGTCAAAGCATGTTGCGTTAGAAAATTAGCCCTGATAGATCTTGAGTAGGCGTGACCACTAAGCATGTGTACCACAGTATTTTTGGCGTAAACCGTTTGCCATAGCTCTTCAAGGCCACTGGAACCCATTACATAGCCAATTGAGCCCAGAAAAGACATAACTGTATGAAAGCCGCCAAGGCGAACGATAACTCCATCAATTGGGTCATTCTTTTCAACCGATTCAACTACTTCAACCGCTTTAAAAAATAATGGCTGATCAAAGGTAACCAAACAATGCTTTTGGTTTTGTTTTTGACACATTTTCTTGGCGTAGCTAAGGGCAGTGTAAATGGTGTTTACGTTTCCTGGATCCAAGTCTATAAATGGTAAGGCGAGGATCCTAGTCGTAGAGAATTCAGAAGCAGGAGCGGCGATGCTCATATATCCATTCCAAGATACAGTGCCGTCTTTGCTAAAATACTTTCCAGAAGCCCATAATGTATTGATGTGTCTGGTGCTCTTAACTATTTCAGCACTTTCCAAACTAAATTCTAAGGCATTTACTCGAATCTCCCCAATTGCATTTGAAGAGGTCCTTTTAAAAGCCTTAACAGGCATGTTTCCAAACTTTCCAATTTCTGTAGCGCTAAATGGACTTTTCGGTCTTGGAATTTCTTGCTTCACTTGGGCAGATTGTTCTGGGGTAACACAAACCACTCCTCCCATGGAGTGAAAAGTGTCGTGCCCATCCAGGGTTCGGATATTGAAGTCAGCATTATCGAATATGAATTGTATGAAAGCTTCTTTTTCATAGGTGATTTGTGAGTGAATGACAGCGGCGGATTCAAATTTCAATGCTTCTTTATATGAAGCGCAAAACCCAAGTTTCGATAGAATGTCTATCAAATGTTTCGAAGCGAATCTTCTGTGAAGGTGAATGGATAAACCGACAAGAACTGGCGAGACGTAAGACCGTGCTCTTACAACTGACATTATTGAGTTTGACAAGGCTGTTGCTTTAACAATCTTTGACTTATCATTATCATTGATGCCTAATAATGTCCTCATCAGGATTTCGAAAGTTTCTGGGATGTCATTCTTACCGCCAGTAGTGATATCGTTGTAGGATGGATAAGTATCACATTTGCAAACCCTCAAACGTGTATCTTCACGCACTATTTTAGCAGCTGATTCGACAATTCTTTTCCGTTCCTCTGTTTCGTTTTCGTTTCTATCTTTGTACCATTCTTTATTAATTGCTTTTTCCATGGTGCCTTTGAAACACAAAATATTATTTTCGCCAATGTTTTCTGTAATAACAATGTTGTCTCCGAAGAAAGCTTTTAATCGGCTCTTAAGGTGCTTGAAAGTCCAAATTTCGTCGTCTATATAAACAGTGATGTATATGTCTATATTTTTATACGTTTAAATTTATTATTAAGAAAACAAGATTTAAATACCATCCGTAATGTAGGACTTCATTTCTTGTTGTAATTCTTTTATGGAAACCTGACATCTATCCTTTGAATTTAAAAGAAAAGAACAAAGCTTGTGGAACGCTTCCTCTCTAACATCACATTTTGGTCTTCCCGGTGCATGTTTTGAAGGTGCTTTAAAAAATTGCTTGTAGCATTTAACATGGTACCTAGCTTCAGCCGCTACCAAGTCGATGCATGAAATAGATCGTCTATGAACTTCGTTTCCCCATTCATCAACTCGTTCTTTGCATTTATTTTCAATTGAAGATATAATTTCAAGAGTAGAAACCAGACGTATGGAACTACTTCTTTCTTTCTTTCCCAATTGCAATTTCTTCGCGCAAAAGATACAATCTTCTTTAAAGTTAAAATCAGGCGCAAGAGTTCTAGTTTCTGCTGCTGTAGCAGAAGTTGATGGTTCACTCCTGTTTTTTAAATATCTCTCTATACTGTCCTTTCTAGTATAGTTAACACGACATTTCTGATGCACTAATAGTGACTCCAGTTGGCCTAAAACGTCATCAAAGTTTTCGTCACCCCGAGCAACACTCGCGTTAACAATCGTCTGTATTCCTTTTTTTTTCACAATAACTGTTTTTCGCTTGATAATGGCGCGGCACAAATAACACACGTTTCGTTATCAATTATGAATATTATACTAATGCTATTCGCGTAAGTAAAACTTATAGTCCCTAAACAAATTTAAGATATTTTAGCGCACAAATAGCAACGCTGCATCTTGGATCCGTATTCAAGATCGAACTGAAAAAATTTCTTGGGAACCAGAGGGTGAGTGTTTAAACTATAAACACAGAAAATCCATAATAGCAGCTATATAATAAAAGGCTATGTTAGACGGTGAAGTTTGAGCGGGACGTTTACATAGGAAGTTTCAAAATACATTAACAAGTAATAAAACTCGGAAAGAGGCAATACTCATAGTCGAAAATCCCCTTTTTGTGACGAAACGCCACCAAGGTAATTTTGAACATTTTCCTGGCGGGGTTATCTGCCATTGGAAACACTGGAGCGTCCTCAAAGGATGGCCACCATTCAAAGTGGATGTTGGACTTCGCCGCATTCTATCGACTAGAACTATAACTGCTAGAGTGCATTATAAAATAAAACGGGCAATGGCATTGTAGACCCTTTTATTTTTTAGCCATATCGTAGTATACGATAGGGTCTTAGTTTGACCCGAGCCGTCGTCCGTAGTAGTAGTAGTAGTAGTAGTAGTAGTAGTAGTAGTGGGCGGGGTTGTCGCTTCGTTATCGTCAGATTTTAGCTTAAAAGGAACTTTATATTACCACAACCCACCCATAGGGGTTACTGAGCTCGGTTAGAGATTTAATTTTAATTAAAATTTTTTCAGGTCAGACCCGGGAATCAAACCTGGGTCGCTGGCGCAATAGGCAGACATTCTACCAACTGAACCATAGAGACTTGATAGAAACTTCGAGTTTTTTATTATTTATTCTTATCTCTAAAATGTCGGGGTGATGTGGGGTGGGGTACCTCTTAATCTGTGGGGTCGGAAACTTTTGAATTTTTATCTGTGGGGTTGGATACTTATGAATTTGTATGTTTGGGGTTTTTATATTTATTTTCTTTTTATGTATGTGCTAATTAAATAGATAACGATTTCCCCGTTTCCTACCGCGCTCCTCATGTGTTTCGTTCTCGTTCAGTAGCTATCGTCATCTATGTTTTGTTGACTGGAACGTTTTGGCGGTTAATTCAAATGTGGGTTTAGATAGAGCTAACATAGTGTTAAATGAGCGTTATGCGTTTGATCATTTTAGCATTGCTAAAGGTAATTCGAGGGGATAATCACTAAATAGCGTAATCACTATAACTAAACTTTCTCTTTCAAACGTTTCTGGGCATAAGTCCTTGTTAGAAATTTATAAGATGCGATAAGTGTGCATCGGTATAAGTCTATGTTGTAAACTCATCGAGGGGATTATCACTAAAAACTATCTGTTCTTCGATTCGCCGGAATATTAGAATTACAGCATAAGTAAATCTATACGGTTATAATTTAATCACTGTTTAGAGTAGGGAATCGAGGGGCTATTCACTCTGATTTTATGCACGGTAAATCATTTAAGCATTGAAAAAGATAGCGCTATTCACTCATTAGGGTAAGGTATAGAGGGGTTATCCACTCATTAGGGTAGGGTATAGAGGGGCTATTCACTCGTACTATATGGCTACTATTACGAGCCCTTGGGCCGTCTTGTTAACATCTACGTGTCGAAAATTCGACTTGAAATGCTCTGCGATGTGCGGGGAGTGCAATGGGGTTTCTTGTTTAAATGCTTATAAAGACTTGTCCGAAGATGAAAATGATATTTTTGATGAAATATAAATAAAATAAAGAGTATCATTTCTTTTCCCATATATGTCGCATATTCTTTTCCAAATTTCAAAAGAAGATTTGCAGGTAACATCGAAAATTCAAAATGGCGTATCACAAAAATCGGTCTATCTTTCGAATGGGTATTCGTAGGACATAAATTCATATACCATTAGATAGAGTTTTATATTCTCCATCTTTAATGTTGGAACACATTTTTTGATATGAGCAACGAGTTCGGCGTTAAACCCGAAAAACCGAAAATTTCAAAATGGCGGCCATTTTTAAGTGCCTTCCCCCAACCGGAAGTCCGGAAATTTTTTTTCCCTTAACAAGAACCACTAGTACTTTGCATTTCCGTCGCGATTTGCTTGTCCCTAATTTGTTCTAGGTCCAACTCTAATTGCACTGGGCTATAGGTTCAGATTTTCAGAATAATTGGAAATAAGGACCTCCGACCAATCGCGTTACGCCCTGTCTTCTTGATAATAGGACCCACGCTTTGGTTTAAGCATGGTTTTCACTTGACCGTAAAAAACTACTTTGCAGCTGGACGTCAAACGTCAGATTTGTTTTTTACGTTGTCGCGCAGCGTTATAGCGTTTTCACTTAGCGTAGTTCATGCAAATAATGGAACCAAGGCTTAACAGATAAACTGAACACTGCACTAATTGCGGCCCATCTATTGTCTTTCTTTTTTGCAATCTTTAATTCTAACATCATACAGATTTGTATTGTTTCTAACCTCTTCAATAAACCTTGAAGCATTGAACTTCGGCATTCTCAGGGATTTGTACTAGTTACTAACTCGATTAGGAACGAAATAAATAAAAACATGGCGGACCGCAGACGGCCTCTTCCGAACACGCGTCGTCGAAAATAACGTCACGACTCTAGCTTATTGCTGATTGGCTCGCGCAGAGCGTTAACGTTGAACACGGCCGAAAAAATAGAAAGCTAATATCGCCACACTCAACGTAATTTCTGTCCAGCGTAACTAGGTTTTTTCGGTTATCGCTTGACGTCGGGCGAAAGACTTGATTTACGCCAAGTGAAAACCATGCTTTAAGCTAAGAATAGTTGTTTTGCCGGTCGGCAGTGTTGCCAATCCATTTAGGTATCAATGGGTTAGCAGTTTAGGTTGAATAGGGACTGGACTAAAGTGGTTGACAGTGCTCTAGCGTCTTGTCATTAGTAAAAACTATCCATAATTGTGGCATGCCCATAAACAACTATATGTTTCTGTTTCATAGTTGATTAAATTGAACAAGGAGAAAACCCTTCTGGAGAACAGAGTAAAAGCATTGTTGGTTAAAACACATCCACCAGAATTGACACAAGTTGAAGAACTAAAGAAAAAGTTACAGCAACTTGAACAAGAGGTAAAATCCAAGTTATGAAGCTAAATTTAGAAATTAGCAAGAATTATCTTTGCAACTTCAAATATGAGTTAACTATTTTAATAAGACCGCCGTAAGAAAACCGGATGAATTGGAAGAATTGAAAACAAAAAACCAAATTTTGGTGGATAAAATTTATCAATTGGAAAAGCAATTGGCGAAATATACAGTATCCAGAGAGGTATAAACGATGAAATGAGTTAACTCAGGGTTTATACAAACCTGAAAAACCTGGAGATATCAGGGAAATTGATTTTTGCGTCAAACGTCAGGGAAAAATCAGGGAAATTTCAAATAAATGGTAAATGTCAGGGAAATCAGGGAAATTTACGAGGATAGTGTACTTTTCGCCCAATCCAGTTTATTTTCGATCGAGGTAGCCGAAAGAAAAATAATTTTCGTATAATTTAATAATAATAATTCCCAGCCATAGAGATGGCTCCAGCGGTACTCGCGTTTCCGTCTGAGGCTCTGAGTCCTCTCAAGGCCATGTTTGTAGTGTTATTAGCATACTCTATAAAATTAGGGGCTCTTACACCTGGAAATATCAGGGAAAAACCTATGAAAAAACCTGGAAATATCAGGGAAATAGGTTTTCCAGATTTTGTATGAACCCTGTAACTAAACCGCAGACGACAAATGCTTTTAACTACTATGCATGTTAAAATATAACCATTATTTTTAGACTATGGCTCGAGCCACTAGAGATATTTGCAACGATGACCCTTCAGTCAGCTCCTCTGTTAAAATTAATAATCTTCAAAAACATGTAAAGGTTTTGCTTAACTGTTAATTTCAGAAATGAAGCGCATATTTTTGATTTCGATTTTGTCAGGTTTTGAAACTGTCCGAGGAAAATTTTGAGCTAAAGGTTGAATTGGAGCAAGTGAAAATTGATGTTCCTCGTTACAAGGTGCAGATATCTACCTTGGAAGGCTTAATCAATGTTCTGAAATCAGATTTGAAGACCAAAGAAGCCATAATTGAACAACTCTCAAATGGAGAACAATCAAATATAAAAGTAAAATAATTTCATTCATGTGATTATTGCTAGTCCAGTCTAGATTGAATGACATGTACACGTCTCAAAAAATATGGGGTGTATTTCCAAATGGGGTGATAAGAAGAAGTACTATGGGTTCTATGGGCTATTTTGAGTTGAAAATTTT
Source organism: Phalangium opilio (assembly GCF_054372755.1). Taxonomy (NCBI): domain Eukaryota; kingdom Metazoa; phylum Arthropoda; class Arachnida; order Opiliones; family Phalangiidae; genus Phalangium; species Phalangium opilio. The sequence goes on along the minus strand of NW_028324238.1, from coordinate 59,120 downwards.
CTTTGGCCTTTTGCCTCAAGGGCCACCATTTCAAGTTATGATTTGAGTTTTTTATGAATGACCCCTTAACTTTAATTAGCATTGTCTTTCAGTTAATAACTTAAATTTAAAGGGTTATCCCTAAAGCCATTAGTTCATAAGATAGCTTCCATAAGTTTGTCACTAGTTACTGAGCGCTTGTCATTAAGTGGCGTTGGTGAAACGTCAGGAAACCGTAAAGCGGCACCTGGTGAGGCGCTGTCAAAGGCTTGGACTGCAAAACCGAGTGTAGTCAATTCTCGCGTCGTTCTCGAAAAAGTATTACGAAGTATAGGAACTGTCATACTTATGGAACATATCTTATAAACTTATTCATTTAGCATATCAGCCTGATATAAATTTGAATCCTTTTTCAATTAAGGAACCAAAAATACTGGATCAATCACAGAATGATGAACTTGATAACAATGTTGATAAAAGCAACAATTCCGCAGCCCCAAAATGTGCAAGTAGTGCAAGCATACATAGATTGCTTGATGTCAAAACTAACAAAATTGCCTCGGAAAATATGAAACTTCAACATGAAGTTAAAAAGGTATTTGTTTATTTGAAAACAACAAAGCGCGGTCACGTGGTTTTCCTACAAGTTGACTTTGCTCCTGAGCACGGGTTTAGCTTGGCGAAGGCTAGTGGGCGGGATTTATTGGCGCACTTAAAAATCCCGCCCACAAATGCCTCCTGCCTTCGCCAAGCCAAAACTGGAGGTCGTAAGGAAAGTCACCTTGTAGGGGACCCACGTGACCCGCGCTTTGCTTCAAGAGAAAATAGGTGAAGAAGTTGTCAATTAATTTATCTAGTGTCAACGTGAAATTGACCAATTATCCAAGCGGAACAGAACGTTAACGGAACAAAACCGTAGAGTTTTAGACGCGCTTGAAGAAAAAGAGAAACTAATCAAAAGTTTAAAGCAACAAATTCCAACGCCACATTCCATGCCTCCACGACAATACAAAACTTACGTAGTTACCAAGATGTACGAGGAAAAAATCTCTGCTCTTGAAAAGGAGTTAGAAGAATTAGTAAAGCTAGATTCCCACTCGACCGAAAACACGACGGAAACCCGGCAGAAAGGGGTTCGACAGAAAAATCTTTACGCCGAGCCCGACGGAATTACCGTTCGGCCGGGCGTAAGTTGTGTTCTATTTTTTCGGTCGTGTTCGGCGTTACGCCGGTGTCTCAGCCAATGAAATGATCCCACTGGCTACGTCATAAATTAAAGTGCGCACGCATACGCGAGATAGCCGGCATTTCCTTGAGAGCTATCATCACAATAGAACTTGGTGACCAAGGCTTATCGCAATTCCCAATCATGCCACCAAGAAAGAAAAGTGAAGTTGTAAGTAAAAAGAGATTAGAGGTTAACAAAGAAGATTTTATTGAGGAGGTAAGGAAATATCCGTACTTGTACGATTTGAGCGACAAGTGGTACAAAGATACGACTATGAAAGACGACCGCTGGAACTCTATTGGTGCCCTATTTAAAATATCTGGTAAGCACACTTTTGATTTTACCTTCCTAAACGCCATTTGAAATGTATGAATATTGAAATTAACTATTCTATTTAAAAGGTGTTGAGGCTTACAACACATGGAAAGCGATAAGGGACCGGTACAGGAAAGAAAAAAAACCTATTGATATAGCGAAAAAAAGCGGGGCTGGAGCTGAAGAAATTACACAACCAAAGTGGAAGCTTTTTACTATTCTTGATTCTTTTTTAAAACAAACCATGGAATCACGAGAGTAATCCTACAACCAAACGGCCTTATAAGTTACATGGGCTTCCAAGAGCTGTTAATCACAATAACCTGCTCATAGAAGCCTTGTGTTATTACATTAAGATAAATTACACTTAAACAAATATTAAATTATAATTTTAAATTGTTATTTTGAAGAACATCAACCAATATTGAAGACGAATCTAGTCATTCTCTGGCCTCAAGTAGTTCGTCAGTTGCACCGGTCAGGGAAGACTGTCAGGAAGAGGACGAAGAGACAGAAGAGTCTCAAGATAAAATGGCAACTCAAATATTCAATTCTATTGAACATTGCTATGACAACATGTATGTTGGTCTATATTTAAACGGTATGTTAGAACTAACTCGCATCTGAGACTTTTATTTTGTCAGTGATTCGTCAGATCCAGATGATGACATGGCATTGAGTGCTTTCGCCAAAAAATCAGGCGCCGTTTCAACTAAACCTGTTGGGTCCCCAAAACTGCAGGGCAAGAACGACATTGATGTACCCGCAAAACACCCAAACTCTCAAAGGAAAAGAAAACAAACTGAGATGGACATCAAATTTGATAAAATGTTAAAATTATCTGAGAAAACCATTTATGCTCAACTAGCCTCAACTCAAACGTCTGAAAAAGACGAAAGCTTTTACTATTTCAATAGTTTAATGGGCAGATTTCGTATCCTTTCCAAGAACGATCAAATCCAAGCAAGATTTGAAATAGAAAAAATATTTTATAATTTGGAAAAACAATAAAGTTTGATTATTCTGGTTAATGAAATAATTGTTCCTCATTTCTGGCTCTAAAAACAGTTTCTCATTTTCTTTATTGAAAGTCATCAAAAATAAATACGTTAAAATCTTTGCCAAGATAGAAAGAAGTTGTTTTGCCTATTTATGGTGTGACTGAACCTTTGGTTACACGTTCCACTTGCCACGACACTTTCCCTTCGTTACATAAATATGTAGCTAAAGTATCCCTAATATTTCCTACATTAACACTGTGCCGGTTTAAATGATGAATGTTATGTCGAGGTACGATAGCATTTGCAGGTCCTATTTCAGTTCGCCATTGTCCAGGGATGATTTCACCATTAATTCCTTCTCGATCAACGTAGTTTGTGGAGGGTACATACATTTTCTGATCTTCGTTTTTCAAAGACTCCTTTGTTATTATGAAGTTATGTAAGCAAATTGTGGCTTTGATTATTTCGTCTATATTTTCTGGCTTTCCTTGGATGGTTTTGTGAAATATCCTCCACCTGGCTGCATAAATACCAAAAGTATTCTCGATAATTCTTCGCGCACGGCACAGACGATAATTAAAAATTCTTTGAGTTAATGTTAAACCTCTCCTTCCATAAGGCCGCATTATGTTCTTGTTTAGAGGAAACGCTTCATCCGCTGCGATGAAATATGGAAATGTTTGATTTGAATTTGGAAGGCATTCTGGGTCAGGAAGCGAAAGCAGCCCTCTACTAAGCATTATTCCAAATTTGGATCGAGAAAAGACCCCTCCATCACTCTGGCTTCCAAAAGCACCAACGTCCACCATGGTGAACTTGTACTTTGCGTCGCATAAGGCCATGAGAATTATACTAAACCCTCCTTTATAGTTATAGTATAATGAACCACTTTTGGCAGGACATTGAATGTTGACGTGCTTGCCGTCAAGGGCTCCGACACAGTGCGGAAGATTCCATCGAGACAGAAACTCACTGCTTATAAGCTTCCAATCTTCAGGCGTTTTGGGTACCGTCAAGTAGATTGGTGAAAGAACGATCCACAAGGCTCGGCATGTTTCATTAACTATCTTGCTAACTGTACCGGTCCCAAGTCTATAAGCGAAGGACAGACTTATTTGCATGTCGCCACTTGCTAGATATCTGATTATTTATAAATGTGAAGATGATTATAAATGTGTTTTCTAATGCATGATAAATTAACAACCACATCACAGTGTTGGCACCAAGGAAGTAGACTTACTCCACCATGGTACTGGGGCCAACACTGTCAACTTGTCAAGTGTCAAATCAATTTTACCTTAACGTTAATGAGAGCTTTTCTTCAGGAGTTACAGATTTGCGAAACCTAGAGTCAGGTTTATAAATAAGAGGTCTTACTAATGCAAGAAGCTCATCGAACTCATCTCGATTCATTCTAAAGAACCTATTAAAAACATGATATTGAACATAGGCAAACTAAATTAAACACTAGAAATTATTAAGCCAAGGCTTACTGGAAATGTTTTTGGCTGTCCAATTCTCGCATTTCTTTGACTAAAGTAGCTTGGTAACCTAGCTCTTGGCGCCTTTTAAATATATCACGTACCCAAAATCGTCTTTCCTGACTCTGACGATAGCTTTTATACATTAAATAACTAAGTAATGTATAATTACAAACACTTAAAATTCTCAGTGTGTCGCTACAAAACTCAGATTCCGACAGATCTTCCATATTTAATAATTTTATTCAGAGTGTGAAATAGATGTCGTTGAAAACACTCCCATCTGTCACGTGATCGAAAAATATCTACCGCCGAACTCAAAATTCAGTCGTAGTGTGAACGGTCTACCGCCGGACGCCGGCGTAAGTTAAAATTTCTACCGTCGACTGCGTGATTTCCGCCGTGTTTTTTCGGTCAAGTGGGAATCTAGCTTAAGTCAAGTTTGGGAGCCTTAAAGGCCTTTACAGACGATGCAACTTTTTGAATCATTTAGATGAGTCAACTTGAGTTGAGTAAACTAGTTGGGAGCAGTGGGATATGAGGATAGTTTTTGAACCAGTCCTTTGGACCAGTGACCCCCATATCGTCCAAATTAATAAAGTGGTCCCTTGCACTGGTCCCATATTAGTTTTCCTATAGAGTTGAAATTAATAAACTTAAGAACTATAGTTCAAGCAATTGATAAACTGGTTTTCTCGGACTGGTTGGGTCAAGTTGAATCACCAAATTAAAAATTTATCACTGACCAATTTTTGCTGACTCAACTTTTCGACCCATCTACTTGAGTCAAAAGTCCTTCATTGGGAGAGGCCAGAGTGGTCCGATTTTCACCTCTTGGCCCACTCCCTATTTTCAAAAGAAAATTCTAATGCAATATATCGCCATATAATGAAATGTGATTGAAAATATTTTAATATAGAAGAATAAATATCATCGGGTATTGACAGTAACAAAAGAGCAAGCGGAGAAAGAAGAACGTTTAAGGATGGAGATAACTCAGTTAAAAATTAAGGTAACAAATTTTTAATCATTGTACACTTTTCTGAAGGAAGCCTTTTTTTTTAAAGCAAAGCGCGGGCCCATCGGATCCCCTACAAGTTGACTTTCCTTAAGAACTCCTGTTTTGGCTTGGCGAAGGCAGGAGACATTTGTGGGCGGGATTTACAAGTGCACTTATAAATCCCGCCCACTAGCCTTTGCCAAGCCAAAACTGGAGTACAGGGGGGAAAAGTCGCCTTATAGGGGACCCGCGCTTTGCTTTAAACTCCTTTCGCGGAAGGGAAAACGCTCTTCGTCTCTGCTTTTTCCCCGGCAACATATGGATTTTTTTGAGGGACCGTCCATAAACTACGTCACACTCTTAAGGGGGGAGGGGGTTTGTAAGTTTGTGACGGTCCGTGACGAGGGGGAGGGAGGGGTCCTTCGATGCGTGACGTCACATTTAAAATTAATTTTATTACGAAGTCAGTAAGAGGTTCATTGACCCTTTTGTTATAAAAGAAAAAAACACAACGTTTCAAAGTCCACCGTGAGAACGACCTCTACAATAATTTAACAAATTTTTATTCCATCGATCATCGCTTAAATAGTAGAAACTGTAAGCAATGATCACATACTTACTCTTACGTGTAGCCAATTTAAACAGCGCATTTAAAATAAAGAGACCCGTTCTCTGCAGAACTAACTACACGTACGCATAAGGACTGCTAAATGTAGTGTCAGCTTAAACTCTCAAATGTCACTGTATATTCGCCACTAGCATTAGCAAGGATGAATCGGATCCTCCATCGGATGTAAATGGTATCGTTTCTTTCGCACATTTTTAAAATCTGAATACCAAGCTCGATTAGCCTAAGGTTTTCAAGTGACAATGTCGAAAACTATTAAGTGTGCCCCTTTATGGAAATATTTTGGAAGGTTATAAAAAAGCACATCCAGACAATAAAGTTCTAAAGCTCAATCAGAGGCGAATTATATTTGTAAAAGCTTAAATTGGAAATGAACTTTGACTTTCAAGTCGAGGAAAAGATTTCTGAGTGGAAAAGAAGAAAGAATCTCTTTTTAAATTAATCAAGTTAAATTGGTAAATTAAGACAAATCATAGTCCGTAGGGGGGGGGGTTAAAGAAATGTGACGTGGTTTTCAGGGGAGGGGTCTTAGAAAACGTGACAAAGCGTGATCTGGGGGGACGGGGGGGGGTCAGAAAATGCCATTTTTTGCGTGACGTAGTTTATGGACGGTCCTAAAGGTCTATTGGTAAACACATAGTGTACAAAAAATATAAAATGTTAGTGCGACATTATCGTGTTACCACCAATTTACTAGGTTTCTACAGGGGCACAAAACACGTATATTCAATACACCTTTTTCAAAAGGGGGCCGCAGTATCTTGTTATCATGTGCTTTGATATAGGGTTAAGACAGAACATCTGGAGTGAGCATCCAAAAATGTTAGATAGGGCTTCAAAGTTGCCAATCCACCACATACCAGATGTTCCGTCTTAAGAAGACAAGGTGGTCTGACACTAAATTGAATTTTTCGTTAAGATTGAATCTCTTGAAAAATTTTCAATGGTGGATCCTGAAGACGCCATTAAAGCTCTGAAAGAAAAAAATGTGGAGCTGGAAAATGAAAATCAAGAACTTCTTGGAAGGCTTTTACATCATGAACCGGAATTAATAAAGGTATTTATTAAATCATTTTCCCAATATTGTTCCAGGATTTTGGTCGAGTTTTGCTAACACATCAAATCGCCCAATGCTGTAAATGCAAACAAAACTTTATGGTTGTGGTTTAGTTTGCCACTAGATGCTCCCTAAGTCCGGTGGCGCCGTTTAAAGGTAGCATCGGCAACGTTTATTACCGATCTAGAACGCTAGATGGCGCTCGCGTAAGAGGCGGTGGCCTAAAATTTGAAAAAGGACCATACCCTATGAGTCGATGAATTGCGTCACGTGGGTTACAAAGACTTCCCTCAATCTGGACTCGACGCGTAATTCAAATCATGTTCGATTTGAGCGTGTGGCAGCCCCTAACATTCTAGCTAGTCTTCTATACACCAATTTTACCTTGCCAAAGGCAGGAACCAATCAGAACTCGTCTAGGAGGTTGGCATTATAACTAGCCCACCCTCAGATTATTGGAGAAAATCGTGGCATTTGTTTAAACTAAACCACAGCCCAGACTTGCTTTAAGTTACTCCAGGAATGTGGAGGGGCTGGAATGGCTCCCTTAGCTCTCGTTGTACCCTTGATGGTGGAAACATAAGGCGAGTCCTTTTTTATTTTGAGAAGTGTAGCTCCTCCCCCTACGTCTGTTAAGCTGCCTACCGAAGGCGAAAAATGTCATGACTCGTTAAAAATGGCATGGCAGAAGTGACCTTTTAGATTTTTTGAAGTTAAATGCGCTGATTCGCCGCCGTTCGCGTTCATATTCGATTCTCTCAACCTAGGCAGAGGACCCAGGGTAGAGGGTGGAGCATTATAGCAAACAAGTTTTTTTTGGCAACCAATGAATGAATGAAAATAATTTAAGTGGTAAATGCGATTCTTACGTCAGGCTATGACGTACGTCACTAGCGTAAATTAAGCCACGCCAGTTGTTTCCAAGATCATTTCACGCCGATTAGGATTTGGCCTTAGCCATTCCAACCCCTCCATACATTCCTGGTTACTCTTAAATGAACTTAATTTGATGCCTTGCTCCATTAGGCCATCTGTGCAAACTTTCTAATTTGCGTCATAATTAATATTATTCTGACTTAAATGTTTATCTTTTATAGACTAAAGAAAGAGACACAATATACGAGACACTATTAAGAGAAAATGCTGAAATGAGAGTGCAAATAAGAATAAATGAATTAAAAGAACATACCTGATCTCCTACTTGACTAGTCAGATAATTCTCTCGAAAAACTATTTTACATTTTCATATTGCCAAAATAGCAACTGTTTCATAAGTTATTAAAATATTTTCCATAAGTTTGTCACTAGCTGTTTACTGAGAGCTTGTCATGAAGAGACGTGGGTGAAACGTCATAGATTCTCGTAAAGCGACGCCTGGTGAGGCGCTGTCAAAGGCTTAGTACAGACTCGAACTAGCTCCTAGTAAGTCTCTAATAAGCCGGGAGTGTGGCGCACTCCTGTAAGCCAAGCTTCTGGGCGGCAAAGTTTGAGGGAATAAGACACATGTCGGCGATCCTACCCTATAGGTGCCGACTGCCCCGTGTCCGCCGGAGGTGACTTGACCCCCACACCTCTTCCGTCACCTCATTTCCTTCCCTGATTATTCACATACTGAAAACCTGAATAATCGCATCCTTGTCGCGGACCCTTCTGGGACCCAATTTACATTGAAACCTCTTATAAAAAAAGTCTCTAATATTACGAAGTATAGGTAGTGTCATGCTTATGGAACATATCTTATAAACTTATGATGGTATCTATAGTCTAGTCAACTGACTGGTGTGTCAAGACACCTGCACGAGTGTCAAATCCGTCCGTTATAAAACTAGTATCCTGGTCTCAAATATCATAATTTATTTGTAATACAAATATAGCAGCAGATTCAGATTACTACACGGGGTAAAATTTATTGATAATTTCAAGAAAATAAAATTTGTATGGGATTCCAAAGTAAATGTCAAATAAAAACTTGAAAATCTTGAGCACCCTTCATTTTAGTTTGTAATTTCTGATGAGTAAGTGTTTATCTGCTCACTAAATTTTTTCAGATAATTACTTTTTCTTTAAATGAAGTTTGATATTTAATGGTCTATAGACAGATTATAGCTCAAATCTTTTAACCATTCTAAATAAAGTTTGGGTTTCTTGGTTAATTATTTCCCCAAAGTCAGCTAGAACCACTTGACTTTAAATTTCTACCATTGTAGTTTCATGCTGTGAGCAATCATCAACTTCGATTCTTCCAAACTGACATGCTAGGCCTACATCAGATATTTCCAGTAGCGTCGCTAGGGTTTGAAATTTGGGGGGGGGGGGGGCTAAATCTTGGCAAACTATTTTAAAATTATTGTAAGAACTTAATATAAACAAGATGGCCCAGGGGCTGGGACTTAATAGTAGCCACATCGTTATCTATTTAATTAGCACATAAATAAATAGAAATAAATTCAAAGACCCTAATAAAAATCAGAAGTGTTAGCGTATCTTACTGCTGCTCCAGAAAGCCGGGTTCAATTCTCGGGTGCGGTGTGAAAAATTTTTAATTATTAAAAAATCTCTAACTGGGCTCAGCTACCCCTATTGGTGGGTTGAGGTACTATCGAGTTCCATTTAAGCTAAATTCTGACGATAATGAAAGCGACAACCCCGCCCACTACTACTACAGCTACTACGGCTCGGATCAAACTAAGAGCCTATCGTATACTACGATGTGGCTAAAAATTGCATAATGGGTTCATTGGAAAATGTGTAGACCTTTAAAACTATTCGTAAATTTATGTCAACGTGAAATTATTCGTATTTTAAAGATATACAACCTTTTATTGATAAAGACTACGGAACCGATTATGAAGGATTTTCACTCGTCTTAGGTTGATTTTTAGTTTTGGTTAGCTTTTAGTCCACACGTTTGGGACTCCCATCGCAAGAAGGTGAAACATTTTACTTGTCTCTATCTGTTTTTTTCTTCAAAATTTTACATATTCTTGAAAATATTTTACATATTGCTACAGAATTTTGGGTTGCTAACAGCAATTTTTGGTAGGGTTTACGGATTATTTTTTTGGAGGGGGGGGGCTAAGTTTGAAAAAGGCCTAGCGACGCCACTGGATATTTCTAAACTGGTTTGAGTCTCCTTGCATTGAAAAGTATTAACTGGGGTTTGTGTACCAGTGTCAACGAATACTAATGCATCAGAAGCTGGGGTACTTTCCGTATTGTTGTATGACTGATCTACTTCGAAGCTTGTTATATTACCTCTCCGAGTGACGATGACGTCAGGGAGAGGTATTACACTGGACGTGTCTGTATGTCTGTCACAGCGTTCGCAATTGGCAAATCAGAGCATACGTGTACACAGAAAGCATTTTTTACCTCTCCGAGTGACGTATGTCACGGAGAGGTATTACACCGGCCGTGTCTGTCTGTGTGTCTGTGTGTCTGTCTGTGTGTCTGTGTGTCTGTCTGTCTGTCAGACCCCACGTGACCGCGTTCGCAATTTACAAATCGGAGCAAACAAATACCCGATTTCCGGAACGCGTTCGCGGTTCACGGAAATTTGGTCATTCATCTACCAACACCAGTCTTTACTAACTGGCTTCTAAGGACCACAATCTGCTAGTCTTTGTCCATCCCACATGGACACTAGTCTGTACGTGCTTGCTTCCAAGCACCACCAACTTCTGTTCTTCGTCAATTTCACTTTGACTCCAGCTTCTATGCACCACCATCTTCTGTTCTTCGTCAATTCCACATTGACACCAGCTTCTATACACTACCATCTTCTGTTCTTCGTCAATTCCACATTGACACCAGCTTCTATGCACCACCATCTTCTGTTCTTCGTCAATTCCACATTGACACCAGCTTCTATGCACCACCATCTTCTGTTCTTCGTCAATTCCACATTGACACCAGCTTCTATACACTACCATCTTCTGTTCTTCGTCAATTCCACATTGATACCAGCTTCTATGCACCACCATCTTCTGTTCTTCGTCAATTCCACATTGACACCAGCTTCTATGCACCACCATCTTCAGGTCTTTTGTCCATTCCACATGGACGCCGGTCAGTACATTCTGGCTTCTTTTCCACCGTCATCGTTTGGTTTCAAGATATACGCGGCGAGCGGCTAGGGTTACGAGAAACGTCTAGCCTCCCAATGGCATGGCTTCCACCATCGGTTCACGCGAATGCGTTTTTATCTATTATTTGGTTTTAAGATATACGCGGCGATCAGCTAGGGTTACGAGAAACGTCTAGCCTCCCAATGGCAGGGCTTCCACCAAAGGTTCACGCGAATGCGTTTTTATCTATTATTATAATGGAATCGAAACGTATATATACCCCAAAATTTGAAGAAAGCGGGCAAGAAGGGTACCCTTCACTTTAAACGTCAATATTAGCAAAGTTTCGAAAGATAATAGGAACAACTTTATTTTAAACGATTTAACTATTTTTAAAGTTATTTACTGGCGATTAAAATAATTAAAAATAATTATATTTATTTAAATATTAAAGATAAACCCAAGTACCGAAGTCGTTAAATCATTGCCTCCTATATCTATCAAGGCCCGTGCATTGCGTTATATTTCCTACATTGCCTCCTGTATCTATCAAGGCCCATGCATTGTGATATATTTCCTTCATTGCCTCCAATATCTATCGAGGCCCGTGCATTGCGATATATTTTTGAGAACAACAACCAAAATGGGAAGCTCCTCTCAGAACCATAATAATTTGTTTTCTCAGTTATATGAAATGAAAATATGGATAATATTTTCGGCAATTCGATTTGAATGGCTCTTTCTGATGTATCATTCTCTCAGCACTGTTCATAATGGACAGGAACGTAGAGATTCGAGACACTAGGAATTACGATAGTGTTTCAAATCCTCTGTATTGAGGGCTTAAAGGCTTGGAGTGAGTCGAAAGATAAATACACATCCTATTTTTTAGTTGTACCATGCGTACCACAATGTTGCCAGGCGTTTATTGAAGGATGCTTGGGTACTTGGTACAGACTGTTACGTCTACCAAGTTTCCTAGCATCCAAGAATAAATAGGATTCATAGAAGCCAGTGTTAAGGGCATGTCATGGGTCAAGTCGTTAAATATATCGACGCAGTTAAATAGCTGATGGCATTATTTTATCCACTTTCCCATTGCCTTCGAGTGGAAGTTCAACTTTGGCACGGACGACAGATGGCGCTCTTAAACTTCTACCCCCAAAAATCGTTGTTGTCTGCTCGTTTTCCCCTTCCGCGTTTTTTCGTTATAAACTTATGATTTAATGAACTGTTAAGATAAAATTTCATATTTCCTAAGACAGATAAGCTTCTACTCCTTTCATATTACTCCCAGTTAGATTTAATGCTTAAAAAATATATTTTCAATAAAAACACCGCTTCCACTAGTGGATTTATACTCCTTGTTAGATTAGTGTAGGTGTAGAGAGTAATCATTACAAACGCTAAAAAATATATTTTCAAAAATGAAGAACATAGAACATTTATTCTACATCAAAAAATATTTTGGTGGTAAGATTGCTTTAGAAAAATTCAAACGGCTAGATATTGGTAAAAAAAGACGTGTAAGCTATTTGTAGATGAGATAATTGTTTTACATGTTTTAAATGAGACTAAAACTTCCACTATTGTGTCTAAAAAAGTGTTGGCCATGTATATTTTTTAAATATGACGGAATTGCGGTTGATATGATAGCGCCCTATTTGCGAAAAAAAACTTTTTTTAAACAGTTGAATCATTCTTTGATAGAATTTCGAAGGAAGAAGTTAAGTGTTAGATTTGCTCGATTAATTTTGTTCGGCAAATAATATAATTAAGCCTTACGTATTACTGAAGGAGATTGATTTTGCCAACCTTTGTGAGTATTTAACTGTTTAATAATTATTTTGGTTAAGTGGGAGCCTAGCTTATGTGTGATTGGGTTGTGGCTTCCATGATTTGGGCACATTTGCTTTTTGTGTGGCGAGGTATGATTCAGCTTTGATATGGACAAATGTTACAAATCATACTGGTAGACTAAGAATGCGGTTGAGGTATAGCGAGAGAGTAGAGTTTCCACAGCAATTGAGAGATATTGAAAAGGCTTGAACAATAGACTATTTTAAAATTCAATTCCTGCACTTGCAAAGAATTAAAAAAAGCGATAGATGCATATATTTAGGTTGTTTAAGGGGTAGTGATAGTCATCTCCACTCGGAGAGGTAATATTTTGGCTTTCCCAACTTGTTGGCATTTACTCCTATCGTTAAGATTATGAAGTACTCGGTGATCGGGTAGGGTTACGAGATACGTCTAGCCTCCCAACGTGAATCAATCGCCTTATATAGGGTGTTTCCGCGAGAGTAAAAAGGGAGAAGAAATAGGGGGCGAAAACCGGTTTTCAGGGGATGTCAACATGGCGTCCTAACGTGGCCATAGTGGGCAGCCGGCAAGGGGAGAGGAAAGGGGGTAGGTAACTTGACGTCACGCGCAAAGACCCTATACCCTAAATTTCCAAAAATTGTTAAAGAGGCATACGCTTGAATTCAAACGTCAACAATAGCTATGTTTAAAATGATTTTAGGAATAAAGTATCTTAAAACGATTTAACTAGAATTAAAATAACATTTATTTAATTATTTAAGAAAAACCTCTTAATTACGTCTCGACTCGGAGAGGTTATTTTGATTTCCCAACTTGTTTTTATTTATAAGCCCCTTGTGTTGTTCCAGTCAGTAAACTGCCGATTCAAAAGTGTCACCCTTTCCATAGTAGAAATACTTTCTCTATCAACAGAATGTCATTTTGGCATTGGCCATAAAACGTTTTGCCTAGGTTAGCTAAATTTATTGTAAGGTGACCCCGGCCTAAACCTTACAAAAATCTCATAATATTTGGCACTAATATTTGTGCCAAAAAAAGTTAATTTAACAACTATTTTATATGCATAAAAGCATTTATCTTTTTTTGGTTTAAAACAATTTTGGAATTAGAAATGGGGTTGAAGGGACGCTCAATCAGCCAGCCAGCCAGCCAGGGTCGGACCTATATTTTGCAGAACCTCAAAAACGCGCAAAAGTAAAAACCTGGATAAAGGAAGCGCGTGAGGAAATGTTTTTTCACGCTTAGTGGATAGGCAACTCCATATCTTCGAGGGCAGCTTATTCGATATTTAATGTGTTACAGCTTTGGTTCTGCGTGCTGACAACATACGAAAGAAGTATTTCGAGACAACAGACAAAAAAAAAATACTCATCTTCAGGATTTAAAATGTCGAGGTTTTAAATAATGTAAATCAGTATTTCCTTTGTCTGTTGTCTGCACGCACAAAGCTGACGTCGGAGATAGGGAGTTGCCTATCCTCTAAGCGTGAAAACAAATATCCTCACGCTCCTGCTTTATCCCTGGTGAAAACATTACTGAATTTTTAAAAAAATTCTACCCTCTCGTGGAACCCTTAATTAGTATTACCATTATTAATTTTACTATTTAAATTAAATAAAATTACTTAAATAGTAAATACATTAGCAATATATAATTATTTAACTTTAAATCATCACGATCAATTAATTTAAATTATAATGCTAAAAATAGACAGATGGCTGGCTATATAGCTAGATTTGAAAATTTGATCTTGCTGAGGTTGCATAGTTTACAGACTAGGAGGATTCATATCATTTACGCGAGGAGACCCAGCTTTAAACTCACCCAGTGAGTCAGGCCTCCTTGTGTAAATAGTATGAATCCTACTACTCTGTAAACTATGTATTCTCCCTAATTATCTTAATGTTCATTTTTTTGAAGAGCTTAAGTTGTAGATTATTATTTGATTTATTCATAGTAACGTTATTTTAACCTTCAATACCCTTTTATTTATAGTTGAGTAACTAAGTTTTTAGAATGATAACTTAATTTAAATGTGATGTCAGTTTGAAGAGGTGGGGTGGCGTAGCGGTTAGCGCTTTCGCCTCGCAGCAAGAGGATCCCTGGTTCGATCCCGGACTGTGGCACCGGGTGAAAATCTGGGAACAAATCCTTCTGCGTAGAGTTTGCAAAGTTCTCTCCCCGTTGGTTAAAAGGAGTTTTCCTCCGCGGTCTAACCCGGTTTCTCCTTTCCATCAAAACTTGCAGAGGTTAACGGTAATAGTTAGTATAGGGCGCTGTAGGTTAGCTGTGGCATAGAGGCTAGCCACCACCCCTCTTGTAAAGGGACCCACCTGTAAACAAGCCACAGGCATAGTGTGGAAAACCCTTCATAGACAAAGCTTAGTAGATCTAGCTAATTGAATTCCCCCTATCCCACAGAGAAGGTCTGAGATTTAAATCACTTGGCAGAGACTAGAGGTCGTTAACGTTTAGTTACAGACTCTCAATAGGTATTTTAACAAGATGGCCCCGGCCATATTATGCTTTGCGCGCCCTCTTTTGGCTAGAACTGGTGTGATTCCGGCAAATATTTTTGGCGGTATTCTCTTTTTCTTTATCAAATATCCTTTCGATTATGAACAAAATCAATTTAGTACGACTTTGGTTTAATATAATCATTGACCTTAAAATAAATTCTTTAACAAAAACAATTACAGTTGTTTTATACTATACAAACTATTTTTGAATTAGTATTCACAATAAAATCTTTCTAGTGCGGTTTGATAAACTCAATGATAGTTTCGACAAAGCAGTTTCAACGGTTATTTTCAGTTACAATTTTTTATAAACAAACATGATAATTTGTAGATTAAATTATAAGCATTAGTATTCGCAACAAAATCGTTCTATTAACGTCTGATTACTCAAATAACCCTTAATAATAAATTGGACCAGGCAGTTTGTAAGGTTCTTTTCACATACAATTTTTGACAAACCAAACGCCGGTAGGCTGCTAGGCATAGAAAAGCGTCTGCAATCAGCAAGGAAGTGAGTTCGAAGATATTTTTTTGCAAATTTTCAAATTTGGTTCATAACTGTTGCGTTTACGAATGGGATGATGATATTGATATTGTTTCTTGATGTCTAGATAATGGTTTTCCTTCTGGTGAGAGAAACATGTACATTTATTTCTAAACTCATTACTTAATGTGAAGTTGTAGTATTCACACAAAAAAATTGAGTGTTTCTTTGGAGTGAAAATGGTGTACTTTTTAAAAACACCTATATAACACCTAACTTTTTCACATGAATAACAAAAACGGTGTTATATTGGTATTTTAAAGGTGACCATTATCTACGAAAAAAAGCTTAGTTAATAAAGGTGTAAAATCTATCTGGAATTACTCCTTTTTCTTAGGAAAGGGTGTTATAAGGGTAGATCTCAGACTTTAAATTTTATAAACTGGTATTTTTTAGCACAATTCTGTAAATTTTTAATTGCTATAGTTAAACTGTCTCATACAGTACCATACAATAACGCGAGAGCGGCGAGAGAACAATTTCGCATTTTTTCATTGACTTATGATTATGAAATAGTTTTGTGGATAATTAATATTTAGCGAAATGGAAGTTTCAAAAGAGTGTAATTTAAGAAAACAAATTTTTTGCAAATTAAAAACACCCAAAATAGAGTTTCATCACCTTGAGTTTTTCCAGATAATTTGGTGTAAATTCGGTAATAAAAACCTTTAAAACACCGTTTGAAATTAAACATGGAAATTAAATAATAATACTGCGGGATTGAAAATCAATAACTTGTTTTTTATATGAGGTCTTCCGTTTCTATATATCTTTTAATTTTGAAGTCAATCCAAAGATTATAAATGCAAGGAAAAAGACGTAATTGTTCGTATTAAAGTAAATATAACAGCATTTTTTAAAGATGATATTTTCTTAAGAAAATATTTTTATCCCTGAGTAAAAAGTAGCTAAGGAAAAGGAATTGGTGATCAGGTGGTATTAGCTTTATAAAACATGCTAAATGTGTTATGTGACACTTTTAAAAGCATTACGCGACACTCTTAAAAGCGTCACGCGACACTCTTAAAAGCGTCACGCGACACTCTTAAAAGCGTCACGCGACACTCTTTAAGGCGTCACGCGACACTCTTTAAGGCGTCACGCGACACTCTTTAAGGCGTCACGCGACACTCTTTAAGGCGTCACGCGACACTCTTTAAGGCGTCACGCGACACTCTTTAAGGCGTCACGCGACACTCTTTAAGGCGTTACGCGACACTCTTTAAGGCGTTACGCGACACTCTTAAAGTTGTTATGCGACACGCTTAAAAGTGTTATTTTAAGCTCGCCAAGGTGCTGAGACACATCCTCTAAGGAATTGCACAACACACATAAAAGAGTAACAATTATCTTTTAGTACGAAAGACGAGTTGAAAAGGTGTTAAACTGCACCTCTGTTGAACAATTTCCATTCATATTTTCGACACCCATTGTTCAAATAAGTGTGTTTAAATACTTTCAGCTTAATATCTAATGAAGAGTTTCGAAGTCCACCTTATTTGACATTACCCATAATTAAAGTTCTATAATCATTAATTGTTTTGACGCATTGCGTCCCGGGTTTAACATTTTTAATTCAATCAAACAAGGCTAATTTATCGTTAAGTGCTCACAACGCCCACACTCTGCGTATTGGTTATCGGTTGAATTAATAGTTTAGAAAACCCATATAATAACAAAGTTTCTTCTGCACTAAAATTTCGTGATTCTGCGGATGTAAATTTGAACTACAGACAAACCTTTCATTAAAAATCCATAAATATCTCAACAATTTACTGGAACATGTTTATTTACCATAATTTAAATATAAATTTTTCTTTTTAAACATCATGTTACAATAATAACAACGGATATGTTATGGATTATGGCTTATTTCACCTTTCTCTTATATTTAGATAAGACTTCAAATCTTTAGATAATGTGGCACGTTGCAACTCTGTTATTAACAGAGAAATTTTAGCCATGAACACTTTCGTTAAGTGAAGTCTTTTGAGGTATTTACCACTTTTCGAAACCGCCTAAATTGCGGGAGTGTTTTCGAATGAGAACTCCCAATTTTGGTTTCGGTCTGTGTGAAATGTGAATCCATAAAAACTACTTTTATAGGTGGTAAAAACACTAAAACATTGTGTGTGTACAGTGAAAAGTATATATAGCACCTTTATTGAGAGTAGCACGATGTGGTAAAGGTGTCAAACTGTATTAAAATCACGTTGTGTAATACAGCCTTCCTTACAATATTTCACGCCTTTTCTGCATTATTTCCCACTTCGGTAGTTCAAATTCACGCCATTTGAAGAATTTTGGAAGAACATACAAGTACAAGCACTTAAAGAACAATTTTTAAAGATATTGTTTTAAAAGGTGTAAGAAATATCTCAATGAGGTGTAAGAAATGTGTCAGTGGGAAATATTTTTAAGATGCAGTGCTAAAAATGGTCCATTTAACACTTTAAGAGGTGTTGTTTAACAACTTTAAATTAAGACGAAAGGTGCTAAATCACATCTTTTCTGCACTATTTCTCACTTCAAGAAAAAATTTACGCCTTTTGAAGAATATTAGAAGAACATACAGACACTTTAAGAAGACATTTTAAAAATATGGTAATTAAAAGGTGTAAGATTAAGCTTTAAAAGGTGTAATAAATGTGTCGGGGGAAATATTTTTAAGACGCAAAGTGTTGAAAATGGGCCATTTAAAGCTTTCAGAGGCGTTATTTAACCACATTAATGGTGCTGTTTTTGGACCCGTCAAAATTAAGACTAAAGGTGCTAAATCACACCTTTGATTTTAAGATTGTTCGGTTTTGAATTATCATAACAATGCTTATTTTGATTACGTTTATAAAAATAATATTGAACTTTTTTTCTTAAAGTTAGTGATCATAAGTGATGATTAGTAATTGATTACTCTTATTAGTTAAAATTAAGAGTTTATTAAATAAATTATTATTAACGTTTATAGGTAAATTTAAACTTGAAACGATATTTTGTCTTTGGCAAATATGTAACTGAAAAGAATCCAATTAAGAGTTAATTAAATAAATTATCATTATCGTTTTTAGGCAAATTTAAACTTGAAATGATAATTTTTCATTGTCAAAATTTGTTACTGAAAAGTGAAAAGAACCTTAGAAAGTGCTTGTGCTTCGTAAAATTTATTATTAGTATTATTTGAGTAATCAAACGTTAATAGAAAGATTTTATTGCGAATGCCAATACTAAAATTAAGGCCTGTCCAGACTGACACATTTTGCGAGTTCGCATCTTCGCTTTGCTTGTTTGCAAGATCGCGCTACTGTCCACATTGGGTTTTCGCTACTTTGCGTCCTCACCTCGCGAAGATACAAATTTCTTGCGACTAGGCCAAGAATTTCGCGCCTTCGCGAGAAAAGCACCAATCACAGACGAGAGGAAGGCAGGGGCGATTAGTTTCGTTTTTCTCGTTGGACAATTTCGATGGAGAAGGGCAGATGGCGCAATGATTGCTCAAACTTTATTGGCTCTCAGAATGGGAAAAGCAAAATTTTTGCGTGTATCTGAACAGAAGTGCAAATGTTTTTCGTGATCTGTAGCGAAGATGCGAATAGACGAAGGCGCGAACACGCGAGCGCGAACTCAATGTGGACAAAGCTTAAAACATCAAATTATCGTTTTTGTTTGTCCAAAATTGTAACGCGCTTAAAGAGAAAAAATAAGTTTTTAGACTTTAGCTTATCTAATCCCAAAACCTAAATTCCCAAATTAAATGTACAGGTATGGTTAACCTCAAAAATGTGTCTGTCTAGAAGCACTTGCAAGTTAATTTAATTAACTTACAATATAAATATATATTTATTTAATTCGAACACTTACAGAGATGGTAATATCATAAACTTGCTTAGTTACAGAGGTTTCCCTGATACACTCTCCAGAGACTACGGTATTAATTTCTTTTGGTTTACAAATCAAATATCTCTTACTTTAAAAATGTGTTTAGTTTTTATTATATTTCAGACTTTCCGACGAGTACAATTCCTAAAATTATTTTGTAAACCTTCTAATGCTAAAAACGCGACGTATTTTATAATTGTAGCGCTACCCGTTTTAAACTGCCTATCTACCATTCGCGAATTTCCCGCCAAGAGATTTCAATTCTCGGCATTGTATAGGCGCGCTACCATGCAAACGCGAGACTCGCCGCGACGCCGCCTCGAACAAAGTTCCCTCCTCCCTGCCCCAACTAAGCAAGACGCGAGAGGAACGCGCCGGCTGCCGACGTGAGAGAGATGCTAGGTTTAAGCAACATAACTCGAGCTGGTTATTATGACTAGACGGCCGAGAGCGTAAAGGCGTCAATCCGTGGAGTGAGAGCTCTGTGGATGGTGCGGGATCGAAACCCGGTCGAGGAGGAAAATAATTTCATAAATAAATAAAATTCTTTCACGTTGCAGAGCCACCTAAGTGTGATACTGAGTACTTTTTAAAAATTTCTGAATTCCGCACGGGAAAAAGAGGGGAAAAATGGGGGAAAAAGGCGCGTCCAGCCGTAAAAAATAGTCGGACTAAACCTTTGCACCATCCGATAGATGGCGCAAAGCAAAAACTAGGTTTCATTAAAATTGAAATTCCAAATTATAATTAAATACTTTCTGTTTGATACGTTCTGGGGTTGGCAACCAGTCTGGGTGAGTTTGGGGCTATTTTCAGCTTCAGAGCAAATCTCTTCTTCTAATACATCATCAGCTTCAGATGTAGAGTCTAAATTACGAAATTACCCGAGACGAAATGCATTGAACATATTCTATTTCTAGTATGTACTCTTAAGGACTCAGGTCCAAGGCCCAACTTTTGTAACCAAAGGTTATGTCGCTTAGGGGATAATTTTTACGATGCTTCTCCTTGGTTTTTTAAAATGCCCGGTATTCGAAAGAAGCGCGTTGTCTGTTTTACTTGAGCAGCTTCTACAACTCTTCAAAGAACAAATTCTAACCGTTTTATTCTTAACAAGTTGGGAAAACCAAAATATTACCTCTCCGTGTCAAGAAGATTATATAAACTTAAGTATCCAATGAAAACGTTATTATTTTTCTGAGTTGGGGTTTCCCATTTTTGTTGTTGTTTTGAAAAATATATCGCAATGCACGGGCCTTGATAGATATAGGAGGCAATGAATGAAATATATCACAATGCACGGGCCTTGATAGATATAGGAGGCAATGAAGGAAATATATCGCATGCACGGGCCTTGGTAGATATAGGAGGCAATGATAATATCTCTCTTTGCAAGAGAGGTTTATCTTTAATATTTAAATAAATATAATTATTTTTAATTATTTTAATCTTCAATAATAAACATTAATAATAGTTAAATCGTTTAAAATAAAGTTATACCTATTATCTTCTCAAACTTTGCTAATATTGACATTTAAAGTGAAGGGTACCCCTCTTGCCGGCTTTATTCAAATTTGGGGTATATATACGATTCGTTTCCATTATAATAGTAAGGAAAAAGCGCAATTGCGAAAACCTTTGGTGGCGATCCCACCTTAGGGAGGCTAGACGTTTTTCGTAACCCTAGCTGATCGCCGCGTATATCCTAAAACCAAACGATGATAATGGAGTAGAAGCCAATGATACAGATTGGTGTCTATGTGGAATAGACGGAAGACCAGTGGATGGTGGTGTGGTGTTAGAAGCCAGTGTAAGTGCAGACTGGTGTCAATGTGGGATTGACAAAGAACAGAAGATGGTGGTGATTAGAAGCCAGTAAGAACAGACTGGTGTCCGTGTGGGATGGACAAAGACCAGAAGATGGTGGTGTGAGAACTCAAGTAGAGGAGCCATTTCCGTGACTGTGAAAGCAGTTCGGAGATGGCGAACACGTTTGCTCCGATACGCAAAGTGCGAACGCGGTCACGTGGGTGTAACAACGGACAGACAGACAGACAGACACACAGACAGACAGACACACAGACACGGCCGTTACAGAACCTCTCCTGGACTACGTCACACGGAGAGGTAATAACTGGGTACACACAACACGTTAAACCAACGAGCCTATATCTACCAATATTTAGTCGGCACAAGACGAAGGGGAATCGGAGCTGGTTGTTAACGCAGTTTGTTAAACCGAACTGAAATGACTCAGTTTGGGTTGATGCTAGTGACTCTGTATTTATGACATCTCATGTTGCCCTCTATTGAATCTCTCAACAACTATCGTTAAATTTATTACTTAAATAATATAATTTTTTTTTAATTATAATAATCATGTTAGCTAATTATAATTATTTAACTTTAAATGAGTATGTCTCATAGATTTAAATTATGAATTGTTAAAAATATTTCGCGAGCGCTACGCAGCCTACGGAAAATTCTCTCTACTCTCTCTCCTCTCCCGCTTATAAATCCAGTTGCAGCTGGTTCTCACGTCGGGAAGGGGAGGGTGGGTGTGTGGGTTATCCACATTCTTCTATCTCTCTCTTCTCTAGACTCTAACTTAACTCGCTATATATCCTAAGCGGGCGTGGGTCGATTGCTAGAGTGTCTGGCCGCTCTGGCGTCTTCACTGGCGTCATAGTACGGATCGGGACGTCGCAGGTTCGCCTCCCGGCACCGACAGTAAAATGATTTCAATTGAAATAAAATACGTTACGCCACCTATGAGGTGTAACGTGAACTACGGGTGAATTTCGAGTTGAAAATTCGCGGGAAATTTAAAATTCGAAATGCTCATTTATGACAAAATTCATCAGGTCACAACATTTCCAGCCAGCCGACCAGCTAAGGTTGGAACAATCGTTTCCAGCTCTAAAGAGCGGCAAAACGAAAAAGAGATCTTAACCCGCGGGCACTGCCTTCTCTAATACTAGGCCATGAAATACGAATAAAAGGGGGGTGGCAGATAGGATTTCACAAATGCCGCTAGATGTCGCTTTTCTGAGGTTTTCAACTGGCGGCAAATTCAAAACTATGGGAAATTGTTAGCAACGACGAAGTGTAATCTGCTAAGTTCGTCTCGAAAAAGAAAGCAAAAAACCGGTCATTAAACCGGTTCATGATGCTGAACGGTTTCCGAGTTCGAAAAATACTAGTTTAAATTTGGTTAATGTTTTGACACTTGTCAATGGCGTCTGCATGGGAATTTCAACCCATCACAGCCCTTAAGTTTTTCCCAAAAACTGCCACTGCCAATGAGCGAGCTTAGGAGAGGTATAAAGAGATTTCTTTAGCAGCTGAATTCGGACACAGACATTATCTCCAATATGTTAATTATCCACTTCTCTAGTTTAGCAGATGATATGCCCTGGTCAATGGTCATGGACCAGGTTATTTAGTCCAGTTTAAAAAAATCCTTATTTCCCTTCCTGGTCCGCCATAAGCGAAAGACGTGACGTCATGGGAGACTGCGCAGTACCAATTTACTTTCGTCATCGCGAAAATTCGCCTCAGAAAAGAGCCATCTAACGGTTACTAAGCGCAAATTCAAAATGTCACATAAAAAATGCTTCTTTTTTGGAATTTAACTGTGATAAAACCTTGGTATTGTCCTTGCACCGTCGTCCCTTTAACGTTAGCACGCCCTCACCATATTTCCTTAATGGCCATAATATTAGACGGGTTAATGAATGTCGCGACTTGGGATTAACACTAACCCACAACCTGTCCTTTCATTCCCATATCCAGGGTTCTTGTAGGCGCGCCAATAATCTTTTATAAGTAATCAAGGCCAATTTCCCAGGTATCAGCCCCCCTTTATTAACGCGTCTTTTTCAATGCTACATTCGGCCGATTTTAGAGTTTGGCAGTCAAATTTGGAACCCTACTTCCCAACAAGATATAAAATTACTTGATGGCGTGTTGGGCAGGGCTAGCCGTATTCCGTACCCTTTAAGGCGCCACCCCCGTGATGTCCGGTTGTCCACTTTAGGTTGGCCCTCCCTCACTATCCGCCGTACTTATTTAGATATGGTCAGCCTTTTTAAAATTTTGTCTGATCCTAGTCAAAAGTTTTCCACTTATTCGACCCACACCAAAGGCACCAGGGGGCACAGTCGAAAGCTTTTCTTGCACTCCTCACGTTCAAAAGTTTTAAGGGACTCGTTCTTTCGAAGGACCATTGCTATATGGAATGCCCTTCCCCCAGAAATTGTTTCAGTTCGTACAGTTCCCCAATTTAAGCGTCTTTTAAAATTACATCTAGCACTAACTTAATTATTATTATATTTTTTATTTAACACATATAAATATCAAAAACCCCATTACCTATAGTAAATCTTTATTATCAATTGTATTTATATCATTATTATAATTTATGGTTCCTATTTGCGGATTATTCAGCACTCGCTACTTGAATTTAATGTACATTGTTTTTTTCTTCTATGTAACTTGTTATCTTGTCTACTTGGAGCTGTATGGCTATTTTTAGCCCTAGCTTGTCATTAATAAAACGGAGCAAAACAAAAATGTAAAGTTATCATTTTATGAACTACTTGTTACCAACAGTGGATTGTTTAATTCATTAGTAACAGTGGTACTGGTTAATCCAGGAGGACAGTGTCGTTATATAATTTAATTAGTGAAATAATTTTCAGGTTTACATCACAGATTCTCTCAACGTAACCACGTTAGAAACGGAGGGTTACGTTGTTTGCTATTTCCACAGTCCACATTGCCGTTTGTTTATTGGTTTAAATTGCTATGAATTGTATAGGTATTTGATTTAATTACTGGTATTCAAGCTAAACTATAGAATAACATCATTCATTAACATATTGTATAGATAATCTTTACCACAAACCTAGCACAGGATATGATAAAAATTGAACGCAATGTGTTGGAAATAGTAAAAAACTCCTCTAAACATTAGAATTAAGGTGAATTAATTGTTGAAAGTCATTTTATAAGCTTAATGAGCACTGACGACAAGTTAATTTCAACGCAATTAAGTGTAATTAACGTGAAATTATACCAAAATATACATTTTTTTGGATGAAAACTCAGATAACTCTTAAATGATGTTCTTGATTAAGATTGTATCTACCCATGCCGTTGGTAAAGCCCCATGTTTTCTCTATCACACTTAAGCTAATTTAAATTATCTCCAAAGTACCTTAATAGGCGCGAAATTCAAAAGTTAAGCGTAAAATGAGAATTGAAAACTCCACTAAAAATTGCAATTAAGGTGATGCATACATTTAAACTCATTTTATAACCTAAATGTACACTGCCAAAACACAATCCTACGTTAATTTTATCTCAGGATAATATAATTAACGTGACATTAAACCAAAATATACATTTTTGGATGAAAGGTCAAATAACTTTTAAATAAACTGTTTAATTATGATTAAAACTACCCAAGCCATTGGTAAAGCCCAATCTCTATCTATATAAATCAAAGTCCTGACTGACTGACTGACAGACAGACTGACTGATAATCAACGCCCAGCCCAAACCGCTTGCCCTAGAAGGCTGAAAATTTGCAGGAACGTTACTCATAAGTAGTAGCAGAAGTAATATAAGAAACCTCCCTACGGGAGGGAAGTATACAAGACGCCATAGGCATAACGTTAAAACACACGATACATCCTCGTACCGCCAAATACCATATTCAGACACTATTGCTCACAGGGCCGGATTAACCACTAGGCAAGTTAGGCAATTGCCTAGGGCCCGGATATCTGAGGGGCCCGTAATCAGCTAGTTTTCAAAAATTGAGAAAATGAAAAACCCAAAAATATATTTCCTCCTCTTTCTCTACCAAAACATAACGTCACTGACACCATGGAAAAGCCAGGTGAGATGTAACGGTAGCCTAATGTTGAAAAACCCGTTACCCAAAAACCTTATGGCAATTTATAAAGAAAGAAAGAAAGACTAAAAGAAACATAAAAATTCAATGGAAATGTATTTTCAGAAGTTGCAATCCTCGGAGAAAGAAATATCATTTTGAATTCGTATTGTTACTGACCGTCATTAAACACTGGAGTTGCATTGTATGATTCCTTGATAAGCTTTATTGAGGGTGTTCGTCATAATTTTAAATATTTTAAAAAATTGCTCAGCTACAAAATAGATATTTTACAAAAGTAACGAAGAATGGGAAAAATACGTAAACGGTTCTTTGATGAAGGCGCAGGAAAGAACAAGGCAACCCAAGGGTTGGGCTCGTAATAGTAGCCACATCGTACCGTACTTGACAGGCGTACAGAAAATTTGAGTGAATAGCCCTTGATGCGTTACCTAAACTGTTTTAAAATGATTACTTCATATTTTTACTTCTGTTATAATTATAATAGTGTGACACGAACGGAAAACGTGAGTACCCCCACGATGAGCATCCTTTAACAGTGGTTAAACGAAATACCCGTAAATGCCCATTAAAAGAAGTACAGAAAATGAGAGTGAATAACCCCTCGATGCCCTAACAAAAATAATAACCCTTAATCCTTAATTCAATAAATTTACTTACGTTATAATTGTAATATGCAGGGCCACAAGCTAGTACTTTTTTTTAAAATTCTTCTCGATTAGTGGAGAAATACACGTAACTTCTAATAATAAGCATCTCCTCAAGACCATTCTAAATATAACATCGGAATATACTTTCTTTTGCTTTTTGAAAATTCCCCTCGATTTCTTTGGATTTTGAAATAGGGAAGCGGGATTGAAAGCGTGAAACCCTTATTGTCGACGGGTGACAGGAATTTTAATGGCAGTATTAAACCTTCCATATTAATTAAGGTAACACCATAATCCTCTATCTCGCTTTAAATATGTCGAGCAATCGTAAAACACAATTCAAAATGCTTAACCTTACTGGTACAATAAAATGCAATGATTAAAGTTATTTATTATAATCCCCATCCTCTTAAAATACACGAACGTAAAAATTATCTCACCACAATTCTCTCCCATTCACTCTCCCTTAAATGACGAACGAAAAATTCTATACTACCAAACGCGCTACTCTTTCACGTCTACTAGTACTAGTACGAGTACGAGTACAACAGGGCAGGCCAGACTAAGAGCCTCATCGTAGATGTACATCATACGATGTGGCTAAAAACGATGATAACACACTGAGTGGACGGGACGCTTTCAAAACAAAAGAGTTTTACGTCTTATGTGACAATCTAATGACAAATACTAAAAAACAATCTGAAGTTAACAAGGACACTGATGAAAAGTTCAAACCTATTTTTAACATTAATGCCCCCGATGAATCTTTCTCTGGAGCTTTCCAAGAATTGGCAGAAACGTATTGCAATGATTTAAATTTTGAAAAGCTTGAAAACGAATGGCTACATTTCAAGCATTTCGTGAAGAATGAAGAAAGCAAAAACCCAGAATTCTTTAATCCTTCATTCGTACCAATAATGTCATTTCAACTTTTCCAACTTAGAAATTTATTTTGAGAATTTACTTGTGTTTGCAATGCAAGTGGCGAAAGATACTTTTCAGCTTTAAAAAGAGTGAAAAACTACTTAAGAACCACATTAGCCAAGGATAAATTAAGTTCTTTATCTTTGATATATATTGAAAAGTATTTAATAAACGACTTCATAGACTATGAAGAGATAATTGATAAATGTTTTGAGTTAGAAAGAAAGAAATTTAACTATTGAGTTGAAAAAGAATTTTAAATACGCAGTTAAGTGTTAAGTCAACTAAAGATATGAAAAATCGTATGTCTCTTAGATTCTCTTAAACTGTGGTCTGTGGGGGGCTGGGGGCCCGGAACTAAAGCCTTGCCTAGGGCCCAAAAAATTGTTAATCCGGCCCTGATTGCTCATGGACAAGGTACGGTAGTCTATCGATATGGTCGTTGGAAAAGGAAAGAGGAAAAAGCGCTTCAAACTAGTGTAGTCTGCTTAGCCGTTTATTTCAAATTTTACGCAAAGACCTATGAAAATCCTACAATCTAGTCACTGCCTGTCTATTAATGATTGATTATCATCAAAATCTAAAAATACTGCATGAATTATTTCATTGGAAAAGTTTAAAATTACAATGAGTTTGTGAAATTGACAAACTTAAGCAGCCGACGCAATCACTTAAGCAGCCGACGCAATCGCTTAAGCAGCCGACGCAATCGCTTAAGCAGCCGACGTAATCAGGCTGGGAAATAAGGATATTTTTTAAACTAGTCCTTTGGACCAGTGACCCCCTAGTGTCTGAAATAATTAACTGGTCTCCAGACTGGTCCCAGCCTTTGCTCTCCAATAGATTTGCAATTAATAAACTGGTCCCGAGGACCAGTAACCCCCACTTCTTGAATTAAAAAACTAGTCCAAGCAATTAATAAACTGGTTTTGGACCAGAGGACGTGTGCTATTTCCCAGCCTGGACGTAATCGCGAGATCAGAGAATGTATTCCTACGCTCTACGCGGCCCAGCCCTATTTTTTAAACTTTGTTTACGGCCGTATAAGTGCGCGGGGACATTGGCGGTACGAGGATGTATCGGGAAAAATTCGCCTTTGTACACTCTCCTCCCGTAGGCAGGTTTCTTATATTACTTTTGGTAGTAGGCGAGTACTAAGAAAGATTTTTCCAAAAAAATGGCGCCCAGAAATGTAAAAACTTTTCTCTATGCAACAAAGTCCGCGCGTTTCAACCGATTTCAAAAATATTTAGTACACTGGTTTCCTTTAACCTACAGATGGGCTGAATGGTCTTTTGGGTTCGATTTGTTGCCATCTTTTTAAATGGCGGCCAAAAACTTAAAACCCTTCTTTATAGAATAATGTCCGCGTGAAAAGTAATATAAAATGTCCCGACGGGCTGACGGGCAACGACGAGTGCCTTCGCTCCCTTGGGTGCTACAAAATATTAGTCATCATCTACCCATTCTTTCTATCCTTTTGATGGAAATGCTTATAACACGCGAGCGACGCCGCGGGTAACAGCTAGTATTTTCTATTTCACACTTAAGTTAATTTAAACTATCTTTAAAATACATTTATTGCCGCGAAATTCAAAAGTTTAGGGTACCATAATGATGAATATATGGCAAAAATATTAAACTGCACTAAAAATTGCAATTAGGGTAAAAAATTCAAATAAATTTTAAGCTTAATCCACTCTCACGAGACACGCTCAAATTAAGATTAAAACATCACAAGTTTTTCGTACAGCCACAGTAGTTTCCTATTTCACTTTCAAATTAATTTAAATGATCATTAAAATATATGAAAAGCGCATACATTAAGATTTTAGGGTAATTGCAATTAAAGTTAATACTTTATTGAAACTTGTATTATTAACTAAATCCACACTAGATAAACAAGATAAGCCGTTAAATTAAACTCAATCAAGTATAATTAATGTGAAAGATTCGGGTTTTGGGTAAATTCATGGATACCTTATAATTAAACTAACAAATTAAAATTAAAACTACACTTATCTTTCACCCAGCCTCCACTTTCCTGTTTAATTCTTACGATTAATTAAATTGTCATTTAAAAGAATTTTTCCCCATTTTCAAAAGAGCTCCATTGAAAGGGAGTGATATTTAAAAGTTTTGGGGCAAAATAGTGATTGTTCCGCAAGAGTCAAACAGTCACGCCTCTAAAGTTTGCAGTTAGGGACAATTTCTTGTTCAAACTCGTATAATAAACTGAAATAACACTCGTGAACGAAGATAAGCCGTTAATTTCAACTTAATAACCATATTTAACGTGAAATTAATCGAAAACAACAGGTTTTTGGGTAACTATAGATAACCCTTAACTGAAATAATAAAATAAGATCAAACCACGCGAGTTGTTCTTTCAGCCTAAATGTTTTCCTATTTAACACTAAAATTAATTACTGTTGTGTACTACACTACAATGATTACGACTAGGTCGGTGTATAAAACTGAAGTTTATTATTTACATGGTTAAAAGGTTTAAGTTTAGAGACCCGCGTTATACAATCGTCAGTCCAGTAGTGCCTGGCAAACATTATCAGTTACAGTTTATATACATGTTGCTTATCTTATCAGTAGTCTACTTTGGTCTACACTAATGTTTTTTTAATAGATAAACATAACATCACATTCTTCCTTTTTTTTTTATTTTTTTTTTTACAATCCGAGCCGATTAACTGGTTTGCGGGGTCTTTGCAAACGGCGAGGACGGACTTGGCAGGTTGTGTCGTCTGCTGCGTTGGTTATGATTGCTTGGCCGGAAGTTGCGTTGGTTTGTGCATCTTCCACAGTTGCTTCTATATCGTGAGCGATTTCGGTAGACGTTGGAAAGGGTGTTGGAAACCACAGATCTTCATTGTCGGATATGTTCGGAGGAAGTGATGGGTACCAGGACTTTGATTGATCTCCGGATTCATTTCCGCGGTACGTGTCTTCGGATGGGGCTTGTCTTTTCCTTAATTGGTTCTGATGTCTTCTCATCACTTTGTCGTCGCTGATAACCTCGTACATAGTATTGCCTATTTTCTTGTTGATGCGACCATGAATCCATCTAGCTCCTCTGGAATAATTTCTGACGAAGACTTCTTCGTTAAGGTGGAACTTGGCCTTTAAATCGGTTTCGTTCTGATTATCGTCTGGCTCATTTCTTGGATGACTCAGGTCCATGCAGGTGACTATGTTTCTTCCCAACATGAGTTCCGCCGGAGATTTTCCACACGCTAGTGGGGTTCTTCTATGACGCATCAAGATTCTAGCTATCCTCTGTTCGAGCGATCCCAAGTTGAACGTCTTAAAACCAGCGTTGAGAATGTCGATGGTTTGGTCATGTCCTCCTGATAGTTTCTTAAGAGAACCTTTTACGGTCCGGACGGTCCTTTCAGCTTGGCCGTTAGATTGTGGATGATATGGCGCTATGGTGACGTGTTTGATTCCATTCATTTTAGTGAACTCCTTGAATTGGTGACTTGAGAAACACGTTGCATTATCAGTGACAAGTGTGCGTATGATTCCAAATCGAGCCATCTTTGTGCGCAGGGATCGAATTACGCAATCAGTCGATGTAGTGGCGACAACGTCGACCTCAATCCATTTTGTAAATGCGTCTACGGTTATTAATAGAAACTTGTTTTCTATTGGACCGGCAAAGTCGCAATGCACCCTGCTCCAAGGTGTTTTAGCATTGGGCCATGGTACGAAGGTTTTCGAAGGTTCTGGTGCTAAGGCTTGACAGGTTTCACACTGTTTGGTATAGTCCGTGATGTCGTCATCGATCTTCGGCCACCAATACATGGAACGAGCCAACGATTTCATTCGCACGATTCCCTGATGCGTTTCATGGAGTAGCTCCAATATCCTCAATCTCATTTCCTTTGGAATGATGACCCGTTGTCCGATCATGAGAACATCATGCATCGTTGATAATTCTTGTCGACGAGCGTAATATGGTTTTGCCTCGGTTGAGTCTCGATCTTCTTGATTCCAGCCGTTGATTACGTTCGATTTAATTCTTGAAAGCAGTTTGTCGTTCTCCGTTGCGCGTCTTATGTCCACGACGGTTATTGGACTTTTATCTAACTTCTGGATCAATAGTACGTATTCAGTTGGCAAGGGTGTTTCGTCGAGATCTACTGGAAGCGGCAAACGACTCAGCGCGTCGGCGTTTGAGTGCTGTGTTCCTTTCTTGTATTCGATCGTATAGTCGTATGCGGATAGAACTAATGACCATCTTTGGATACGTGCAGCGGACATCTGCGGTATGGGCTTGCTCTCGGACAGGAGGCTAACCAGCGGCTGATGATCGGTTATCAGTTTGAAGCGGCGACCCAACAAGTAGTCTCTGAATTTTGTTACGCCATAGACTAGAGACAAAGCTTCCTTCTCTAGTTGAGAGTAGTTCTTCTCTGCCGTTGAAATAGTTCTTGACGCAAACGATATGGGGCGCTCTTCTCCTTCGATAACATGTGAAAGGACAACTCCGATGCCGACGGGAGACGCATCACACGCGAGCCTTATCTCTTTGGTGGGATCAAAGTGTACCAAAAAGTTTGAATTAAGAAGGAACTCCTTGGCTTTCTTGAACGTGATGCGCTCCAGATCGTCCCATCTCCATTTTGTAGATTTTTCAAGTAGTTGATATAAAGGTGATAACTTCGTGGCGTAATTAGGTATGAATTTGGAATAATAATTTAGAAGTCCCAGGAATGAGCGTAGTTCCTCGACGTTTTGAGGTTCAGGAGCATCGGATATTGCTGCAGTTTTGGTCGGTAATGGATGAAGTCCTTGGCCGTCCAAATGATGTCCCAAGAAGTCTATGGAGGCTTTCGCGAACTGGCACTTCTCACGCCTTAATTTCAAGCCGGCGTCTTTCTTGACACGGAGTAGGGAGTCTAATTTTCTCAGATGATCGGCTTCATCGATTCCTCCCAACAGAATATCGTCTTGAAAAGGTGTGACGCAGTCTTCATTCCGCAATAAGGTTTCCATATGTTTTTGGAAAATTGCAGACGCCGATGAAATTCCATAAGGTAAGAAATTATATTGGAATAATCCTTTTTGCGTGTTGATAACGACCAAGTCCTTGGATGATTCTTCTAGTTCCAGTTGACTATACGCGTCTCTCATGTCGCGTCTGGTAAATATTTTGCAGCCGGATAATTTGGCGAAGATGTCCTCTGCTTTAGGTAGAGGGTATTTCTCAGTTTCTATTTGCCGATTTGCCGTGACTTTGAAGTCTCCACAGATCCTAACGTTGCCGTTTGGCTTCAGAACCGGAACTATGGGTGCCGCAGACTGGGCGAAGGGTACTGGAGATATGATTCCCGTTTCTTCCAACCGCCGCAATTCCTTGTCGACTTTTTCCTTGTAGGCATAAGGTACGGACCGCGCTTTATAGAACTTCGGCTCCACAGTAGACTTTCTATGTAGTAGAACTTTGACGCCTCTCAAACATCCATTTTTCTTCATGTCGAAAACTTCTTCGTGTTCATCTAGGATCACTTGTAGGGTCTTCACCGGATCCGAGATTCGTAGAACTGCATTCGCCTGAGGTAATACTCCTTTTTGGATAATCGGGAGAGAAGATGACATCCACGACCTTCCGCATAATGTTGGTCCACTTCCCTTGTATATTACTATCGGGAGTACGTCCTCGTGCGAGCGATATGTGACCTTGACTTCGCTGGCGCCAACGACCTCTATGTTATGGCCCGAGAATGATGTCAGTCGAACGTCCGAGGCGGTTATGTGTTTCGTTTCAATTACCCCTTCGGCTGCATGGCTTGAAATCAGCGAGAACGCGGAGCCCGTGTCGACCTCCATTGTGACCTGCTTTCCGTTGATTGCGCAGTCAACTCTGTATGGATCCGACGATCTTTCGTTCTTTCGCTGAGCGGGAATGTAGAACACGTCCTCGGTTTGCCTCGCCAGTTGCGTTGTAGTGTTTGGAATAAAGAACACTTCGTACTCTTTAGATTCTTGAGATTTCGTTTCCTCAGCTTCTATGTACTTCATCGCATCGTTCCCTTTTTGCTGTTTCTTGTAACAGGCTCTGGAAATGTGACCTTTCTTTCCGCATGCGTGACAGGTCGAGTTTACGTATGGACATTTGGCTGCTAAATGTTCTTGTGCTCCACATCGGTAGCATTTATTTCGAGCTTCTTTAGTGGCTTGCTTAGAGGCTGAGACTTGTTTCCCTTTTCTGGTTGGACGTCTCTTCTTTGACAGTACGGATATGGCATGCACTTTCTCAATGGAGTCTCCGTTTTGTTGATTCCTCATTGTACTGACGTTCTGGCCTGCTTGTTCCATGGCTTGGGCAATTGACATGGCCTTGACGAGAGTTAATGTTTCTTCTGACAATAGCCTTTTCTGTAGCGAGTCTTCCTTTCACCCGCATACGAGCCTATCTCTTAGCATGTTATCCAGAGTGGTCCCGTAATTACAAAATTCGCTCATGCGACGAAGTTCGGAAACGTACTTCGCTATTGTCTCTCCTGGCCTACGATCCCGTGAATTGAATTTAAACCGTTCGACGATCTCTGATGGAACCGGGTTGAAGTAGTCCATCAATGCTTTAACCAATTCACCGTAATCTTTGTCGGTGGGTTTAGCTGGTCCCACGATGTTCCTGAGTGTTGCGTACGTAGCTGAGCCAATGACTGTCAGCAAGGTCGCTCTCTTCTTTGCCTCATCATTGATATCGTTTGCGATGAAGTACTGCTCTAGCCTCTCCGAATACAGTGTCCACGAATCCGTTTGCTCGTCGAAGGGACTGAATTGTGCGGCAAATGACATGATGCTACTGGCAGTCTTCGTGACAGCAAGATATCTTCTTATGAATTGATGACGTAGAACTATCGATGGGATCTTGCCTCCGTCGCCAATTTGTTGTGTACTACACTACAATGATTACGACTAGGTCGGTGTATAAAACTGAAGTTTATTATTTACATGGTTAAAAGGTTTAAGTTTAGAGACCCGCGTTATACAATCGTCAGTCCAGTAGTGCCTGGCAAACATTATCAGTTACAGTTTATATACATGTTGCTTATCTTATCAGTAGTCTACTTTGGTCTACACTAATGTTTTTTTAATTTAATAAACATAACAATTACATTATCACTATAATACATTAATAGGCTCCACAGACAACTCGGACCTTCGTCAAAGTTATTCCCAAAGAAACCTTTATGTTTTCCTTATTTTGTCCAAAGTTTAAGGTTAGGGGTGTTTAAAAATTGGCCAACCATTATTACAATGGTTTTTTAGAGTATTTGTGCCTTTTTAACAGACGTATTGTTACAATTGTAACACTTCAGACCTTGCATTTCTAATGGGACCAGCAATACCGCAACACTGATCCGAAAAACCAAGATGGTTATTGTTTGGACCTATCGGGTCAGGACATTGGAGGACCAAACATACCGTGGTGTCACGTGTCGAACGTTAAAGCGACCTTCACCACTATACAAACCATGACCTGCTCACGCTGGCAATCTTTGAAAACTCAACTTTGAGGAACTTCCGGCCTCTTTAGATATACAGGGTCTTTCAGTGTCGCAGCAAAGTAGTAGAATTACAGTAGTTAGTCTCGTTTCCTAGCAAAATGCCAACCTATTCTAACCAGGACAAATTGGACAGCACGTTTATTTTGGGTGAAGGTCGTGGTAACGTTCAACTAAAGGCAGTGCTTTATGCCGAACGGTCTCCACACCGACAACATTCGGGTGCGAGCACCTTCGTGATTTCGGTAGTGCAAGATCGTGAACGTACACAGTTAAAAATAATGGTGTTCAAAGTGTTTATATAGGGTTTATGATTTTCTCAGCAACCACTAAGGGTTTTACAGCACCAACTAAATGGTTTAAAAGGGTCGCCTTCAAAAACAGCAAACCATTACTGGTTTAAAACTACTTTGATATACCGTTTCTGGTTTATAATAAGAAATGCCAGGGATCTGTGAAAAAATTGGTTTCAATGTAGTCCCTTTCAAGATAACTCCTTGATGGTTTAAAAATGGTAATGCTAAAAACAGCAAACCATTAAGGGTTTAAAAGTGGTGCATAGAAAACAGCAAAGCATTACTGGTTTAAAAGTGGTGCGTTCAAAAAACTGCAAACCATTACTGGTTTAAAAGAGGTACCTACAAAAAACTGCAAACCATTGACGGTTCGCTGTTAGAAAACAAGGTTTACATAGGTTGAACAAACTGCGTAAACCTCTTTGAGTTAAAAAAGAAGCAAGAGGGTCTTCTTTCGATTTAAAAAAAAACATATAATACGTATGTGCTGAATACAAACTCTTTTACTTCTGAAACAAGTTGGGAAAACCAAAATATTACCTCTCCGAGTCAAGAGGTCTACTACTACAAACTTATTTACCTAGATATGGAATTATTTCTCTTTTTTTGAAGTAAAAATTTACATATTATTGAAGCAATATTCCAAGCATTGCGAATATACAGTAAAGCAGACGACATTTTACATCAAATAAGGATAAATCTTGGACACATTGAAATCAGTCAATGGGGAAAAGAACAGGAAATGAATTGTATAAATTTCGGAGAGATATAACCTTTATGTGTTTGTAAAGGCCCAATTGTCTACGCTTCAGCTGTTTACCTGGTTTACAACTGGTTTGCAGTGTAAACACTATCGTCTTGTCTCACCTCAACAATGTTTTTAGTTTGCCAACATGCTTGTTAAGGTTAAATAACACCAAAGCTGATTTGTGGTTAGACGCACTGAAAGTCTTGCGCACC
The DNA here is from genome assembly GCF_054372755.1 of Phalangium opilio. NCBI lineage: Eukaryota > Metazoa > Arthropoda > Arachnida > Opiliones > Phalangiidae > Phalangium > Phalangium opilio. The sequence continues at coordinate 23,319 of NW_028324238.1, read as the reverse complement.
ATAAAAAGATTGAACACTCCGTAGCTACTACCCGTTTAACATTAGCTCTTTCACTGGTCTAATTGCCACCATGATCTTTTCTTCTATTATAATATCTAACCCTGATTGTTTAAACGTGTATTTAATTTTCGGCTCACTCTGAACCGTTAATGTCTCTTCAATACAGACACGAAAATCAAAACCCATAGTTTACTACACCTTGGGCCTCAATTATACATTCTTTTGTTTACTAGACCTATTACGGTTAATACTTGATTTAACCGACAGAGTGTAAGCCTTAGCGTTCATCTTGTAATAATACAAGTTGGGAAAACCAAAATATTACCTCTCCGAGTCAAGAGGTCTACTACTACAAACTTATTTACCTAGATATGGAATTATTTCTCTTTTTCAAGTAAAAATTTACGAAATATTGAAGCAGTATTCCAAGCATATCGAATAATACAGTAAAGCAGGCGACATTTTACATCCATTAAGGATAAATCTTGGACACATGGAAATCAGTCAATGGGGAAAAGATCAGGAAATGAAGTCTACGCTTCAGCTGTTTACCGTATATTCTGATAGCTACATTCACAACTGGTTTGCAGTGTAAACACTATCGTTTCCTCTCACCTCAAAAATATTCTTAGTTTGCCAACATGAATGTTAATGTTAAATAATACCAAAGCTAAATTGTAGCTAGACGCACAAATAGTCAATGCGCACCATAAAGAGAATAAAAAGTCTGTAGCTACTACCCGTTTACCCTTAGCCCTTTCACTATTCTAATTGCCACCATGATCTTTTCTTCTATTATATAAACTTAACCTGATTATTTAATAGTGTATTTAACTTTCGGCTCACTCTGAACCGTTGATGTCTCTTCATTTCAGACACGAAAATCAGAGCCCAAAGTTTACTTCACCTCAGGCCTCAATTATTTACTCTTTGTTTCACTAAGCCTATTGCGGATGATTGCGGATGATACTTCATATACCCGTCGGAGTCTAGGTCTTAGTTTTCTTCATGAAATCACTAAACCAAGGATTATTCTATATACAGATGTAGTATAGCTTAAGTAATATATAAACAGCCATTTCAAATAACAATATTAAAAAAAATCTTTGGAATATCAAAATGAAACAGAGCTTTAAAGCTACAAAAGTATTAAATGCATCATAATTACGAAAAATACTTCCACATATTCACTTTATATTATGGAAAAAGGGAATATTAAGGTTCCGTATGATTTCTTAACACATCAACACAAGGCTAACTGCTAACGCGACGCACTAGTGTAACAATGGACGGACACACACAGACAAAAACATAGACTGCTTTTTAACTCTTTCCGTATTAATTTTGAGTTGAGAAACAAGATTATCTTTAATATTTAAATAAATATAATTTTTAATTATTTTAATCTTCAATAATTAACATTAATAATAGTTAAATCGTTTAAAATAAAGTTATACCTATTATCATCTCAAACTTTGCTAATATTGACGTTTAAAGTGAAGGGTACCCCTCTTGCCCGCTTTCTTCAAATTTTGGGGTATATTTACGATTCGTTTCCATTATAATAGTAAGGAAAAAGCGCAATTGCGAAAACCTTTGGTGGCGATCCCACCTTATTATTATTATTATTATTGTTGATGAGGAGGGTACGCGCCCTAGCACCGATGCCAAAGGCATATTGTGCATCCTCGTAATCAGGCCTTGAATAGGCCTGTAGCTGCAGCGTAGCGAAGAATTCGCTCCACCGTGAGAGAGGAGACCCTCGAGGGTTCCAGGGTGTGAGAATCAAAATATTCTAATCTAAGCGAGGCGAAGTAGTCGCACTCGCAAAGTACGTGGGCGGATGTTTCTTCCTTCTCCTGACACGACCTACAGAGAGGGTCGTCGGCAAAACCCATCAGATGGAGGTGCCTATTAAGCCGGCAATGCCCGGTCAAAAGACCGGTGGCCAGCCTAATATCCCATCTGCCGAGCGAAATTAGGTCCCTAGCACGAGACCTGCAGGGACCATCGACAAACAACTTTGTCTGTCTCTGGCCCTCCATGCTGTGCCAGAGCTGATTTTGTATGACAGTCAACCTGTCATGCAGACACCGTTTGACGTGCCTGTAGGGGATGGGGACGGCCGGCTCCGGCCCCAAGAGCTTGGCCTCCGCACCCCTTTTCGCAAATCTATCGGCTTGCTCATTGCCATAATATCCGCTATGCCCTGGCACCCAGTACAGCAGAACCCTGTTGCAGGATGCCAGTCGCGCTAGCAGGTCGAGGCAGCTACGCACCAGTTGAGAAGTAATCTGACACTGGTTCAGAGCGTTCAGGGCAGCCTGACTGTCAGAATAAATTCTCACAGTCCGTCCGGTATACCCTTTGTAAATACAGTAATCTGCGCAATAACAGATCGCGGCAATTTCAGCCTGGAACACACTAGCGAAGGTGCCCAGGCAAGCAGAAAAGCCGACCCTTGTGGTTTGACAGTAATAGCCGGCGCCAGCGCCGGAATCAGTCTTGGAGCCATCGGTGAACCAAATGGTTTCACCCCCAGTGCCAAGAGGCAGCAGGTTAGTCCACTCTGCCCGACTGGGGAAGTGGATGCTGAATGGCTTAGTGAAATCAAAACTGGTAACGGTTTTGTCAGAGCACATCGTAAGCGACGGCTCAAGTGCGGCGTACTCCCGAAAGAGCTTCGTATGGCTGTAATCCCAAAGTCTTGGAACCCAACAGCCACTAATGTTGAGCCTGTAGGCTCCCATGACAGCCTCCTCCTCAATGAAGAGATGAAGAGGAAGCATGTCAAGGAGCACCTCCAGGGAAGCAGTTGGGGTCGATCTCATGGCCCCCGTAACACCAATGCAGGCAAGCCTTTGAAGCTTGCGCAGGGCAGCCTGCACCGTCTTAAGCCGGACCCTTGTCCACCAGACAAGTGCCCCGTAAGATAGTATGGGTCTGATGATCCCAGTATAGAGCCAGTGTACAGCCTTGGGGTTGAGGCCCCAAGTCTGGCCGACAGAGCTCCTGGTCCTCCAGAAGAGCATCTTGGCCTTCTTAATACACCGATCAAGATGCGGCTTCCATGTGAGTCTACAATCAAAAGTCACCCCCAGGTATTTCACCTCGGAGGACTTTGTCAGGACCTGGCCAAAGAAAGAGATATCATTGAACAGATCCTTAGTATTCTTCCTCGTAAAAGGAACAAGGACAGTTTTATCAGGATTAACGGTGAGGTTAACCGCCTGACACGATTGCTCCACGCTAGAGAGAGCAGATCTCATAAGCGCGGTGACAGTATCCGGGAACTTCCCCGTAAAGACTATCGCTACATCGTCCGCATACCCGAAGCAGCAACAGCCCCCAGCACCCCCGAGCCTCCCCAGGAGCTCGTCCACCACCAGGCACCACAACAGGGGGGAGAGCACTCCACCCTGAGGGCAGCCCCTGCTGGTAGTCACCCCTAGAGAGTCCCCAAGGAGGGACGCCGACACCTCGCGGTCGGTAAGCATGGACTTGATCCAGCGGCCAAGAGTGGCGCTGATGCCAAATCTCTCAACAGCTTCAGTAATAACCGAGCTAGAGACCTTGTCAAAGGCCCCCTCGATATCGAGGAAGACAGCCAGTGAAATTTCCTGAAACTCGAATGCCCTATCCAGGCAATTCGTAAGGCCGTGAAGGGCCGTCTCAGTGGATTTGCCTTTTTGGTAGGCAAATTGTGAAGAAGAGAGAGGAGTTACCGAAAGTACCTCGTCTCTGATGTACCTGTCCACCAACTTCTCCAGAATTTTGAGGAAGAAGGAGGTCAGGCATATGGGTCTAAATGCTTTCGCCTCGAGATAGGAAGCCTTCCCGGGCTTGGGAATAAAGATGACCCTAGAGCGTTTCCAGTCACGAGGTATGTGACCGAGAGCAATGCAAAGTCTGTAGATCTTGCATAGCGGAGAGGCGATGTGGTCTAAGCCCTCCTGCAAAAGCAGAGGGAAGACCCCATCGGGTCCCGGAGACTTGTAGGGCTCAAAACAGTTGACAGCCCACCGAAGCTTGGGAATCGTGACAACCTGTCTGGCTACAAGCCAGTCTTCCCTCTTAGCCCTGTGCAGGACAGGGTAGAGAGAGTCAGGGTTTGTTGGATTGATAAAAGTAGAATCAGGAAAATGGACCTCCAGCATGTGCTTGAGAGTCTCAGCCCCAGATTTAGTGTACACACCCTCCCGTAGCTTAATAGCATTAAGTCGATGTGTGCTGTCGTGCGCTAGAATCTTCATGACCCTAGCCGTGGCAGGGACATTGGAGATTTGCTCACAGAAGGTCCGCCAGGAGTCCTTCTTAGCAGCTCTAATGGCCCTGTTGTAGGTGTTAAGGGACTGCCTGTATCCAGCCCAGTCACCCGTGCGCTTGGCTTTGTTAAAGAGCCTGCGCGTGTATTTACGAAGCCGGCTGAGATCCGCGTTCCACCAAGGGACAAGCCTCGAGCGGTTGACGGTCTTAAGTGGGCAGTTCCGGTGGAACGACTCCATGATGGAGCACTGTAAATCACCAGCAGCCCGATCAAGATCCTTAGGTGAAGTAAGTTTAAGAGTGTGACCCCCTCCGTAGCGTAGGATTAGGTCTTCCCTATAGCCGGCCCAATTAGTCCGTTTTGGGTTGCGTATCTCCGTCCCCACCGGGACAGAAGTAATCGCGACAGTAAAGCAGATGTGCCTATGATCCGACAGAGACGGTTCATTTGACACATGCCAGTTAGACACGGAAGACACGAGGTTTTCTGTGGCTAGCGTGAGGTCAATGACCTCCCTTCTATTAGAAGTAACAAAAGTAGGTTCATTGTTTTGATTAAGAATATAGAGTTTACAACCAACTAAATATTCTAGTAAATCATCACCCCTCTTGTTGCAGTCAGAGCTGCCCCACGTGATGTGATGAGCATTGGCATCGCAGCCAATGATTAGTTTGTCCCCTCTCTTTTCACAGTGATTGACCAAATTGATCACCTCAATTGTCGGGAGAGAGTCCGCGTCGTGGGCAAAGTATGCGGAGTGTTAACTATCGCCCCTTACCACATGTACCATTATTTGTATCTCGCGCCACCTCAAGGTTTCCCCTAGATATGTATAGATGGCGCCACCCCTTTTACTTTTTCGTAAAACCTAAGGAGCATTGTAACGTACCTTTGCTCCCCACTCTTTTTATCCAGCGTTGGTCGGGTATAGTCATGCCCTACCAACTCCGACAATGTATGTAAGCAGTATTACTTTTCTCTCATTAAAACCTCTTGTTAATTAAACCCAAGTCTCGTAACTCAATCATATATCAACGTCAACAATTCAGAAGTGGGATATACTCAAAACTACGCCCTGATATAATGTTTTGAGTGAGTTACCAACGTTATGAGAGACTTGGAACGCTAAGCCTAAATTAACCCTAACGAACACGTTGTCCATTGAACGTTCCCAAATGGTCAATGTTATTTCATGCTCAAACGAATACGAAATGAAATACGTTCCTAACGCTTATGTTTAAAAACAAGACTGCAATTAACGAAATTAACGATGAAAAGAAGCAGATGCGTTGTAGCCGACGACTTAGAGGCGAATTACCAGAAGTACTAACGAGCTTGGAAGCACACAAAGGAAAGATTAATAAACCCCAACGTCCAGGGATATTTTATTACGAATCTAACGTTCCTTTACACGACGCAACCACGAAAGCTACAAGTACGGCATTGGAAAACGAGAATCAAGTCAAGGTTACCACCAACGAAGGAAAGATTACCGAAACCCAACGTTCCTGGGAATTCAAAGAATCTAACGTTCCTGTAAACAAAACAAACGCAAAGGCCAACGAAGATGGAAAGATTACCGAAACCCAACGCTCCTGGGAATTCAACGAATCTAACGTTCCTGCAAACGAAACAAGCACAAAGGCCAACGGAGAAGGAAAGATTACGATAGTCCAACGTTCCCGGATAATCGAAAACGAATCTAACGTTCCTTTACACGAAGCACCCGCTGACACTACGATCGCAAGAGAACACCGTCCGAACTCCTTCAACGATTACGAAGATTCCGACAACGACCCCTCTCACTACGAAAGCTTAACGGGATCTAACGAAGACAGAACTCGTCACACCAACTACGATATTTTAACCGACAACAGAACCTCCTCACGAATACTCGAGGCCTTGCATCTACACGAACAACAAGATACTACGATGGCCGAAGGAGAAGCACCAGTAGGTTTTATTTCAATGGATGATTTTGCCACATCACTACAGAGAGCAGTGGATTCTGCGGTGCAACGAGCGATCAGTGCAATGTCTGACGCGCACCTCGAACAACAGAACCAACTAATGGAAGCTCAGCAAAGACAATTGGAAACGATTACAACGAACAGGCAAGCACAGCCTCATCATGTCCAAGATGGGAGTAGACTGATCCCCGAGTTCGATCCAGTCGGTTCTCCTCATCAAACTGTCGACTCATGGATTAGGAAAGTCAAGATTCATCACGCAATCCCCAAGCTTAAAGGAACAGCCAAAGTATGGTACGAGGGATTAGCCACGGTAAACTACACGTGGAATGAATGGACAGATCTTTTAAGGGAATGGTTCCCAACGGTTAAAGGTAGTCAAAGCCTCCACCGAGAAATGGAGCGACGAACAAAGCAGCCAAACGAAACTATTGAGGCATATTACCATGATAAGGTAGCCAAGGCACGACTTAGTGGGTTGCAGGACGATGCTATGATAGACTACCTCATAACAGGTCTTGACGATGAGAGACTTATTACGGCACTCAGTAACCGAGATTACGATACGCCACAGGAGTTACTGAAATGTATCAAGACCATGGATGAAAGGTTAACACTTTTGCAAACCAGCACCAGGGGCAAGTCTGAACGATTCGAGCGAGATCGACGAGAACTCAGGTCACGTAATCACCTTCCGTCAAACTCGAATTACTCCCAATCAAACTCGACTCTTAAATCAACGAATGGTGACAACACTCACCAGAAATTCAAGAGAAAGGCAAGATATAACGAAAAAGGAGAACCTATATGTTTCAATTGCTCAGAATATGGACATATTGGTAAAGACTGTACGAAACCCCAACGTAAGCTACGTTGCACAAAATGTCATCGATCTGGCCACGACGCCAAGGATTGTAACGGAAATGATTCTAAGACGGTAACCCACGTAGAGACTAAAACCGGCAACGAAGCCAACGAAAAATATTTCCACGACGCTCTCCTCAATGGAAAAGAAATATGTTCTTATCTTGACCTTGGAAGCAAATGCGTCGCGCTCAGAGTAAGTGATGCTCAACGCCTTGGAATCGAATACGAGTTACCAAAGAATGGATCAGTTATCGAGGGCTACGGATCCGCAGTTACGAAGATACTAGGAGTATGCGAGGCAACTTTAAAAATTGAACAAGCTACTGCACACGTAGAAATCCAAGTAGTCCCCGACGAAGCGCAGGCTATACCACTGTTGGTAGGACAGCCGTTTTCAGAGCAACCACACGTAGTAATCGTCCGCCGCAGTAATACAATACGCATTTTTGAAGAAACGGAAACAATGACGGAAGAAGACGACTGTCTACGGAACTTCCACATACCAGACTTACCGAAACCGAGTCTGAAACTTTGGACAAAAGAAGCTACGGTAATAGCTCCAAAATACATAGGATTTGTCGATGTACACATTGGCGAACAGAGCATGCCAGAGACAGATTTATTCATCGAACTGCAGATGCGTCAGAATCCAAGTTACGAACATTGTATTCCACGAAGTATTACACGATTAAACGCGAAAGGACAAACAACGATCCCGATCATGAACATTTCGGACAAAGAACTCACCTTTATGAGCGGGCAGAGTATCGCTCGCACAGATGTTTGCACAGAAAGCCAAACAAACACGAATCCAGAGATCATGCACATGGAGGAACGCATCCTAAGCTCCGTTGCAGAAGAAGAGGTAAACATTGGCCCAACGGTGACCAATGACGAGAAGAAACTATTGATAGACCTCTTAAACGAGTATCGAGACATCCTCTCTAACGGGATAAACCATATTGGACGCACCGATCGAGCAACAATGAAAATAGAACTAGATAACCCGAAACCGATTACGTTCCGCCCTTACCGACTATCCCACGTCGAAAGAGAAAAAGTAGCTGAAACGATTCAAGAACTACTGGAGGCAGGAATTATCTCCGAATCCGATTCTCCATATGCCAGCCCTATTCTAATCGTAAAGAAAAAGAATGGCGAAGAAAGACTATGTATCGATTACAGAGCCTTGAACCGGATAACGACACGTGACGCCTATCCACTTCCACGTATCGAAGACCAGATGGAGCGTTTACAAGGGCATAAACTATTTTCAAGTTTGGATTTAGCCTCCGGCTATTACCAGATTCCTCTCGAAGCAGCGTCAAAGGCGAAAACGGCCTTCGTGACCCCAGATGGTCACTACGAATTTGAAGTAATGCCGTTTGGCCTCACCAATGGACCCGCTGTGTTTCAACGGATGATAAACACAATACTAGGACATCTCCGTTACACGATAGCTATGGCATACATGGATGATGTACTTGTACCAGCGACTACGGTACCAGATAGCATCAGTCGATTAAGAAAAGTATTCGACGTGCTGCGCAATGCAAAACTAACGCTTAACCTCAAGAAATGCTACTTCCTTATGGACAAGATTGACTATTTAGGATCCGAAATCAGCAGCGAGGGGGTCAAGCCAGGTTCTCGCAAAATCGAATGTGTAAAGGACTTTCCAACTCCGAAAAACGTACACGAAATTAGAAGATTCTTAGGATTGGCCGGCTACTTCCGGAAATTCATTGAGAATTTCGCTCTAATCGCCGCACCTTTACACCAACGTCTGAAGAAAGATGCTTCCTGGATCTGGGAAGCTGAACAAAAGAAAGCGTTCGATACTTTAAAAGAAAGATTAACGGAAAGGCCCATATTGGCCTTATATGATCCTAAAGCCGAAACGGAATTGCACACAGACGCCAGCCAAGTCGGGCTAGGGGCAGTGTTACTGCAGAAGGGACAGGATAACAAATTGCACCCCGTTTATTACGCAAGTCGAGGAACTACCCCAGATGAAGCGCGCTATCACTCTTACGAATTAGAAACGTTAGCCATCTGTTGGGCAACTGACAAGTTCCGGGTGTATCTTCTGGGAAGACAATTCACCATAGTAACCGACTGTAACGCAGTCCGATATACGTTCGCAAGGAAAAACATAGTACCACGAATAGGTCGATGGTGCTTGAAGCTCGAAGATCTCAACTACACGATCATCCACCGACCAGGTACCTCTATGTCTCACGTTGACGCTCTTAGTCGCGCCCCGTATGGCAAACCCGAAGACGTTGAAATAGCAAATGGACTCCAGATTGCTCACATGGCCCTCACGACCGACGATTGGCTCGTGACAGCTCAGAAGCTAGATCCTAAAATCACAGCCCTTATGGAGCAAGTGAGGAAAACGAAGGGACTGACCAAGGACGACGTCCAAACGAAGAGAGATTTCACGGTAAAAGATGGGAGACTTTTTCGACAAACGGATTCCGAAAACCCAGAACGCAACCGTCTCTTATGGGTCGTACCAAACCAGGCCCGATGGCAGATCGTAAAACGTAATCATGACGATATAGGCCATTTCGGAGTAGATAAGACATACGGCAGATTACAAGAAAGATTTTGGTTCCCGAGAATGAAGCGCTATACTCGACGATATATCTCCGCTTGCCTCGAATGCCTATTTCACAAAACACCAGGAGGCAAGAAGCCAGGTTACCTCCACTCGATTGACAAGATTGGTAAACCAATGGACACTATTCACGTTGACCACTTAGGTCCATTCGTAACGAGTACCAAGGGAAACGTTCATTTAATCGTAATCGTGGACGCTTTCACCAAATTCATGATTCTGCGACCAGTTCGCAACACCGGAGCCGGACCAGCACGAAAAATTCTTGACGAGATAATAGGAATTTTTGGCGCTCCACGACGAATCATAACTGATCAAGGTTCGTGCTATACGAGCAAACTCTTCGAAAACTTTTGCAAAGAAGCCAAAATCAGTCATGTAAAGAACGATACCGCTACCCCCCGAGGCAACGGCCAGGTAGAACGATACAATAGAACAATCACGCCAGCAATTGCAAGTCTATGCCAACGACCGGACGAAAAGGATTGGGATGCCCACCTTACGCAAGTCCAATGGGGCATCAATAACACAATACACCGTGCCACGAAATGTACGCCCTTTTCGTTGTTGTTGAACTTTCCCTCACGACATCCCAAGGGAAACGAGCTTATAGACGCGCTAGACTATCCAGTCGACGAAGAAATGGTAAAGAAAAGGAGTCAGGCCTTTGACCACATCAAGGCTGACCAAGAACGCCAAAGGATGAGGTATGTCATAGAAGATGTTCCAGAGATTCAACGGACCCAACGCTTCTATCGCAACACGGCACCCGCGGATAAACTGAAAAGATGGTTCCTATTCGATGGTCACGACCAGCTCAGTTCCTCTTCCGACGACGACACTCAAGAAGACATAGAACCAACCCAAGCACAGGTTCCAGGTTCCCCACCCGTTTCCGATGTACCTGATGGCGAGGATTTGCACGAGAATGACGGCGACGTTCCAGAAGCCCAGCCGCGAGCAAGTTCACGACCCCGCCAGAAACCAAAGTACCTGAAAGACTATGATCTCAACTAATGTTAACTATGATCTCAATTTAACTTACGCTATTAGTCAGGAGTCTAATTTTAACGGATGGCCGAATGTTAACTATCGCCCCTTACCACATGTACCATTATTTGTATCTCGCGCCACCTCAAGGTTTCCCCTAGATATGTATAGATGGCGCCACCCCTTTTACTTTTTCGTAAAACCTAAGGAGCATTGTAACGTACCTTTGCTCCCCACTCTTTTTATCCAGCGTTGGTCGGGTATAGTCATGCCCTACCAACTCCGACAATGTATGTAAGCAGTATTACTTTTCTCTCATTAAAACCTCTTGTTAATTAAACCCAAGTCTCGTAACTCAATCATATATCAACGTCAACAGGAGGCAGCCGTGATAGTCAACTTGGCATGCCCAGTGGCCAGGACTAGATTCACGGCCGTCGTGTCCTGGGACGTGTACAGCGGTAGAGAGATACAACAAAGATCCCTCCGAACCAAAATACACGCCTTAGGGAGGCTAGACGTTTCTCGTAACCCTAGCTGATCGCCGCGTATATCCTAAAACCAAACGATGATAATGGAGTAGAAGCCAATGAGACAGATTGGTGTCTATGTGGAATAGACGGAAGACCAGTAGGTGGTGGTGTTAGAATCCAGAATATACAGACTGGTGTCCAAGTGGGATGGACAAAGACCAAAAGATGGTGGTGATTAGAAGCCAGTATGTACAGACTGGTGTCCATGTGGGATGGACGAAGATCAAAAGATGGTGGTGATTAGAAGCCAGTAAGTACAGACTGGTGTCCGTGTGGGATGGACAAAGACCAGAAGATGGTGGTGTGAGAACTCAAGTAGAGGAGCCATTTCCGTGACTGTGAAAGCAGTTCGGAAATGGCGAACACGTTTGCTCCGATTTGGAAACTGCGAACGCGGTCACGTGGGTGTAACAACAGACACACACACACAAACACACCCACACACACACGGACACACACGATCGTTACAGAACCTCTCCGTGGTAAAAAGCATGGATTATTCTATATACAGATGTAGTATAGCTTAAGTAATATATAAACAGCCATTTCAAATAATAATATTAAAAAATGTCCTTGGAATATCAAAATGAAACAGAGCTTTCAAGCTATAAAACTACTAAAGGCATCGTAATTACGAAAAATACTTCCACATATTCACTTTATATTATAGAAAAAGGGAAATTAAGGTTCTGTATGATTTCTTAACACATCAACACAAGGCTAACTGCTAACGCGACGCACTAGTGTAACAATGGACGGACACACACAGACAAAAACATAGACTGCTTTTTAACTCTTTCCGTATTAATTTTGAGTTGAGAAACAAGATTATCTTAAATATTAAAATAAATATAATTAATATTAAATATTTTCTTCGTTAGTTGTTCGCCATATTGAGCGTTACATCGTTTTGATTAATAACAATTAAACATTCTTGAGTGACTTGACTAATATTGGCGTTTGAAATGAAGCATACGCCGGTTGCTTCGCCTTACTGAAATAGGTAGTATATAAGGGTGTCGAACTACAGTAAAAAGCAAAAACAACCGCAATTGCGAAAACCTTTGGTGGACAACCCACCCTAGGGAGGCTAGACGTTTCTCGTAACCCTAGCTGATCGCCGTGAATGTCTTAAGCCAAACGATAACGATGGAGTTAGAAGCCAATGAGACAGATTGGTGTCTATGTGGAAGACCAGTAGATGGTGGTGTTTAGAAGCCAGTATGTACAGACTGGTGTCCAAGTGGGATGGACAAAGACCAGAAGATGGTGGTGATTAGAAGCCAGTATATACAGACTGGTGTCCATGTGGGATGGACGAAGACCAAAAGATGGTGGTGATTAGAAGCCAGTAAGTACAGACTGGTGTCCGTGTGGGATGGACAAAGACCAGAAGATGGTGGTGTGAGAACTCAAGTAGAGGAGCCATTTCCGTGACTATGAAAGCAGTTCGGAAATGGCGAACACGTTTGCTCCGATTTGGAAACTGCGAACGCGGTCACGTGGGTGTAACAACAGACACACACACACAAACACACAAACACACACACGGACACACACGATCGTTACAGAACCTCTCCGTGGTAAAAAGCATGGATTATTCTATATACAGATGTAGTATAGCTTAAGTAATATATAAACAGCCATTTCAAATAATAATATTAAAAAATGTCCTTGGAATATCAAAATGAAACAGAGCTTTCAAGCTATAAAACTAGTAAAGGCATAGTAATTACGAAAAATACTTCCACATATTCACTTTATATTATAGAAAAAGGGAAATTAAGGTTCTGTATGATTTCTTAACACATCAACATAAGGCTAACTGCTAACGCGACGCACTAGTGTAACAATGGACGGACACACACAGACAAAAACATAGACTGCTTTTTAACTCTTTCCGTATTAATTTTGAGTTGAGAAACAAGATTATCTTAAATATTAAAATAAATATAATTAATATTAAATATTTTCTTCGTTAGTTGTTCGCCTTATTGAGCGTTACATCGTTTTGATTAATAACAATTAAACATTCTTGAGAGACTTGACTAATATTGGCGTTTGAAATGAAGCATACGCCGGTTGCTTCGCCTTACTGAAATAGGTAGTATATAAGGGTGTCGAACTACAGTAAAAAGCAAAAACAACCGCAATTGCGAAAACCTTTGGTGGACAACCCACCCTAGGGAGGCTAGACGTTTCTCGTAACCCTAGCTGATCGCCGTGAATGTCTTAAACCAAACGATGACGATGGAGTTAGAAGCCAATGAGACAGATTGGTGTCTATGTGGAAGACCAGTAGATGGTGGTGTTTAGAAGCCAGTATGTACAGACTGGTGTCCAAGTGGGATGGACAAAGACCAGAAGATGGTGGTGATTAGAAGCCAGTATATACAGACTGGTGTCCATGTGGGATGGACGAAGACCAAAAGATGGTGGTGATTAGAAGCCAGTAAGTACAGACTGGTGTCCGTGTGGGATGGACAAAGACCAGAAGATGGTGGTGTGAGAACTCAAGTAGAGGAGCCATTTCCGTGACTATGAAAGCAGTTCGGAAATGGCGAACACGTTTGCTCCGATTTGGAAACTGCGAACGCGGTCACGTGGGTGTAACAACAGACACACACACACAAACACACAAACACACACACGGACACACACGATCGTTACAGAACCTCTCCGTGGTAAAAAGCATGGATTATTCTATATACAGATGTAGTATAGCTTAAGTAATATATAAACAGCCATTTCAAATAATAATATTAAAAAATGTCCTTGGAATATCAAAATGAAACAGAGCTTTCAAGCTATAAAACTAGTAAAGGCATAGTAATTACGAAAAATACTTCCACATATTCACTTTATATTATAGAAAAAGGGAAATTAAGGTTCTGTATGATTTCTTAACACATCAACATAAGGCTAACTGCTAACGCGACGCACTAGTGTAACAATGGACGGACACACACAGACAAAAACATAGACTGCTTTTTAACTCTTTCCGTATTAATTTTGAGTTGAGAAACAAGATTATCTTAAATATTAAAATAAATATAATTAATATTAAATATTTTCTTCGTTAGTTGTTCGCCTTATTGAGCGTTACATCGTTTTGATTAATAACAATTAAACATTCTTGAGAGACTTGACTAATATTGGCGTTTGAAATGAAGCATACGCCGGTTGCTTCGCCTTACTGAAATAGGTAGTATATAAGGGTGTCGAACTACAGTAAAAAGCAAAAACAACCGCAATTGCGAAAACCTTTGGTGGACAACCCACCCTAGGGAGGCTAGACGTTTCTCGTAACCCTAGCTGATCGCCGTGAATGTCTTAAACCAAACGATGACGATGGAGTTAGAAGCCAATGAGACAGATTGGTGTCTATGTGGAAGACCAGTAGATGGTGGTGTTTAGAAGCCAGTATGTACAGACTGGTGTCCAAGTGGGATGGACAAAGACCAGAAGATGGTGGTGATTAGAAGCCAGTATATACAGACTGGTGTCCATGTGGGATGGACGAAGACCAAAAGATGGTGGTGATTAGAAGCCAGTAAGTACAGACTGGTGTCCGTGTGGGATGGACAAAGACCAGAAGATGGTGGTGTGAGAACTCAAGTAGAGGAGCCATTTCCGTGACTGTGAAAGCAGTTCGGAAATGGCGAACACGTTTGCTCCGATTTGGAAACTGCGAACGCGGTCACGTGGGTGTAACAACAGACACACACACAGACACACAGGATCGTTACAGAACCTCTGAAATGCTAGAATTTCAAAAACCTTTGAGTTCCCGAAACTTTTAACAATTTTATCCAATTTAAAATACTAATAATAAATTCATAAGAAAATAATATATAGCACCCTATAATTATGAAACGTAGAATACTTTCATTCTACAACATTTGCTTTCAGATTTAGCGCGCTTACACTTTTGCACCCTGTGGGAGAAGTTTTGGTACTACAATAGGGGGGAGGCAAAAAACCAGCACCGCCGCAAAGGGGTTCGCGAAAAGCACGATTCGCCGGGAAAATATGGAAGAAAATGCTGTTAACATAGCTTAAATGAAGAGTTTCATATTTACAGGGAGCTATGAGCTATTTTCTTATGATAAACTAAAATAGGCTACTCCAAGTCGAGACGAAATTAAGAGGTTTTTTACCTCTCCGAGTGACGTATGTCACGGAGAGGTTCTAATTTCGACGTGTCTGTGTGTGTGTCTGTCTGTCTGTCTGTCTGTCTGTCTGTCTGTCTGTCTGTTGTTATTGACTTACACCCCAGGGGACCGTGTTCGCAGTTTCCGAATTGAAGCAAATGTGTTCGCTATTTCCGGACCGTATTCACAGTTCCCGGAAATTTCAAAACTTGAATCTATCCACAAATCAACTGGCCACTATTACTTCATCTGACTAGTCAATTGTCTATTCTACATGAATACCAATCTGTACTTATTGGCTTCAAACACCACCATTTTGTGGTCTTTGTCCATTCCACATAGACACGAGTCTGCACTTACTGGCTTCTATCACCATCATTTTCCGGTCTTTGTTTTTGTACATCCCACATGGACACCAGTTTGTACACCTGGCATCTAACACCACCATCTTCTGGTCTTTGTTTTTGTCCATCCCACATGGACACCAGTCTGTACACCTGGCTTCTAACACCACCATCTTCTGGTCTTTGTTTTTGTCCATCAAACATGGAGACCAGTCTGTACACCTGGCTTCTAACACCACCATCTTCTGGTCTTTGTTTTTTGTCCATCCCACATGGACACCAGTCTGTACACCTGGCTTCTACTCCTTAAGGTTAAGACATACGCGGCGATCGGCCAGGGTTACGAGAAACGTCCGGCCTCCCAATGGTGGGGCTTCCACCAAAGGTTCACGCAATTGCGCTGTTCTTATCCATAGCTGGCGATTCGACACCCTTATATACTACCTATTTGATGAAGGCGAAGCAACCGGCGTATGCTTCATTTCAAACGCCAATATTAGTCAAGTCTCTCAAGAATGTTTAATTGTTCTTTTTCAAAACGATGTAACGTTCAATAAGGCGAATAACTAACGAAGAAAATATTAAATATTAATTATATTTATTTTAATATTTAAGATAATCTTGTTTCTCAATTCAAAATTAATACGGAAAGAGTTAAAAGCAGTCTATGTTTTTGTCTGTATGTGTCCGTCCGTTGTTACAGTAGTGCGCTGCGTTAGAAGTTCGTTTTGTTTTGATGTGTAAAGAAACCATAATATTCCCTTAATCCTTAATATAAAGTGAATATGTGGAAATATTTTTCGTAATTATGATGCATTTAGTACTTTTGTAGCTTTAAAGCTCTATTTCATTTTGATATTCCAAAGATTTTTTTTAATATTATTATTTAAAATGGATGTTTATATATTACTTAAGCTATACTACATCTGTTTATAGCATAATCCTTTCTAAAAACACAGTGAATACAAGCACAATCCTGCTATGTTGGTCAAATGACCTCTTATTTGTCAATAGGCCTAGTGAACCAAAAAGTAAACGTTTGGGTTTGGTTTTCGTTTCTGTATGCAGAGACATTAACGGTTCAGAGTGAGCCGAAAGTTAAATACACTTTTATATAATTAGGCTTAAATTTTATTATCATGGTGGAAATCTGGGCCGCGTTCAGCAGAGCCCAGCGTTGCTGAACGCGGCCCAGGGATTTTGTTTTTGAATTTTGACGTTACGGTGCTTAGCGCTGAGCTAGCGCGGTCTTCAAAGAAAATAGTCGGCTTTTTGGATAACGTGACGTAAAACGCGTAGTTCTCAGCTTGGCGAAAAAACTATGGAGGAATTAATACAAATACCTCTATCGGACTATAGCTATTTAATTGGCGTGAAACCAGTTGATCACGCGAGAATTTTAAGAGATATGTTAGTTTCTAATTTTAATTATAAAAGTTGTTATCTATCTCTATAAATATGTTATCCTACAATTTTTGTTAAGCCTTGGTACCTTGCACGCTTTATTAGGCTAGCGTCATTTATAAAACGCCGATGACCCGTTTTTCCCCCTTCGGATGATTTTAATGTGTACAAGTATATCATTATTGGATGTAAAATGTCGTCTGATTTACAGTAAATTTGCTATGCTTTGTATACTGCTTTAATATTTCATAAATTTTAACTTAAGAAACATTTCCATATCTGGGTAAATAAGTTTGTAAGTAGTCGTCTTGACTCGGAGAGGTAATATTTTGGTTTTCCCAACTTGTCTTATAATCAAATAAATATAATAGATAATTATTATATTAATCGTAATTAACTTACCTTAATATTAGTTAAATCGTTTCAAGAAACTTTATTCCTAAAATCATTTAAAACATTGCTATTGTTGACGTTTGAATTCAAGTGTATGCCTCTTTTACAATTTTTGGAAATTTGGGGTATATAAGGCGCTTGATTCACAATAAATTATAAATTATAAGAAAAGTCGTTACTGCGTGCATCTTTGGTGAAATGATGGGAATAAAAGCCAAAAACTGCTTTCTGTGAACGCGTTTGCTCCAACTTTTCATGTGCGAACGCGCTGACAGGCAAGTCCGATGTAATACCTCGTACCGTCATCTTCACTCGGAGAGGTAAAAAATCCAGAAACGAATTTAAAATTTGATATTAAAATTCAAGGTCTTAGTATTCAAAATTATATATATTATAATTATTAATTATATTATTAATTATATTATTATTAATTATAATTATTATTAATTATATATATTATTATATATGCGAAAGATATGCAGCTTCTGGTTTATACCAGTACAATTTTATCCAAAAGATGACGCAATTATTTTAAATAAAGGTTTTATTGTGTG
Organism: Phalangium opilio; assembly: GCF_054372755.1. Taxonomy (NCBI): domain Eukaryota; kingdom Metazoa; phylum Arthropoda; class Arachnida; order Opiliones; family Phalangiidae; genus Phalangium; species Phalangium opilio. Next base: position 5,217 of record NW_028324238.1, on the reverse strand, counting down.
ATTGACTTAAAATACCGAGGAGATTGTAACTCAGTGCTTCCTCCAAAGCTTTACGCAATTGCGCTGTCATTTACATCATTGGAATTCGAATTCACCGATTTCTGTATGGCGAAACAACCGGCGTATGCTTCATTTCAAACGTCAAAATTAGTCAAGTCTCTCAAGAATGTTTAATTGTTCTTTTTTAAATCGATGTAATGCGCAATAAGATGAAATATTAACGAAGAAAATATTTAATATTAATTACATCTATTTTGATATTTTAAGAAACTTTTATTTCTAAGCTGAATTCTAACACAGAAAGAGTAATAAAGTTGTCTATCTGTGTGTCTGTAAGCGTCCGTTGTTACATTAGTGCACCACTTTAGCAGTATCCCTTGTGTTGGTGTGTGAAGAAATACCACAAAATTATAATTACCTTTTTTTCACAATATAAAACGAAAATTTGGGAAATATTTTTCGGAAATGCGATGCCTTTACTAGTTTTGTAGCACTAAAACTCCGTTTCATTACGATATTTCAAGAACATCTTTTGATATTAATATTTGAAATGGGTGTTTACATTTTAATTAAACCATACTACTGGCGATGGTTTGGATAAGAACCCTAGGGGTTTGAATTAGGAGTCGTGGGGTTTAGCGGAGTTTTCAAACGGAGAAATTTTGAAGTGTCCCCAAAAGGTTTCAGGTGAAACCCTTTTTTCCAACAGTTTTCTAGGTTTAAAAAAGGTTCTTTAAACAACACTTAATGGTAGAATATACCACCATTTCGGTTTTAAACATGGCTGTTCTAAAATCCAAAAATGGTTTAGAATAACGCCGTAAGTGGTTTGAGAAAGATTGAGAAGCTAACCACTAATGGAAAAGAAATGTACCACATAAGGTCGAATATACCACCTATAAGGGTTTAAAAACGGTAGAAATGAATAACAATTAGAGATGTAAAATGGTTTGAACAATGGTGTTATTTGGATAGGAAAAATCCCTTTATGGTTTCCAAACAAACCACTTTGGTACTGGTTTTCTGACAAAAGTGCAAAACCCTCAAGGGTTTAATCTAAGACCAGAAGAGACTGTATAGTCTGAAATAGAGATGGCCGATACCAGGCTTAACCCGATACCGATCGATACCGGTACAAACATAAACCGATACCGATCGATACCGATATTTACTCACTATGATCCAAAACCCGATACTTCAACCGATACCGATATGGTATCGGTTCATCCCTAGAGTAGTAGGCGCGTATTTAGAAAGATTTTCGCTTATTTGTTGTTAGATAAGCTAAATTCAGGTACTTTTTATATAAATGAGAACTCGTCACGATTGAAATTCATAGAAATGAGATATTATCACCATCATTACGTTACTAAAAGACCTAAAAATGTCATGTAGCGCCATATAACGCATTTTAAACGAGTATCGGTATCGAACCAACCGATCCGATACTATCGGGAAACCCCGAGTATCGGTGCCGATACAGATATGGTATCGGTACCGGTTCATCCCTAGTCTGTAATGAGGATAGAGACTTTGACATCGTAGATAGTTTTGAAGCCAATCTCATGCTAGTAGTAAAGCGGTGGAACATGAAGTTGCACTAAGCCATTCTACTGTTCGTGCCAGTTTACAAGGGCATTACTACCGGCATAATCATATCCCCCTACATCAAGCCTTAACGGCAATACCATTAGTCTTACCATGCGTCATGAGTTTAGTGGTTGCAAATGTAATGTAAGACACGGACAATCCTCTGGAAGAGTGCCTCAACCACAATGGTAGACACTTTGAATATTTACGTTGAGTTGTTTACCAAACAGTTTAGAGGTTGCAATTTGAGACCCAGGTTCTAAGAGACTAAGACTAATCGTAGGACTGTGCTTTAATATATTTTTTAGCATTCAGGCATACAATAAAACATGAATTCTAAACATTTATTTACACCCTGTATAATTTAGTATGACGTCTCCCGTTGGCAGTATTGTGGGTTTTACATAAAGGAAGCTGTTGGTCTGATCTCGACAACACTGTATATGTATACAGTGTACGAAACAAATATTTTTCTTCCATATTTCAAATACCGTCGTTTTTAAACTTCTTTCATAAATAAAGTACAACATTATTTGCTTATCGAAATCAATGTTTTTGAATATAAGTTAAATGTAATTAACGATACTTAAGTACTTCTTTAAGCAATTAGAAATAGATCAAATGTATAAAATTATTCAAATTTTAATTACAATAAGACTGAAGTGACAGATATTATAAAAAAACGTCTTGGTTTGGACCAAGGCCGAAAAAACAAACGATATGTGTGAGGTTTATCATTTGACTGAAGTTTTAGATATTGCAATTGTTTTAGTTATTTTTATCCATTTAATCCTTAATCAATATTAAATTCAATCAAATGATTTTACTGTTAATCGATCCATTCCCTCTAAATTAATTGAAAAAATTCAAGAACAATTACATTTTCCGAAAACATTTTATCATGAAATTAATTATTTTGAAGGGATTTCGTGTCGTTGCTTACTAACTTGTAAGCACCTTGACGGACATAGTTTTCATTGTTGCTGGCTTAACAAATTTTCAAGTTTGCACCAAAAAAGTTTAAATCTGTAGTAAGTTTCTGAAAAGACTGATGTTAGAGAAAATATGATAAAGAACTTTTTTTCTCAAACTAATATATAAACTAATGTCGTCTTCTTGAGACAAAGCAACAATGTTTATCCTGTGTGGTTTTGTTTAGTAGGTGGCTCTCTGTAGCACAGGAAAAAATATGATATCGGTATAAATATAACCAGCAGTAAGATAAGGGACTAGAATTACAGTGCCCTAGCATTGGTAATAGAGCCTAGCACTAGTGAACAAATTTGACGATTTTATGCCGCTTCCGTCGCCAAGTGAAGAGTTTGGTTACCTCGTTACTTCTAGTCCCTTATCTTACTTCTGATATAACCAAAGGTAAGGGTAAAGATTACATAAAAAGAAATACTTCTCAGTACCAATGACTTGTTATATTCATTTCATGCGGAAATAATATGGGTATACACATTATCATAAGTGAATCATATTACAGCTCCCTATAAGTACTGGACGTAGGTTATGCTTTTGTAAACAGCGTTTTCTTCCAAGACATCCAAGCCCGCCATCTATAGCTCAGTTTTACAAGTATAGTTTTCCCATTAACCCGGATCTTGAGTTAGGATAACCTACGGAAATTCCGGTTGATGATAATGGCTGTCAGACCGCCGTCAGTGTCGTGATTAGTGTGAAGCTTATTATCGCGTTATAGTTTTGATTTAGAATGGCTTATGTTAGGATCAATGTAACTAATTGCAATGGTTGCATGCCCACATTAAAGAGACATCTGAACACGATCTATGCACGGACGGACCGTCCGTGATCTATGTGATATTAAAAGCAACGTAAGCAACTAAAAAAACGTTTTGTAAAACTGAAAAATATTGACCAGCATCTTTCGCAAACGGAAAACGTTAAAGCATTGAAAAAATTTGTCACACTTAAAAAAGGAAAACAAATTTCTATGTCGACGCACATAACCTTTAATTAGTAATAAATCGGTCCAACTATCCCCGCTAAAAACCTTTAAATCGATCGGTGGAAGCTTAGCTCAGTGCTGTACTGTGCTAGTTATCCATTAGAAATATTCTAGCATGATGAAGGCTATTTTGATAATTTGAATTCATATTAATTTCCTTTTCAACACAAGCGTTTAAAAAATACCTATAGACCGCGGAAAAATAAAGTGAACTTCCACTATTATATTCACAACCCAACACTATGTATGGAACAACTTGTTTCCTTCCGCGCTCTTCTCTCTCAAACCTTTCCTCATTGGCTACCCCGCTTTTTAAAAATTGCTTTCGCGCCAAAATCATTCCTCTGGTTTAGTTCACAAATTCGCCGCTGCGTTTAGCATATACCCTTTTCTCTTCAGTGCTAGGAGACAATGCTTATGCACGGCGATGTTATATCGTCCAGTACTTCTAGGGATCCACTTCTGACCGTATAGGTTGTGGATTATTGTTATGATGTTGGTTGAGAGAATTAGAAATATCAAAAATGCTATTAAATAATAGAATTAATCAGAAATATTAGAAATACGAAGGAATAATAGATATACTGAGAAATATTTGAAATACGAAGGAATATTAGAAATACTGAGAAATATTTGAAATACGAAGGAATAATGGAAATATTGGAAATTTAAAGGAAATATCGTGAAAATATTGGAATATTTAGGAGAAATATCGGGAAATAAAGAAATACGAAAATAATAGAAATAAATCGGAAATATTTGGAAATAAGAAATCTGGTGTACACTTTTTTGGGGAAGTGAGTAGCCCCTCGGCCATTACTGTTACCGCTTTTGAGTTATTATGGGTAGAGTTTGCTGTTTAAGTTACTTGTCGCAGAAGCAGTAAAAAATATCCTGAGCTTCGCTTTTTTGATGTTCCAAGTGTGATTAATAATCAATGTAATAAAACTAAAATATTGTCCGAAAAAAGACGCGAAGAATGGATAAAGAAGCTAAGCCTTAGCCCAAGCTCTCTTGAAAATCAGAGGGTGTGTTCGGGCCCCCACGACACCTATTTTGGATCATATTAAGAAATTTTAAAATAGAGATGGCGCTGCAAACCGTGGCAAAAGAATGTTGCCCTAACGTGACGTATTATTAATTCAAAACCAAGGCTTCTGACAGGACTCTATCATGGTTGAAATACGGTGAACCGCGGATATTAGGAGGAAAATATAACAAATAAAAGAAGATAAGCGAGAACACCCAAAATGCCTTGCCCAAGCCGCTAGCTTCAACTCCCCCTCTTTCCACCTTCTTTGGTAGAACGGGGTTTTAGCTTAGAATTCTAGTCCATCTGTGTTTTATTGGTCATAGGCGCGGCTCAAGTGAATGCCCTACAAGGTGACTTTCCTTTCGAGCTCCAGTTTTGGCTTGGCAAAAGCAGGAGGCATTTGTGGGCGGGATTTAAACGTGCACTTATAAATCTCGCCACTAGCCTTGCCCTTCGCCAAGCCAAACCCTGGGTTCAGAAGGAATGCCACCTTGTAGGGGATCTACTGAACCCCCCGCTTTGCTTTAATCTAAAAAAGCCATGATCATACATTGTTCAAAGATTACCCTCGTTGCAACTCATTGCCAATTATTAACTTTAATAACTTTTGTGTATCATCCTT